>NC_081570.1:93048261-93146123 GCF_022355385.1 Mustela nigripes
AGTCAAAAATTGTAACAAAAAAAGTCATTTTACAATACACAGGTCAGTTTACTGATAGGCTGTAATAACTATAAATAAATATTCATCCAAAAAAATAAATAAATAAATAAATAAATAAATAAATAAATAAATATTCATCCAATACTGCAGCATGTAAATGTACTAAGCAACTACTAATATTATCACTATAGAGAAACTTAATGCAATGATAATAAAGGACTTGAAAACCCCACTTTAAACAATGGATATATTACCCAAACAGAAAATCAATAAGGAAACACTGGACTTGAACTACACCAAATGGACCTAAACACATATTCCGATAACTTCAAGCAACATCACCAAAATATACATTCTTTTCAAGCATTCATAGACCTTTTTCTAGGATATGTCTTATCTTAAGTCACAAAATACATGGTGGCAAATGTAAGAGAACTGAAATTATACCAAGTATCTTTTCTGACCACAATGCTATAAAAAGTGAAATCAGTAACAGAAAAAAAATTCACAAGTGTGTGGAAATTAAACATGCTCCCAAACTGACAATGCATCAAAGAAATAAAAATAGAAGTCACAAAAACTTGAAACAAACAAAAATGGAAACATAATATGCCAAAATTTACGTGATGCAGCAGCAACAGTTCTAAAAGGGAAGTTAATGTCTACCTTAAAAGAAAGCTCTCGAATAAGCAATCTACATGTACACCTCAAGGAACTAGAAAAAGAAGAATTTAAGCCCAATGTTAGTAGAAGAAAAAACACGACAAAGATCAGAGCAAAAATATATGGAGGTTAAAAAGACAATAATGGAAAATATTATAACTAAAAGTTGCATTTTTTAAAATATAAAGAAGTTGACAATCCCTTAGCTAAACTAAACAAAGAAGACTGAAAAAGTGGACATTATACCTAGCAGGAATCACCAGGACTAGATGATTTCACTGGTGAATTCTACCAAACATTTAAAAAAAATTAACACCAGTTCTTCTCACACTCTTCTTAAAAACAGAAGAGGAGGGAACACTTCTAAACTAAACTTTTTTTTTTAAGTTTTTTTTTTTTTTAATTTGACAGAGAGACTATGAGAGAGGGAACACAAGCAGGGGGAGTGGGAGAGGGAGAAAAAGGCTTCCTGCTGACCAGGAGGCCCGATGCAGGGCTCGATCCCAGGACTCTGGGATCATGACTTGAGCTAATGGCAGATGCTTAACCGACAGAGCCACCCAGGTGCCCCCTAAACTAAACTTCATTTTATGAGGCCAGCATTACACTGCCAAAGTCATATTAGGATACTACATATAGGGATGTTGGCCTGTGGTTTTGTTTGTTTGTTTTAAAGATTTTGTTTATTTATTTATTTGACAGAGATCACAAGTAGGCAGAGAGGCAGGCAGAGAGAGAGAGAGGAGGAAGCAGGCTCCCCACTGAACAGACAGCCCAATGCGGCGCTCGATCCCAGGACCCTGAGATCATGACCTGAGCTGAAGGCAGAGGCTTAACCCACCGAGCCACCCAGGCGCCCCTGTTTGTTTTTAAGATTTATTTATTTTAGAAAGAGAGAGAGAGCATGAGCAGGAGGGGCAGAGAGAGAGAATCTCAAGCAGACTCTGTGCAAACTGAGCACAGAGCTTGATATGGGGCTCAACCTCATGACCATGAGATCATGACCTGAGCTGAAATCAAGAGTCTGTCACTCATCCAACTGTACCACCCAGGCACCCTCCTTGCCTGTGGTTTTCTTATAAATATATTTGCAAAAAATCTCAACTAAATTCTAGCAAACCAAATCGAACAGGACATTGAGAAGACTATACATCATGATCAAGTAGGATTTTTCCCTGAGATACAAGGGTAGGTCAATATATGCAAATAGTGGGTGCCTGCGTGGCTCAGTGGGTTAAAGCCTCTGCCTTCAGCACAGGTCATGATCTCAGGGTCCTGGAATCGAGTCCTGCATCGGGCTCTCTGCTCAGTGGGGAGCCTGCTTCCCTCTCTCTCTCTGCCTGCCTCTCTGCCTACTTGTGATCCCTGTCTGTCAAATAAATAAATAAAATCTTTAAAAAGAAAATATATATATATATGCAAATAGTTAAATGTAATAAATTAATAAAATGAAGACAAAATCAGAGAGGGAGACAAACCATAAAAAGACTCTTAATCATAGGAAATAAATTGAGGGTTGCTGGAGGGGAGATGGGTAGGGGGATGGGGTAACTGGGTGCTGGAATAAAGGACAGCATATGATATAATGAGCACTGGGTATTATAAAAGACTGATAAATCACTGACATCTACCTCTGAAACCAATAATACATTATATGCTAATTAATTGAATTTAAATAAAAATAAATATGGAGAAATCTTATAATCATTTCAATAGATGCAGGGAGAGCATTTGCCAAGATTCAACATCCTTTCATGTTGAAAACACTCAAGAAACTGAGTATAAAAATAATGCATCTCAATATAACAAAAATCTATATTAAAAAACCTCAATGGTATAAAACTGAACTTTCCTGCTAAGATTAAGAATAAGATCAAGGTGCTCACTCTCCACTCCTATTCAGCACAGCTCTGGAAGTTCCACTAGAGCAATTAGGCAAAAAAAAAAAAAAAAAAAAAAAAAAAAAAAAAAAAAAAAAAAAAAAGAAAGAAAAAAAGAAAAGAAAAGAAAAGGCATCCAGATTAGAAAGGGAGAAGTAAAACTATTTCAGTTTACAGAAAATATGATTTTACATAGAAAATCCCAGAAAATCCTACCCAAAAAAATACTATTAGAACTAATCACCAAATTAAAGTTGCAGGATATGAAATTAATATAAAAGATTAGTTCTACCCAAAGAACAAATAATCCAATCAAAAAATGGGCAGAGGACATGAACAGACATTTCTGCAAAGAAGACATCCAAATGGTCAACAGGCACATGAAAAAGTGCTCCACATCACTCGGCATCAGGGAAATACAAATCAAAACCACAATGAGATACCACCTCACACCAGTCAGAATGGCTACAACTGATGTCAGGAAACAACAGATGCTGGAGAGGATGCAAAGAAAGGGGAACCTTCCTACACTGTCGGTGGGAATGCAAGCTGGTGCAGCCCTTCTGGAAAACAGCACGGAGGTTCCTCAAAAAGTTGAAAATAAAGCTACCCTACAACCCAGGAATCACACTACTGGGTATTTATCCTAAAGATACAAATGTAGTGATCTGAAGGGACATGTGCACCCAAATGTTTTGTAGCACCAATGTCCACAATAGCCAAACTACAGAAAGAACCTAGATGTCCATCAACAGATGAATGGATATGTGGTATATATCTACAGTGGAATACTATGCAGCCATCAAAAGAAATAAAATCTTGCCATTTGCAATGACATGGGTGAAACTGGAAGGTATTATGCCTAGCAAAATAAGTCAATCAGAGAAAGACAATTATCATATGCTCTCCCTGATATGAGGAATTTGAGAGGCATGGCAGGGGGTTTGGAGGTTAGGGAAGAAAAAAATGAAACAAGATGGGATCAGGAGGGAGACAAACATAAGAGACACTTAATCTCACCAAACAAACTGAGGGTTGCTGAGGAGAGGGGAGTATGGAGAGGGTGGTTGGGTTATGGGCATTGGGGAGGGTATGCGCTATGGTGAGTGCTGTGAAGTGCGTAAGCCTGACGATTCACAGGCCTGTACCCCTGGGGCTAATAATACATTATATGTTAGTAAAAATAATTAATTAAGAAAAAAAGATTAGTTATGGGGACCATGGATTAAGTGTCTGCCTTCAGCTCAGGTCATGATCCCAGGGTCCTGGGATCTCAAGTCCCACACTGGGCTTCCTGCTCAGTGAGAAGACTGCTTCTCCCTCTGCCTGCTTTGCCTGCAGCTCTCCCTGCTTGTGTTTTCTCTCTCTCTCTATCTCCCTCTCTCTCTCTCTCTCTCTCTCTCACAAACACACACACACACAAACAAACAAATAAAATCTTTTAAAAAAAAAAAAAAAAAGATTAGTTGTGGGACGCCTGGGTGGCTCAGTTGGTTGGACAACTGCCTTCGGCTCAGGTCATGATCCCGGAGTCCTGGGATTGAGTCCTGCATCGGGCTCCCACCTCCACGAGGAGTCTGCTTCTCCCTCTGACCTTGTCCTCGCTCATGCTCTCTCTCACTGTCTCTCTCTCTCAAATAAATAAGTAAAATCTTTTAAAAAAAATTAGTTGTGTTTCTATATACTAAGAAAAAACTATCTGAAAAAAATACCATTCCATTTACAAGAACATCAAAATATGTAGGAATATCTTTAACCTAGGAATGAACATTTGTGAAAACAAATGGACTTTTAGGACCTTATTATATGTGAGGTAAGTCAGAGAAAAACAAACTACATGATATCAGTCACATGCAGAATCTAAAAGAGCCAAACTCACAGAAACAGTAAAATGGAGGTTACCAGGGGCTGAGGGATAGAGGGGAAGGATAAATACTGACTGAGGTTACAAACATACAATGAGTAGTAAATAAGCTCTAGGGATCTAATGCACAGGACAGTAAAAATAACAATGGTATTATAACCATTGAATTTGCCAAGAGACTAAAACATAATTATTCTAATCACTAAAAAGAAATGTAACATGATAGAGGTGCTAATTATTGCTACAATGGCAATTAGATTGCAATGTATAAATGTATCAAGTTAATATTTTATACAACTTAAATTTTAAAGTATTGTATATCAAATCTATTTCAATAACAAATTTTAAGATACTGATGAAATAACTGAATTTACTGATGAATAAATGAACATTGTTAAAATGTCCGTAGTACCCAGAGCTATCTACAGACTCAGTGCAAGCCCCACCAAAACTCCAATGACAGTTTTCATAGTAAGAGAAAAACTATCCTAAAATATTATGTAACAACAAAAGACTCTGAATCACCAAAGGAATGTTGAGGAAAAACAAAGCTGGTAGTCATTATACTTTCTGATTTCAGACTTTAATACAAACCTGTAGTAATCAAGACAGAATGGTACTGGTATAAATACAGACACACATAACAACAGAACAGAATCTAGAGCCCAGAAATGAGCCCTTGCATATATGGTGAACTCATATTTCACAAGAAAATCAAGAAGATTCAGTAGAGGAAAGATAGTTTCTTCAATCAGTGCTGTTGGGAAAACTGGACAAAAACGTGCAGAAGAATGAAACTGGACTCCTGTCTTATACCACTCCCCAAACTTAACTTGGAATGGCTTAAATTCTTATATGTAAGATCTCAAACTGTGAAACTACTGAAAGAAGGGAATATGTTCCTTGGTATGGGTCTTGGCAATGAATTTTTTTTATATGACAACAAAAGCACAAGCAACCATGGCAAAAATAATCACATGGAACTATACTGAATTACATGGGGCACCCGGGTGGCTAAGTCCATTAAGCATCTGCCTTTGGCTCTGGTCATGATCCCAGGATCCTGGGATAGAGCCCCACATCGGGCTCTCTGCTCAGCAGGGAGCCTGCTTCTCTCTGCCTCTCTGCTACTTGTGATTCTGTCTCTCTCTGTCAAATAAATAAATAAATTCTTTAAAAAAAAACTATACTGAATTACAAAGCTTCTGCAAAGCAAAAGAATTAGGAAAACAAAAAGCATAAATCTATAAACAGCATAATAAAAACAGCATAAAAAGCATAATCTATAAAAAGCAGAAAATATTTTTTAAAACCATCTATCCAGATAAGGAGTTAATATAAAATCTATATAAATTATTCACACAACTCAATAGCAAAAACCCAAGCAATCTTATTAAAAAATGGGGGGAGGACCTGATAGACATTTTCCAAAGAAGACATACAGATGGGTAACAGGTACATGAAAAGTGCCCAACATCACTTCATCAGAGAAATGCCAATCAAAGACCACTGAAATAGTATTTCACACCTGTTAAAACAGCTATATTGAACAAACCAGAGACACATGTTGGCAATGCCATGGGGAAAGGGGAGCCCTTGAGCACTACTTTGGGAATATAAAATGGTAAGCCACCAAGGAAATATAAAATGGTTAAGCCACCATGGAAAACAGTATGAAGTTTCCTCAAAAACATTAAAAATAATACTACCATATGATTGAGCAAATGCCCCCCTAGATAGTATATATAAAGGAAATGAAAACAGAACCTTGAAGAGATATTTGTAGTTTCATGTTCATTGCAGCATTATGCACAACAAGCAATACATGGAATCTACCTACATGTATATCAAAAGATAAATGATTGGCCACACTAATCCAAAGGAAAAGAGAGGAAGCCCAAACTCATAAAATTATGAATGAAAAGGGAGAGATCACAACTAACACCAAGGAAGTAGAAACAATCATCAAAAGTTATTATCAACAGTTGTATGCCAACAAGCTAAGCAACCTAGATGAAATGGATGCATTCCTGGAAAACTATAAACTCCCAAAATTGAACCAGAAAGAAATTGACAACCTGAATAGACTGATATCTAGTAATGAGATTGAAGCAGTGATCAAAAACCTCCCAAAAAACAAGAGCCCAGAACCTGATGGATTCCCTGGGGAATTCTACCAAACTTTCAAAAAAGAAATAATACCTATTCTCATGAAGCTGTTTCAAAAAATTGAAGCAGAAGCAAAACTTCCAACTTCCAGACTCTTTCTATGAAGCCAGCATTACCCTGATCGCCAAACCAGGCAAAGACCCTACCAAAAAGGAGAATTTCAGACCAATATCACTGATGAATATGGATGCTAAGATTCTCAACAAGATGCTAGCAAACAGGATCCAACAGCACCTTAAAAAGATCATCCACCGAGGTGCCTGGGTGGCTCAGTGGGTTAAAGCCTCTGCCTTCGGCTCAGGTCATGAGCCCAGGGTCCTGGGATCGAGCCCCACATCGGGCTCTCTGCTCAGCAGAGAGACTGCTTCCTCCTCTCTCTCTGCCTGTCTCTCTGCCTACTTGTAATCTCTCTCTCTCTGTGAAATAAATAAAATCTTAAAAAAAAAAAGATCATCCACCATGATCAGGTGGGATTCATCCCTGGGCTACAAGGATGGTTCAACATTCACAAATTAATCAATGTGATACAACAAATTAATATGAGAAGAGAGAAGAACCACGTGGTCCTCTCAATTGATGCAGAAAAAGCATTTGAGAAAATCCAGCATCCGTTCCTGATTAAAACGCTTCAAAGTATAGGGATAGAGGGAACATTCCTGAACTTCATCAAATCTATCTATGAAAGACCCACAGCAAATATCATCCTCAATGGGAAAAAGCTTGCAGCCTTCCCGTTGAGATCAGGAACACGACAAGGATGCCCACTCTCACCACTCTTGTTCAACATAGTATTGGTATTAGAAGTCCTAGCAACAGCAATCAGACAACAAAGAGAAATAAAGGGTATCCAAATTGGCAATGAAAAAGTCAAACTCTCTCTCTTCGCAGATGACATGATTCTTTATATGGAAAACCCAAAAGACTCCACCCCCAAACTACTAGAACTCATATAGCAATTCAGTAACATGGCAGGATACAAAGTCAATGTACAGAAATCAGTGGCTTTCTTATACACTGACAATGAAAATACAGAAAGGGAAATTAGAGAATCAATTCCATTTACTATAGCACCAAGAACCATAAGATACCTGGGAATAAACCTAACCAAAGAGGTAAAGGATCTGTATTTGAGGAACTACAGAACACTCCTGAAAGAAATTGAAGAAGACGCAAAAAGATGGAAGACCATTCCATGCTCTTGGATTAGAAGAATAAACATTGTTAAAATGTCTCTACTGCCTAGAGCAATCTGTAATTTTAATGCTATTCCGATCAAAATCCCACCGGTATTCTTCAAAGAGCTGGAGCAAATAATCCAAAAATTTGTATGGAATCAGAAGAGACCCCGAATCGCTAAGGAAATGTTAAAAAACAAAAATAAAACTGGGGGCATCTCGTTACCTGATTTCAAGCTTTACTACAAAGCTGTGATCACCAAGACAGCATGGTACTGGCATAAAAACAGACACATAGACCAGTGGAACAGAGTAGAGAGCCCAGATATGGACCCTAAACTCTATGGTCAATTAATCTTCAACAAAACGGGAAAAAATACACAGTGGAAAAAAGACAGTCTCTTCAATAAATGGTGCTGGGAAAACTGGACAGCTATATGTAGAAGAATGAAACTCGACCATTCTCTTACACTGTACAAAAAGATAAACTCAAAATGGATAAAAGACCTCAACGTGAGACAGGAATCCATCAGAATCCTAGAGGAGAACATAGGCAGAAATCTCTTCGAAATCAGCCACAGCAACTTCTTTCAAGATATGTCTCCAAAGGCAAAGGAAACAAAAGCGAAAATAAACTTTTGGGACTTCATCAAAATCAAAAGCTTCTGCACAGCAAAGGAAACAGTCAAGAAAACAAAGAGGCAACCCACGGAATGGGAGAAGATATTTGCAAATGACAGTACAGACAAAAGGTTGATATCTAGGATCTATAAAGAACTCCTGAAACTCAACACACACAAAACAGACAATCATGTCAAAAAATAGACAGAAGATATGAACAGACACTTCTCAAATGAAGACATACAAATGGCTATCAGACACATGAAAAAATGTTCATCATCACTAGCCCTCAGGGAGATTCAAATTAAAACCACATTGAGATACCACCTTAAACCAGTTAGAATGGCCAAAATTAGCAAGACAGGAAACAAGATGTGTTGGAGGGGATGTGGAGAAAGGGGAACCCTCTTCCACTGTTGGTGGGAATGCAAGTTGGTGCAGCCTCTTTGGAGAAAAGTGTGGAGATTCCTCAAGAAATTAAAAATAGAGCTTCCCTATGACCCTGCAATTGCACTCCTGGGTATTTACTCCAAAGATACAGATGTAGTGAAAAGAAGGGCCATCTGTACCCCAATGTTTATAGCAGCAATGACCACGGTCGCCAAACTGTGGAAAGAACCAAGATGCCCTTCAACAGACAAATGGATAAGGAAGATGTGGTCCATATACACTATGGAGTATTATGCCTCCATCAGAAAAGACAAATACCCAGCAACGTGGACAGGACTGGAAGAGATTATGCTGAGTGAAATAAGTCAAGCAGAGAGAGTCAATTATCATATGGTTTCACTTATTTGTGGAGCATAACAAATAGCATGGAGGACATGGGGAGTTAGAGAGGAGAAGGGAGTTGGGGTAAATTGGAAGGGGAGGTGAACCATGAGAGACTATGGACTCTGAAAAACAATCTGAGGGGTTTGAAGTGGCAGGGGGGGGTGGGAGGTCGGGGTACCAGGTGGTGGGTATTACAGAGGGCACGGATTGCATGGAGCACTGGGTGTGGTGCAAAAATAATGAATACTGTTATGCTGAAAATAAATTTAAAAAAATAATAATAAAATATGATAAAATTTTTACAAAGATAAATGAATAAAGAAAGGGTAGTATATACCCACAAAAACGGATTTTTTAAAAAAGATTTTATTTATTTGAGAGAGAGAAAGAGCACAAGCAGGGTGAGGGTGGCAGAGGGAGAGGGAGAAGCAGGCTCCCTCCCTCCCAAGGTAGGGTTTGATACCAGGACCCAGGGATCATGACCTCACCCGAAGGCAGATACTTAACTGACTGAGCCACCCAGGTGCCCCTGTCCACAATAATGGAATATTATTTAGCTCCATTAGAGGAGGAAATTCTGACTTTGCAACAACACAGATGGAGCTTGAGGACATTGAGGGGAGAAACTCAGAGAATGACAAGTATTTTTTTTTTTTAAGATTTTTTAATTTATCTATTTGACAGAGAGATCACAAATAGGCAGAGAGGCAGGGCAGGGTGGCAGGCTCCCCGCTGAGCAGAGAGCCCAACTAGGTTCTCAATCCGAGGACCCTGAGACCATGACACGAGCCAGAGACAGAGGCTTAACCCATTGAGCCACCCAGGCAACCCAAGTTTTTTTTTTTAATCAAGTATTACTGACTAGTTTCAGGTGTACAATATAATAATTCAATAATTCTACATATTTCTCAGTACTCTTCAAGAGAAGTGCACTCTTAATCCCCTTTATCAATTTCCCTTATCACCCTGCCTACCTCCCCTCTAGCAACCACCAGTCGTCTAATTTTAAGAGCCTTTTTTGTTATTTACATCTTTTTTTTCTTAGTTAGTTTTATTTCTTCAATTCCATATATGAATGAAATCATATGGTATTTGTCTTTCTCTGACATTTCAGTTAGATTGTACTCTCTAGGTTCTTATGTTGTCGTTTGTGTGCAGACTCTAAAAAAAAAAAAAAAAATCTCATAGACACAGAGAGCAAAATGGTGGTTCCTATCAGCTGTGGGTGGCAGAAATGAGAATTTGGTCAAAGTGCACAAACTTGCAGCTATAATATCACTAAATTCTGGGAATCTAGTGTATAACATCATGACAATAATTAGCGATACTATATTATATACTTGAAAGTTGGTAAGAAAGTATATCTTAAATATTACCACTCTTTCCCCAAATTAAAAGTGAGAAGACAGCGGTGTTAACTAAGATTACTGTGGTAAGCATTGGCAATGCATGCCTGTATTTGATCATCAGACTGTACACCTTAAACACATGTTATATGTTAATATTTCAATAAGGGTAAAGAAAAATGAACTTTAAAAATTTAATAAAAATTAAAGAATAAAAATTTAAGAAAAAATAGAATATAGTTAAATCTAAAAGAAGTTACTTGAAGTAAGGGCAAGCTAAAGAGGAATTTTATACAATGGAAAACATTCCCCAATTAATGCTTATGTCCTGCTGACTACATTGTCAGTTGCATGAGAAAAATTTCCTCCTTATTTAGTTAACCTTAATCATGTCTTAATTCTTAGGAATCATTGGGAATGAATGCATCCATCTTTCCAAGGAAATTGCTGACTATTTTATTGAAGCATATTGCTGATTCGAACAAAACTGAGGTTCGTTACTCAGGAAAACCAAGTTAATTAGTGACAGCTTTAGAAACAGTTCCTCTTTAATTCTTGTAAACGTTTGGAGATTTTAATTTTTATTAAAGAGACTGTAATTTTATTATATTAAATAATTAATTTTATCTTCCTCAATAAAATATTTTTGACATTTGTTCATTTGTATCAAAGAACTATAAAAACAACCTAGCAACTTTGAAATGATTAGGGTGTCTGGGTGGCTCAGTAGGTTAAGCCTCTGCCTTCAGCCCAGGTCATGATCTCAGGGTCCTGGGATAGAGCCCCACATCAGGCTCTCTGCTCGGCAGGGAGCCTGCTTCTCCCACCCTCTCTCTCTGCCTGCCTCTCTATTTGTGATCTCTCTGTCAACTAAATAAATAAAATATTTTTAAAAAATGAAATGATTAAACATATAATTCCTTAAATATTTGTTGTTTTTAAGATTTTATTTATTTGACAGAGAGAGAGAGAGATCACAAGTAGGCATAGCAGCAGGCACAGAGAGATGGGGAGGCAGACTCCCTGCTTAGCAGAGATCCTGATGTGGGGCTCCATCCCAGGACTCTAAGTTCATGACCTGAGCTGAAGGCAGAGGCTTAACCCACTGAGCCACCCAGGTGCCCCTAAATATTTAATTTTTAATTGACTATACAAAGTCTCTCACATTGCAAATAATTTTATAAGCCAAAGTTCAGCTAGCAAAGTAGTGTCATTGTTATTGTACATTATTCTGTATTCTCTTTGATGACAGTTAAGCACAATAACAGTCTAATTATATTTCTGTGCTAACATAGAATGCCCTTATTTTTTTCTGAAAATCACACTGGGATTAATCGTTTCATAAGCCCATAATAGCTTGGTCAGTATAATATTACAAGTGTTGAATAATTTAATTTGAATTAATTTGTAGATTATGTCATTTAGAAAAACTATTGATACCTATACAGTTCACTCAAAAATGCTTCTGGTAAATTTTAGGCAAAATTGTTTTTGAAATTTTTAGGCAAGAATTATTTTAGTATTTTTAAGACTTACCTTTCAATATGATTTTTAAAATAACAAATATTTAAGTTGTTAGATCTCTAGGAGAAAAAAAAGATAATTGTGGATTTATTCACAGATCATTGACTAACCTAATGGTGTTTTATAACAAATCATGTCAAGAAAATTATATTCAGTTATTATTTCATTTTACAAGGACATTAGAAATATAATGGCATATGAAGTATGTAATGATAGTTGATATTTTGTAATATACTTTGTGACAGAGTTTTAGTGGATTTTCTTATAATGTTTTTCTCATTCAGAAAATGATATAACTAATTTCTTCTTTATAAATATTAAAAGAAAATCAACCATGATCATACAAGATTCTTTTCAACATTGATTGTAACATATTTGAACATTTTTATTTGAACATTTTTTAAGCAACAACCAACATTTGATAATCTTTGATTTTTATCGAGATATTCTTATTAGTATCTGTACATATCTTTTTTCCATATTGTGTGTGTGTGTGTGTATATATATATATATATATATATTCATTTTTTCTCCAGAAGTCTTTAAGTACTCTAGTAGCTTATTCAGAGTGGCATATATTAAAGAGTTAAAAGATAAAAATTTTTGCTTTTGACTCTTCACTCATTCTGACCACTTTTCAGGTAAAGGAGACTCAACATCTCCTTCATTGTCTTGTACAGTTATATGGTAGTCCTTTGTGTTGACGTACCATTTTTTAAAAATTTTTAAACAGTACCTTAATTTGAACATTTACACTGTTTTAAATTTTTGCCCTAACCAGTGCTGCAGTAAATAACACTGGCATCAATTTTTTTTCCACCTTATTTGCAAAGGACTCCATTTAGGTCAGATGCCTAGTTGTAGATTTGCTAAGGACTACATCTAGGTTGGATACCTAAGCAGTGGATTTGCTATCCAGTGTTTCATGGCAGTGTCAGATTTCCCCCAACATATTTTGTATCTTTTACCCATAGACACCAGTGAACTATGAGAATAGCTTCCCCCCACCAACAAGGGCAATAGTGTTTTGTCCATTTTTGTAGATTTTGATGTACTAACTATTAAGAATTTAAAATACGGTTCTTAAAAAAATAAAATTAAATAAATAAATAAAATACAGTTCTTCATTTGAAATTCTTTTATAAGTGAGTCTGAGCATTTTTCCTAAATTTAAACATAGTTACACTATGCTTTCTGTCAAAGGTATTTTTATGTTATTTGTCCGGTTTTTTTTCAAATTTATTTGACAGACAGAGATCACAGGTAGGCAGAGAGGCAGGCAGAGGGAGAGGAAGGAAAGCAGGCTCCCTGCTGAGCAGAGAGCCCTATGTGGAGCCCGATTCCAGGACCCTGGGATCACGACCTGAGCCGAAAGCAGAAGCTTTAACCCACTGAGCCACCCAGGCTCCCAGTATTTTGAATCTTTAAAAGTTATGTTATGTTGGGACGCCTGGGTGGCTCAGTTGGTTAAGCGGCTGCCTTCGGCTCAGGTCATGATCCCAGCGTCCTGGGATCGAGTCCCACATCAGGCTCCTTGCTCAGCAGGGAGCCTGCTTCTCCCTCTGCCTCTAGCCTGCCACTCTGTCTGCCTGTGCTTGCGCTCTAACAAATAAAAAAAATCTTTAAAAAAAAAAAAAAAAGTTATGTTATGTTAATTTGTGAATGAGAGTCCCTACTGCTCCATATCTTCCCTAGCATTTGGTGGTGGTGTTAGTGTTCTGGATTTTGGCTATTCTGATAGGTGCGAAAGAGAACTTCAAACTTGCTCCCCTGTGCCCCAGCTACAGATGGGTAGTGGCATCTCATTGTTTTAATTTGCATTTCCCTTGACATATGGTGTTTAACATCTTTTCAAATGCTTATTGGCCATCCTACATTTTCTTTGGTGAGGTGTCTGTTAATTGAGTTGTTTGTTTACTTTTTTAAGAAGTTTTATTTATTTAAGTAATCTCTATACCCAGCATGGAGCTCAAACTCACAACCCTGAGATCAAGAGTTGGATACTAGGGGGGTGCCTGAATGGCTCAGTGGGTTAAGCCTCTGCCTTCGGCTCTGGTCATGATCTCAGGGTCCTGAGGTCAAGCCCCACATCGGGGGTCAGGTGGGGGGGGTACTTGGCTCTCTGCTCGGCGGGGAGCCTGCCTCCCCCCCTCTCTCTGCCTGCTGCTCTGCCTACTTGTGATCTCTCTCTCTCTCTCTGTCAAATGAATAAAAAAAATCTTTAAAAAAAAAAAAAAAAAGAGTTGGATACTCTAGGCGCCTGGGCGGCTCAGTGGGTTAAGCCGCTGCCTTTGGCTCAGGTCATGATCTCAGGGTCCTGGGATGGAGCCCCGAACCAGGCTCCCTGCTCAGCAGGGAGCCTGCTTCCCGCCACTCTCTCTCTGCCTGCCTCTCTGCCTACTTGTGATCTCTATCAAATAAATAAAATAAAATCTTTAAAAAAAAAAAAAAAAAGAGTTGGATATTCTACTGACTGAGCCAGCCATCCACTCCTTGGCTTTTTTTTTTTTTTTTTTTTTTTTTTTAAGTAAATTCTACACCCAACCTGGAACTTGAACTGAGGCCCCTGAGATTAAGGATCACATGCTCTACTGACTAAGCCAATCAGGTGCCCCTTCTTTTTGTTCACTTTTAAAGTCTTCATATATTTTGGATAATATTCCTTTATTAGGTGAGTCTTTTACAAATACTTTCTCACAGCCTGTGGCTTGTCTTCTCATTCTGTTGATCTCCCACGCCTTTTTAAATTGACATTTCTATAATTTTTCATCAAAGGCTTAAGTGGTTGTAATGGATATAATTTGCTGCGATTTATAAATACTGACATTTGACAATAATGCACTACTCCTTTAAAGATACTCAATGAAATTAGGCATTTTAAAAATACATGACGCTGCTTTGGAAGTGAGAAATGTTATCTCCCTTTCTCCCTCCCCCTCCACTTGTGCTGTCTCTTGCTTTCTCTCTCTCAAATAAATAAATAAAATCTAAAAAAAAAAAAAGTGGGAATCTGGAAAGTGAATCTCTTAACACATTCTGAATGTCCATGCATCCAGACAGACCTCACAAAACCATATGAATTGTATACTTACGGAATTTTTAAAGGCTAATATATCAAAATATATCAAAATGTTTTAATTTCATAGTACACTGGCTTGAGAACAAAACCTTTTCTCAACTTGATAGGTCTGCTAAAAAAAAAAAAATTCAACTGAGTAAATTTAATTTATTTCCTTATTTATTTTTGAGGGCAATGGAAGGAGATGGAGAAAAAGAATCTTAAGCAGGGCCCACACCCTGCATGGGGCTCAATCTCAAAACCCTGAGATGACCTAAGCCAAAACCAAGAGTTGGACACTTAACTGACCGAGCCACCCAGGCACCCCCAACTGAGTAAATTTAAAGAACTAACTGGCTTTTTTCCAAGGTTCCATGAATGGGGCAGGAACCCATTTAGCAAATTGAAAGGAGGTCCTAGGGGCTCAGTGGGTTAAAGGCTCTGCTTCTGGCTTAGGTCATGATCCCAGGGTCCTGGATCCCACATACAGGCTCTCTGCTCAGCAGGGAGCCTGCTTCCCTTCCTCTCTCTCTATCTGTCTCTCTGCCTACTTGTGATCTCTGTCTGTCAAAAAAATAAGTAAAATCTTAAAAAAAAAAAATTCCACTCCTAGACAGATTCAACTATAGAGAACAAACTGAGGGTGGCTGGGGGAGAATGGGGAGTGGAGGGACAGTTTCAATGGGTAATGGGGATTAAGGAGGGTGCTTGTGATAAGCAGTGAGTGTTACAGTAAATGATGAGTCACTACATTTTATTCCTGAAAATATTACACTATACATTAACTAGAATTTAAATAAAACCCTGAACAAAATAATTAATTAATTAATTAATTAAAACTCCAATCCTAGAAGAGGCTGAAACTGCATTAGCTATTAAATCTTGGTGAGGCCCAATAGTCAAACTATGGAAAGAGACTAGATGTCCATTGACAGATGAATGGATAAAGACGTGGTATATAGACCTAATGGAATATTATGCAGCCATCAAAAATGAAATCTTGCCATTTGCAATGACGGGATGGAACTAGAAGGTATAATGCTAAGCAAAATAAGTCAATCAGAAAAAGACAATTATTATATGATCCCACTGCTGTGTGGAATTTGAAAAACAAGGCAGAGGATCATAGGGGAAGAGAGGAAAAAAATGAAACAAGATGAAACCATAAGAGACTCTAACCTCAGGAAACAGAGGGTTGCCAGAGCAAAGCGGGGATGGGAAGGATGGGGTAGGTAGGTGATGGACGTTGGGGAGGGTGTGTGCTATGGTGAGTGCTGTGAATTAGGTAAGACTGATGAATCACAGATTTATACCCCTGAAACAAATAATACCTGTTGATTTAAAAAAATAATAAGTAGGGGCACCTGGGTGGCTCAGTGGGTTAAAGCCTTGCCTTTGGCTCAGGTCACAATCCCAGGATCCTGGGATCGGGCCCCACGTCAGGCTCTCTGCTCAGTGGGGAGCCTGCTTCCCCCTCCCTCTCTGCCTGCCTCTCTGCCTACTTGTGATCTCTCTCTCTGTGTCAAATAAATAAATAAAATCTTTAAAAAATAATAATAATAATAAGTAAATAAATAAATAACTGTGAAGATTCAAATGGCAAACAACTACATACACACTCATGGACACCAACAAAACAAAGATAAGATCTTATTTCACAGAATACCTGGTATAAAAAAAACTGCTGAAAGTTCAAAGCTGAAGAATATGGTAAATTTAAAATATCAATACCTGGGAAGTTTAATTTCAATAAACTCTTAAAATAGAAACAAAATAAAAATAGAATCTTGGTGAGTCTTAGCAAAAGTGACTCCATTTGGGGCCCATTGTTTCCAGCAGGTCCTTGCTCATTTTTTTTTTTTTCTTACTTCCTCAGAATCGGGGTAGGAACCTGGCTGAATCCATATGACTCCCTCCCTATTTAACTTCATTCTTTAATTGGGGTGCCTGGCTGGCTTAGTTTGTAGGGCACATGACTCTTAATCTCAGGGTTGTGAGTTTAAGCCCCTTGATGGGCATGGGGCCTATCTAAAAATAAAACAAAACAAAATGAAAAACACAGTCTTTTTGCCTTGGGGCCTACTGCTATCGGCTTGATTTTCTCAATGTTCCCCTTTCAAATTCCAGCAAGGATCTGGAAGCCCCAGCTCACTTCATTCCAAGAGAGTCATATCACAGGTCACAGGTTAGCATGTGGCTCAGTACCACCTCTGGTCAGACAGCAAGGGTCACTTGGTATAAATCATGGCTACATAGGGTGGCCCTGTCAACAGCACTAGGAGGGAGACAGTTCAATTAGAAGGGGCAATTGGTGTTGCAAAGCCATACAGAGAAGGGGCTGTTATTCACACTTATTCTCTCATATGATTTTCAAAGATTTGAGATATAACCTCTGAAACATTCCTTATTTCTTGTTAATAGCTTAAAATAAATCTGGTGTCAAGTTTATGACCCATCTGCTGAGTAGATCAATCCCATCTGTAATCCTGGCCATGCTACACAGTTGGCAGCCACACAGAAATGTCTCTGGCAAAACACTGTATTGGAATTTAGATTCCTAATGGCAAGTAAAAAGTTAACAGATTTAGAAAATAAGACTGCAATAACATTTTAAAGGTGAATTTAGAATTTAATAAAAGTGTTAAATGTTATTTAGAAAACACTAATAGAGAACATTTAAGGTCACAGTTTGGGCTAAGTCCTGTTCTAAGCATTAACACATATCCTAAATTTGAGTCACATAAAGTCTGATGAAGTGGCTAATAATATTGTCCCCTATTTTAAGAGATAAGATAATGAAAGCAGAGAAAAGTAAAATAACTTGTCCAAATTAAAATAATGAAGGTAGAGTTTAAACTTGGGGGGGCATCTGGGTGGCTCAGTTGGTTAAGTGTCTGCCTTCTGCTCAGGTCATAATCCCAGGGTCCTGGGATGGAGCCTCATGTCAGACTCTGCTCAGCGGAGCGCCTACTTCTCCCTCTCCCTCTGCCTGCTGGTCCCCCTGCTTGTGCGCGCACGCTCTCTCTTTCTCTCTCCCACTCTCTCTCCATCAAATAAATAAAATCTTTTAAAAAAGAATTTTAAAATGTGGGGCACCTGGGTGGCTCAGTGGGTTAAGGCCTCTGCCTTTGGCTCAGGTCATGATCCCAGGGTCCTGGTATCAAGCCCCGCATCAGGCTCTTTGCTCCACGGAGAGCCTGCTTCCTCCTCTCCCTCTGCCTGCCTCTCTGCCTGCCTCTTGCCTACTTGTGATCTCTATCAAATAAATAAAATCTTAAAAAAAAAAAGAATTTAAAAATGTATCAGGAGAAGAAAGTTTGTGTTTATATACAGAACACGAGAAGAAATAAAACATTCTGTAACAACCCTCACTGTAGAGAACCCTGGAAGATGGTTCGAATAAGGAATCCATTATTTGTTTGTTTGTTTGTTTGTTTGTTTAAGATTTTATTTATTTGACAGAGAGAGAGAGCACAATAAGGGGAGTGGCAGGCAGAGAGGGAAAATCAGGCTCCCCACAGAGCAGGGGGAGCCTGATGTGGGACTTGATCCCAGGACCCCAGGATCATGAACCGAGCTAAAGGCAGTCACTTAAGCTAAAGGCTCAGTCACCTGAGCCACCCAGGTACCCACGGACCCACTATTTGTAATTGGTGTCTGAAGTTGGGGCAGTCTTGTGGACTGAGCCTGTAACTGTGCAGTCGGTGCTAACTCTTGAGTAGTTACTATCAGAATTGAATTAAATTATAGAACACACAGCTGGTGTCTAGAGTTTGAAAATTGGTTGGTGTATGTGTTGGGGCAGAAGAGGAGAACCTGCACATTTGTTGACCAGAGTAGAGAAACAGTTTTCTTTTAACTATTTACTTAGTGCCTACTATGTGTCCATCCTTATGCCTAGTGCTGGGAAAGATTCACTGAAAGGGAGAGACCCTCCCTCTGGTGGCTGAAGATGACAAATTAGCAGATAATTACAGTGTATTCAGAATTAGTATTCAGCCAGTATACATTTGTACGGCTATACCAATTTTGCATATCACCCTCGGAAAAAAAATTTAAGTAGTACAATAGTGACAGTTTCCCAAATACATCGTATGTTCTTTATGCCTCAGAGATTTTGCACAGGCTAGCCTTAACTAGAATATCCTTTCTTTTTATTTGCCTAGTTAACTCCTAATAATTTTTAAGTAATCTCTATGCCCAACAGGGGGCCACACTCACAACCCCGAGATCAAAAGTCACATGCTGAATGGACTGAGCAAGCCAGGCTCCCCTAATTAATTTTTAAATCTCAACTCTTACCTCTTCTGATTCAGTACTTTGAAATCATAACCAATAAACACCATTGATTGTTCATATCAAGGACACTCTGAATGTGCATACATTGTATCAGATTTTTAGTTCTTAGATACTTCAATGACTTATTTAGATTTGTAGTTGTTCTAAATAGTAACATGTTCAAAACACCAGAACATGTATTTTAGTTACACATGGCAGTTATTTTAATTCTTTACTCATTTATTCATGAATGATACTTTTTTTTTAAAGGTTTTATTTATTTTAGAGAGAGAGCGTGTATTCACACAGGGGGAAGAGGAGGGAGAGGGACAAGCTGATTCCACTGAGCACTGAGCACAGAACCTGAGGCAGGGCTCAATCCTACCACCAGAGATCATGACCTGAGCCAAAAATCAAGAGTCGGATGCTTAACTGAGTTGATAGCAGTTATATTTGTTTTATTTATTTATTCATTCATGAGAGAGAGAGTCAGAGGCAGAGGGAGAAGAAGGCTCCCCTGCAGAGCAGGGAATCTGATATGGGACTCAGTCCCAGGACATTGGGATCATAACCTGAGCCAAAGGCAGCCATTTAACCAACTGAGCCACCCAGGGGCCCAGCAGCTATATTTATAATAGCCCTAAATTAGATGCCCAAATGCTCATCAACAGATAATTGAACAAATTGTAGGAAATCCCACAATGAAATACTACTCAGTGCTTTTTAAAAAATAAAATAACCTGTTGATATAAGCAATACTAAATCTCGAGCTTATGCTGAGCCAAAAAAGCCAGGCTAAAAGGGAACTAAGTGTATATTTCCATTTATTTAAATTTCAGAAAAATGCAAACTGACAGAAAATGACTGCCTAGGGATGGAGTTGGAGGAAATGTGGATTACAAACTCAGGGGAACTTTTGGAGGTGATGCAAGACTGTTATCTTGATTGTGGTGATGATTTAATGAGTGCTATGGTCTGAATATATCCCTGCAAAATTTGTACCTTGAAATTCTAACCTCCAAAGTGACCCTTTTAGGAGGTGAGTCCTTCTGGAGGTGTTTAAATCACAAGGTTGGAGCTCTCATACATGGGATTAGTGGTCTTATGAAGAAGACCCCAGGAGGTTTCCCACACTTTTAACCATGTAAGTACAGCTAGAAGGTGCCAACTATGACTCAGGAAGAGCATGTCCCTTGATCTTGGGACTCTTTAGCATTCAGAACAGTGAGAAATAAATTACTGATATTTTTAAGCTATCTTCTTTGTGGTATTTTGTTGTAACAGCATGAATGGACTAAGACAAGGTGTGTGCAAATGTCAAAACTGATCAAACCAAACTTCCCAGCTTTATCTATATGCAGTGTAGTGTTCCTAAGTTAAATATCAGTAAAGTTTATTTATGTTTATTTAATGGGGGATAACAGTAATATCTTCAGGCTGTTGCGGGGATTCATTGACTATGCTAAGTACTTTATCATAATATCTGGGCTCCCTTAGGTTGTTTCTACTGAGACTTTCATTTAAACCTCAATCTCTCTTCTGAGCTCATTTCACTCAGAGTCTAGGGGTAAATGAGTATCTAAGACTACATAGATCACATGTAAAGAATTTTTAAAAGATCACAGAATTTGGCAGTTGGGAGTGTCACTAGATTAAACTCGATACACTTATTAAGCAGACAGAAAAATACACATAAATAAAGAATTCTTTTTCATTGCATTTTTAACTTGGCAATTCATTAGAGGTTGGAATCATCAATTTTCCTTGGGAAGTATATTTTTATAATGTACAGAAAAACAAGATCTAGTAGGAAGCAAAAACCACTTCTCTCCAAGCTTCAGTTTTTAATGTAAGATAAACTAGAAAGGATGATCACTCATGTACCATCTATCTAACTTTAAATATTAGTCACTCCAATCATTCAATATTATTTACTTATTACTTTAAAAAAGATTTTAATTACTGAGAGAGAGGGAGAGGCAGAGCAGGCGGAGGGGCAGAGGGAGAGGGAAAAGCAGGCTCTGCACTGAGCAGGGAGCCCTACTACCCATGGCTCCATTCCAGGCCCCTGAGATAATGACCTGAGCTGAAGGCAAAGGCTTAACCAACTGAGCCACCCAGGTACCCTCCAACCATTCATTTAACTATCCTTTATCTTTCCTTGCCTTCTGTCATACCAGTGTCCCAGTTTACTTCCTACTTCTCTGTCTTCTCTCACCTGCTCTTTCATCTTCATCCAGGTGTGGATTTCCCCCAAGGTTTCTGTCTTACCATTTTCCCCTCTTCTGGGTAGAAGCCAGTGAAAATTATGATCTCCACTTTCAAACTTCCAACCCCAATAGTTTCTAGGAAAGAGAAAATGATAAAAAGTGCAACAGGGGCAGCTGACTAGCTTAGGCCAAAGAGCATGCAACTCTTGCATTTGGGTGGTGAGTTTGAGACCCACCTGCAGAGATTAAATAAAAATTTTTTTAAAGTGCCACAGAAATCAAATAGGATGAAGAGTGAAAAAGGTCACTGAATTTTGGCAATAGCAATTAGGATGTCACTAAGTGAGCCATCCGAGGTTTTTGAGTAGGGGTGTTACACTTTGGGAATGAAGAATCTGGCAGTACTCTCAAGAATGGAGTGGAGCCAGAAAATATTAGGAATATTAGTATCTAAAAGTAGATATGGGGGTCACAGATATAATTATGTAATCACTGGATTTAAATGTCATTAAATTCCGATATTTCATCTTGGCATTCCAGGCACTAACAGTTGCCCAGTTCCATCCCAGCCATTACTCCGCCCATCAGCATATTCCCCAGCTCCCATACTGGACTATTTACCGTCTCACAAGCCTGATCTTTCCTGCTTCTACATAGCCTCCGGCTGTTCTCTGCTGATAACAACTGCCCATCCTGACAGCAGCTTTATAAACTTAAGTGCTTCTTGGAGCCTTCTATTAACTCCCAAATCATACGTATTTCCTCTAGGTTAACAATAGCTTTTGAATGACAAGACCGATTCTGACTCATTTTTACACCTCCTCCCGCCTGCCTCCCTCCTCCCCCGATCAGTGCCTCGCCCAGTGTTTACCACTTAGAATGCAACCGCAGAATGGATGAACTCGAGTAGGGAGGAAAGAAAGGCACTTAACAAAGGCTTGTAGCATTCTACAGGCTCTTACAGGTGTAGCAGCTCTTTTAATGCTCAGATGTTTTAACAGCCCAGAACGAGGTCTTCCAGTCTTACAGCTGAATAAATTTGGGCTCAAATAATAAAACCTCCGGCCGTACATTACAGCCGGCAGATAGAAAGATGTAACTATTTCATCGGAATCACATGCTGGAAATGAGTCCTAATCATTATCCCTTCCAGAGAGTCTTAAAATTGGGAACCCAAGAGAATAGGGTACTTCGTAAGTCACGAATTCGCAACGATATATCCATGCGAACTATTTCATGCCCGGCTTTCAAGAGGAGAAACTGGGCCCCCAACCCAGATTCTAAAACATACGAATTGGACCTTCAACCCCCTCCCCTGCCCCCAAATTCCCAGGGGAAATCTAAGAGTCCGACACCCGAGACCACCGCAGCGACCGCAGCGCGCACAGAACGTGCGGAACTAGGAAGAGGAATTTCCAGCCCAGCTGGGCGTCTCTGATTGGCTGCCGGCTCAGCTTGGAACTCTGGGGCGTGTGACGTAACATCCGCCGGGCCCGCCATCTTGTTCCCAGGGGCAGTTGGCGGAAGGGATCGCGCTCGGTGGCCGCCGGTTCGCCTTCTGCCGGGAGTTCTCGCGCCCGCGTCTCGGCGTCTGCTTTCGATCTAGGGTCCTTTTGTCGGCGTTCCCGTAGCCCTCCCTCATCCAGCTGGGGGACAGCGAGGCGGCCCCCTGTCCTGACGGCGTTCCATGGAGTAGGGTCCCGGACCGTTGTCCCGAAGAGCGAGATCGAGCTTGGCCCCCTCCCCCTCCCTTCTCCCTCCCTCCTTCCTTCCGCCGCAACATGGCTAACAACAGCCCCGCGCTGACAGGCAACTCGCAGCCGCAGCACCAGGCGGCCGCGGCCGCGGCCCAGCAGCAGCAGCAGTGCGGCGGTGGCGGCGGCGGCGCCACCAAGCCGGCGGTCTCGGGCAAACAGGGAAATGTGCTACCGCTGTGGGGCAACGAGAAGACTATGAACCTCAACCCCATGATCTTGACCAATATCCTGTCGTCGCCTTACTTCAAAGTGCAACTCTACGAGCTCAAGACCTACCACGAGGTGGTGGACGAGATCTACTTTAAGGTACGAAGAGTCTAGGCCTGGGGGGGGGGGTGGGGAGCCGGGATTGGGAGGGTTAAGTTCCGAGGACGGGTTAGAGGAAATGGGCGGAGGCGGCCCTGGAGGTCTGAGGATTTGTAGGTGCGGGAAGGTTGATTGGGGGGGGAGGGGCGGTGGTCTGGAGTCGGCCTGGGAGGGTCAAACTGGGGCCGCCCTCTCATTTCTTTTTCAGATTTTTAGGGCTGGGAGAGCCCGCCACATTGAACTCTCTCCTCCCCCAACCTCCTGCCCACCCCTGGGGGGAGTTGGACGGGAGGGGTGGGGGAGGGGGAAAGAGTAACTGAATCCTCTCCAGTTTACAGCTTTAAAATTATTCCTTTTGACGTGGATCTACTCTGCGCCAACTTGTTGGTGCTTCTCCCGCTCACCCTGGGCCAGGGCGTGTATTGACTTCAGTGTTGGCCTCGTGTTGTTGGTATTCTCTATGCGATCCAGACAGGGAAATGGTCAGTGCGTGTGTCGGGTGGGGGCGGGAGGGTTGAGGGTGGAGAGGTGCCAGGGCAAGAGGTGTACAGAAGGCCTGGAAATTTTCCCAGCAGGAAGTCAGGAGTAAGTGGTCTCAGTTACTTGTGCATTGGGCTTGTTTAGAATTATCTGGGCCCTGGGCTTCTGCGGCAGGGTCGGTGCTGGCTTGGCTGTGCTGGGGAGCTCACCTGGCGCCTCCTCACTGCACTCTTGTCTCAGTTCTTGTTTCGTTAGCAGGATTGACTCAGTCTTGCAGCGAGGCTCGGAGCAGCCCAGGGTCGCAGGTAGAGGTATGCACTATTAATCATGCTCAATCGCCATAAATGCATTTCCCTGATTAAATGAACGGCTAATTAGGGTTTTTTTTGGCCATTGGTTTTGGGCTTTTCTTCACCAACTAGATAGGTTTTCTCCACTTACTTGCAAATTATGTAGTTTTAAAGCTATCTTCCAGGCCTCTTAAGGTTAATTAATATTTAAAGGAATATTAATAATAGTCTTAATAATCTTTAAATATTTTAGCGAGAGCATCTAACAGAATACCGTCTGTTTTGTGTATTTGACTCCTAAAACGTTTGACAGACCACATATTTTCTGTGATCTAAACATACCTGTAGAGGGGCTAGCAAGAAGAAATTCTTTATTTGCCTTTAGGTTATATTTTGTCCCCAATCCCCCCCCACACACACACCATCCCGTTAAGTGATTAGGTTATTGAAGAATTTTGAGATACTAGTTGTTTTTGATAGAAAAATCATAGTTTGAGAATACAGTTCAACTTTGGGTATGTAAAGTACACTGAAATTTTCTTATCCTTTTACAAGAATATTGTAAGTGAACTAGGTTTTTTATAGCTTTTAAAAGGTAAGGCCTTTTTCAGTATGGATACAGTATGGTGAATATTCTTAGTTTTGTGTAGTAAACTTCAAACAATTGAAAATTGGGTTCCTGCTCTTTCTGTAGCAGGTTCTGTTTAATAATACAGGCAGATGTTAACGTGATTGAGGAAAAGCTTGTTTTCTCAAATTCAGATACTGTGTTTTGAAACAATTCAAGAATGTACTAGAAATTATTTAAATTTAGTTATAAAACTAAAGATCCAGTCTTTGTTATCAAGATGTCCAGATTAAATAAATAATTGACATATGTAGGCTTCTAGTTCTAAGTTGGTTTCGTGTTGTATCCACCCCTTTGCTAGCCTTTAAGGAATTGAAACATCTTTATACAGCAAACTGGGGGAAGGAAATAAAACCATAAAGCAGTGCTGAGCATAATAGTGTAGTGCTCACATTTAAATGCATGCTTTTCTGTCTGAAGCCACAGAAAAAAGATAAAAATGTAACCATTGGTGGGGTAAAAATACAGTTTTAGAAATGCATACTGAAAGAACAGAATTTTATTTTGATTTTGTTTTAAGTTAAGAAATAAAGATTTTTCTAAAAGACCTTGGGTTCTATGTTATCGAGCTAATTTTCTTTGCCATTTTTAGGTAAATATGTGGTTTTTATAGGGTACTCATCTCAACAAAGATACTGTATTGATTATATTTAATATAATGACTAGTCACTCAGTTTTTAACAGTTTATATTCTGGGGAAAAATTGAATTGGTTCATGTAATTAGGCTGAAAATAAATTACTAACAATTATCTGTATAGGTGTGGCCCTTGTAATTTCATCTCTAATCAGGAATGAGCATAATGCCTGTTCATGGTAAAAAAAAAAAGTACAAATGAATTTCCATAATTTTGCATTAGAAGTAACTTGTTACTGTTTTAACATGCATATACTTCAAATCATTTTTTAAAAATTTTATGATGTAGAATTTTAAATCACCATAAAACTAAGGGTATTAAATTTTTTTAAATAAATACTAAAACTTCATTGATACTTTTTGCTTCAAGTTGGAGCCTTAAATCCATTTTAAAATGAGAATTTCTATTTTTTTAACAACTCATAAAAAGATACAAAATTGACACAACATCAGATATATTTTTACATGTATATGAGACTCTTAGAAATCTCTTGGTTCCACAAGTATCAGCTCTCTACAAAGCTATTTTAATGGGATTTCTGGTCATAAAACTGTTGAGGTTTTGTTAAACTCCCAACAGTTTTATTGGTGCTCTTTAAAAGCTCAGCAGTTTTTGAAAGATGGTTTACATGTAAACAAAATATATGCATCATGTCAAAGTAGTCAGCTTCCAAACTTTTGCAAAAAGCTGCTCTGTTAGGGATTTGGGTTTACTTTAATCATAGTTTTAAAAAAATTAGAAGTATGAATGTTTGTTGTGTTCCTCTTTTTTATTTCAGGTCACGCATGTTGAACCATGGGAGAAAGGAAGTAGGAAAACAGCAGGCCAAACGGGGATGTGCGGAGGGGTAAGTAGAAGTACGTGCATTTTTCAGTTTTTCTGTGTCTGATAACATAAGTTTAAAATTAGGAAACTAAAAGTAACAGTTACTCAAAAATGACAGTTGGCAAAGCTTAGAAGTTTGTTTTTATCTAAATTCAAATGTCTAGTGAATGGGGTTAGAAAGTTGCTGTTTTTATTAATGCTCTATTCTGAGTTCTGGGTTATATCTTATTATTAATACCTAATGGGATTAATAAGTTGGTGTTAAATATTTGTTAGTTATTTTGTTACTTTTTCCTGTTTCCCCTAAAGGTTCGAGGTGTTGGAACAGGAGGAATTGTTTCTACAGCTTTCTGCTTGTTATACAAATTATTTACTCTGAAGCTAACTCGTAAGCAAGTGATGGGTCTCATAACACACACAGACTCTCCATATATTAGAGCCCTTGGATTTATGTATATAAGGTAAATATGCATATATCTACATTTCCATTTAACTCACATTTTAATTCACATAAGCCTAATCAATCTGTTGTAATTCTAGGTACACACAGCCCCCTACAGATCTCTGGGACTGGTTTGAATCCTTCCTTGATGATGAAGAGGTATGTCAACAAGGGTAATAATTAGTTTTCTTCTGATTACTCTCATGTAAAAAGATATAAAAAATATCCTTTATTTATTTATTGGAAGTTTAATGTTTTCAGGGTTTTCTGTACTTAAATTTATTTCTCATACTTTTGGAATTGCTGTGCTTTTCTAAGACTTAGTGGATTTTATATGTCTTAGATTAACTTTCTTAAATTTTTTCATTTCTTAATTGTTTAAATGGTTTTGATAACTATTGCAGTTTTTTTCTGAGTTTTGTTATGGTGTTGATCTTGACTTGTGCTGTTGATAGTGACTTTTTAAGTGGGCCATGCTCAAGATTGAGGTGTTAAGACATGTGCATACAACACTAATTATAGCGCTTTATTCGCTTGGAACTTCAGCTCTATGCTCTAACTGCTTCCACGTATTAATACTCCCACTTGCACAGGAGTGCAGAATTGAAGAGGTGGGTGGGATTTAAGTAGGGTAAGAGTTTAGAGGATTTATTCAAAGTGATCAAAATACTACAAATTTCGCTTTCTGACTCTTAATATGTTACACTTATTTATAAAGCCAGACGAAAACCCTAAAATTAGGTTCTTGTTTTTAATTTAAAAAATGTTTTTTAAAAAAAGTAAGCTCTATACTCTGTGTGGGACTTGAACTCATGACCCCAAGGTCAAGAGTCATATGTGTCTAAGACTAAGCCAGACCAGTTCTTTTTGTTTAATTATAAATGTAGTTTGTCACTCAGGCTTAACAAGGTTAAGCTTGTTACATATGTTCAGGAACAAAAGTTACTTTCAGAAGCGTTGCTATGTCGGATTTAAATCCTATGTATTAATGTGCTTACAGAGTGAAGTCCAAGATCTCAAAAAGTACTTAATACTTACCTGTATTGTCCGTACATATGCCCCCACCGCTTTGTATTTTAAGATTCATAAAGTAAATTTTGAGTGCTGCGCTTCAGTAGTCTTATTTAAAACATTTATTCAAAGAATTTGTTGAATTAAAGGATAGCTGAAATAGCTTTCTAGTGTTTTATTATGTGCAGACCTAAAAAAAGTCTCACTCTTGTAGACAAGGAGAATTTTGTCAGGGGCTATTCACTGAACTATTCGTATTTCTGAAGAATAAAAATATGTATTAGGTGTCAAATCACAATCTTTAAAGTTGTTTTTCTTTTTAGAAGAAATTTTTCAGGCCAAAGGACTTCTCTCCCTTCTATATTTAAAAAGCATGTCCCTCTTCATAATTGGTATTGCATTAGGTTTGTTTCTGAATGCTTCTGTTTAATCTGTTTTTTATTGTATTTACAAACCTGAGGATCTCTATTTAAGCTAACTTATTGTTTTCTTCCTTAGATATCTGCAGCGATTATATTTGGAAATACTGTATATCTGAACACTTAAATGTGTGTGAGTGCAAGCAGTTTTACCTTTAGCTCTTGTTTTCCTGTTTAGATAACAAATCTCACTTTCCTTGTGTGCTTGCACTATAGGTTTGGGACTGACAATAGCTGACTAACATGTCCTGAGCTGTGAGAGGGCATAGCAAGAAGGCCTTCATGCGGTAATGACCCTTTTCAGAGACAATGGTCATCATGGATTATGCGTTTCCAATTATTTGTTCATTTATTTATTTTCTACATAACTCTAAATTAGAAACCTCACTGCTTCATGGCAGTTGGTTTGCTATTGCTTCCAGTTTTATTAGGGCTTCATTTTATATTAGAGCTGTTAAAAGATACTCATTAGACCGGATTGTCTGAAGTAGTTCATATGTAGTTAGGCTACAGTGTTAGGAATGATGTGTGCAAACGTGTCCACGGAAAGAAATACATAATTAGTAGGTACGTGGAATGTTTATTTAAGTTTATTGTTCCACAGAGTTTAGTAATATAAGGGGCTGTTTCATATTCCTGTTAACTGAGTGAGATTAGGATACTTCATGCCCATGAGGCTGCAGGATTTGTTCTCACCTGCATGCACACACTAAGTCCAAATATTTCTCTGTATCATTCATTACCAGATTAGTAGGGTACACAGATTACAATTTTTGTTAGAATTTTTTGTATTTGAGATTCCAAAGATGGTAATATTTTTTTAGTATACGTGTGTGTTGAAATTAATTGTTTTGACGGCTAGGGTATCTTTTGTGTTTTTGTAGGACCTAGATGTGAAGGCTGGTGGAGGCTGTGTAATGACCATTGGAGAAATGCTGCGGTCTTTTCTCACAAAACTGGAGTGGTTTTCTACCCTGTTTCCAAGAATTCCAGTTCCAGTTCAGAAGAATATTGATCAACAGATCAAAACCCGGCCTAGAAAAATCAAGAAAGATGGGAAGGAAGGTGCTGAGGAAATAGACAGACATGTTGAACGCAGGCGTTCAAGGTAACATACCTCTTGGAATTACTTTAAAAATAATCTTTGTACAAAAGGTCCTTGGAAATCCGTGGCAAACTCAAGAAATTCTGTGTATGCTGTTCATTTTATGAGTTTGTCACTTTTAACCCCAAAAGGTCATTTTTTTTTTTTTTTTTTTTTTTTGCCTTTCAGGGTCTTTAATTGTTCCTAACATATCTGTGTATGTGGGGAATCTAAATGAATAAGAGAAGTTAAATTTTTAGGATTTGTTTTATTCGTTGACATTTTCTTCTTCCTTTCTTAAATATTAGGTCTCCAAGGAGATCACTGAGTCCACGGAGGTCCCCAAGAAGATCAAGAAGTAGAAGCCATCACCGGGAGGGCCATGGGTCTTCTAGTTTTGATCGAGAATTAGAAAGAGAGAAAGAACGCCAGCGACTAGAGCGCGAAGCCAAAGAAAGGGAGAAAGAAAGGCGAAGATCCCGAAGTATTGATCGTGGGTTGGAACGCAGGCGGAGTAGCAGGAGTAGGGAAAGGCATAGAAGTCGTAGTCGCAGTCGGGATAGGAAAGGGGATCGAAGGGACAGGGATAGGGAAAGAGAGAAAGAAAATGAGAGAGGTAGAAGACGGGATCGTGACTATGATAAGGAAAGAGGTAATGACCGAGAAAAGGAGCGAGAGCGATCAAGAGAACGATCCAAGGAACGGAGAAGTAGGGGTGAGGTAGAAGAAAAGAAACACAAAGAAGATAAAGATGATAGGCGGCATAGAGATGACAAAAAAGATACCAAGAAGGAGAAAAAACACAGTAGGAGTAGAAGCAGAGAAAGGAAGCACAGAAGTAGGAGTAGAAGTAGAAATGCAGGGAAACGAAGCAGAAGTAGGAGCAAAGAGAAATCAAGTAAACATAAAAATGAAAGTAAAGAAAAATCAAATAAACGAAGTAGAAGTGGCAGTCAAGGAAGAACTGACAGTGTGGAAAAATCAAGAAAACGGGAACATAGCCCCAGCAAAGAAAAATCTAGAAAGCGTAGCAGAAGCAAAGAACGTTCCCACAAACGAGATCACAGTGATAGTAAGGACCAGTCTGACAAACATGATCGTCGAAGGAGCCAAAGTATAGAACCAGAGAGCCAAGAGAAACAACATAAAAACAAAGATGAGACTGTGTGAAATTTTTTTTGTAAAAGTGGATCACATTGAATCCTATAAATGTTTGATTAAATCTGCTTTCTTTTTTCCTCCCAAGTTGAAATTGTGCAGTAGTTAACGCACTCTTCAAGCTCCCTGTAGGCTGCATTTTCATTTCCTCTTTTGTGTAGGGAAGTGCCTTTGTAATCCCATTTATTGCATTGATGTTTTCACCCAGTTGTTGAGTTTGATACATGATGCACAGATTGTTCTTGCATTTTTATTGTTTAATTGTTTTTGAGATGTACAGTCTGTACATATGTCCTGAAAATGTTTTAATTCCTTTGGCATGGTTGCCATGTTGGTTAAATTTGTATAAGGCAATAAACTGCCACTAATTCTATTTTTGTTTTGTAGGTGTGGGATTATGGTTTATGTACTGAAGTTAGCATGGCTGTGCTTTTCATAATAGAATGCTAAAGACTTTGAGAATGGATCTTGGATGTCTATTATAGGAGAATTTTGTGCTTTCGGTGTACATGAAGGCGGCAGTTGTAGGATTAACATTCTTGTCCACTGTATATTATCTTGGAAGGCTCTTGTTAATATGTTACACTTAATATTCTCCACAGTTAACTTTAGAGAGATTAATGACAAGTTAGTTTCTGATGCAGAGGTTTCAATTAGGCTGTGATTTGATCAAAAGTCCTTTTAGCATTCTACCTCAAAGGGACACTGTTAGTATGCCTAAAATTTATTCACGTAGTTTTTCTTTTTTTATTTGGAAAAATACATGACATGTAATCTTTTTTCTTGAATTTCTCAGATTTTAAAGTACTATATTAAAGGAAAAAATTAATGCCTAAAGCCTAGCATTCTTGCAGCAACCCTATACTAACGTGAAATTGGGAGAGGGTGGGGCAGATGAGTAGAGAAATAGATTCAAGCCTCAAGCTTCCAAAGCATTTTTATAAATGGGAAAAAACTTAAATTATGAAACAGCTTGATATAGTGTCCTTTTTTAAAAAATTCAAAACTTTTTTTATTGATAATGAAGATGGCTGTTTGAGTTTTTAAACTTAATCTAGAACAAAGAAATATTAAAAAGTAATGCTGTGCTGCATTATTTAAGATTATCAGCAAATTATTTGATAGATTGTTCTTATGACTTGTATTCTGATTACAGAGAACGATCATGAGTGTGGAATAAATACTGGATTAAATCCTTTATTCTGGGTGTTGGCTTTTCCCCCATTTGTCAACGTTTTTTTTTTTTTAAGTATTTTTATTGTGGAAATTGATAACCGTGTTAGAGTCACATTTTGTGTAGAGGGATGGATATCTCAGTGCCCAGATGACAAGTGAATTTTAAACGTGTAGACTAGAATTGGACATATGTGATAGTCAATAATCCTTACTAGAGTTCTTAATATTGGCAGTTCCCTCTGTCAGTGAGTGTTCTGTGTGTCATTAGGTGGTTCTTTTGATTGGGAAATGACTTACTTTTCACATCAAAGGTGCTTATTGAGATACTTTGCACTTACTTGGATTACATGTTAGAATCATTTAAAATTTGGACTTGAAGTAAGTTTTATAAGATAACTCAATTTTTTAGAACAAGAAATTTGAGGTGCAAGGTGATGTGTTCAGTCAGTGCCAAGACAAGGAGTGTTCCAGACAGTCTCTAGCATATTAACATGTTTTATCTCACTGTTTATATTGGCCAACTTGGTGGGCACTCGGCAGCCGCCTTGCAAAAGTGATACATGGGGCAAACAAGTACATTTGGAAGAGTCCATATGTGGGCTTAACATTTGTACCTACCTAACTCCAGAAAAATCTCATTAAATGAAGGAATTCCTCTCTGAAAAAATGCTATGCTTTTTTTTTTTTAAATAAGTGGAAGATTCCGTCATCTCGCCTTTTAATTGAGCATCAAGTGAATTGACACTAGACATAGAAAAGTATTTTCAAGTAATGAAAGTAGATTGATCTGTTGAAAATATTTTTAGCATTCCTAAATGATGGTGCTACTCCTGAATACAGTTCCACCTGAAATGTTAATTTAACTGTATTTTAGGTAAAGTGTGGAAGATTTATTTTCAGTAGAGGTGAAAATACTATCATAAGCTGTATTTGATTTATGATTTTTAATGTTAAATTTGCTCTTGAACATTTCGATAAGTAGTAGAACATGTTAATAATACTAATTGTTGCCAAATGTATGCATGGTTTAATTTGGAGAGTGGCTTCCTGAAAGACTGGGAAGACAAGTGACTGCAAAACTCTGAATTATTTCTTACAACATGAGCAAACTTGAAAAGCTTTTGATAGAAAGTTAAAAATAGCAACCTCCATCGAGTGTTTGTTCTCAGCTTACTGAAATTACTTTACCTTTTCATGTGTTAATATCTTTCATCTGTTTTCTAATGTTCCATTTGCAATTAAATACTATACATGGGCCAGTATATTATCAATCTTGAAATTTTAATATAAAATCTTCATTTTAATGCCCAATATATAATCTATTTGTTGGCTATAATGCCTTAGTTCCTCTGAGGCAGTGGTTCTTAACCTTTTGAGTTATGGGCTTTTTGGGAAATCTAATGAAAGCTACAAATCATTTCTAGAAAAATAAAAGTACTGTAAAATTGAATGCAATTTCAAAAGAGCTAAAATGCCCTAGGGCTTCTGTGCTCTTTATTTAATTGTTTAAAAGCTTTGGTTAGATGAACAGTAGTAGTAGGAATGAATAGCAAGTTTAAGTTCCTGAGAGTACCAAAGGCAGTAGTTTCTGGATTTTTTGTTTCTTGGTTTTTTGCTTAAAAGGTGAAATGGGTGAGGGGGGGACTTTAATGGTACTCAAATATCTTCCCCAAAAGAGTTGTCTTATGAATAATAGTTTTTTAATTTGGGCAGAGATGAGGCTCAGACTGGCAGTCTACACACTTTTCAACTGATTCCAGTGTGCAACACAACTGACCAGTTGACTGGTTCTCACTGGTTATATTGGCCAATTAATGAACTTTATTATTTTTTTTTAAGATTTTATTTGTGAGAGTGCACATGTATGTGCAGGGAGGAGAGGGAGAAGCAGGCTTCCCCCCTGAGCAGGGAGCCTGAAACGACTTGATTTCAGGACCCTTGGATCGTGACCTGAGCAGAAGGCAGATGCTTAACTGAGGCACCCAGGTGCCCCTGGCGAATTAATGGACTTGAAATTAGTTCAGGTCCTAATCTGATTCTGTCGTGGAAATGCTATAGTCAGCCTTGAGCAACTAATGTAATTATGGGAAGAGCTTATTTTTATGGAAAAGGAAACACTTCTTCCTGATCGTCTGTCTCTGAAATTCCTTCCGTCTGTCTGGTGGGATCTCACAGCACTTCACAAATACTAATGAAGTTACACTTCATTTTAGGATCACTGGCTACCAACATTCGTTACTGTAGGAAGCATGACAGAATAAAAACTGAAAAATGTTACATAGCCCAGACCATTGATAGTCAAATTTCTACCACATAGTTTTGATCCATAATGTTTTGCACAGGTAGAGTGGGGAAAGTTGTTGCAGAAATTGCGTTCTATTTGTTCAGCTAGAACAGTTGACCCTAAATACACAAGCCATGAGGTGTTTTTTGTTATTTCATCACAATGATCAGGAAAAGGGACATCCTAAGGAAATGTTAAGCTTCCCTGATGTGCAAATACCTAAAATCCACTAGTCTAAAGCTAATTTTCCTTGGTCGGTACTTGTTCTGGCCATTCTGGAGCTGAATTATTTCTTCATTGGGTCCTTGGATTTAGTCACTCCCTGCAAATTCCACCAGCCCTGGCCTCCTGACATCCCCAGTAAATATACAGTCTAAGGGAGAGAAAAAGTGCTTGCTGAGCAAATGGAAGAGAACTCTTGCCTTCTCTACTCCCTCCTATTTAGAAATTCTGAAGTTATCGGTTCCTTAATAGTACCAAAAGGTGAAATTGCTCTAAGTGCTGGACCCATGCAGCCAGTCCAGGTACTGGTTCAGTGAGCATTCCTTCCAGAATGACTCCTCTCTCATCCGCATTCTGGGAAGTCCTGGAAGCCCCAGGTCCTGAAATCAAGTCCTGTTTCAGGCTCCCTGCTCAGGAGGGAAGCCTGCTTCTCCCTCTCCTCCCTGCTCATACATGTGCACTCTCGCTGGGCCTATACAAGGGACTGCCACTGACTGTGGACATGCCATTTATCAGTTTACTCAGTTCCCAAATCCCTCTCTATTCTACTTTGTGTTACTGGGGCTGTGCCCTCTAAACATTTCTTTATGTCTGTTAGCACTATGTTCAACTTGTCAGGAGAGGGTACTGGAGGGATGTTGCAGAAGAAAGGATCTTATCCTGGGTCTGGTGTGTGTGCTTTTTTCTTGCTTCTGCACTGTGGGGGCTCAGGGCACCTCCTGGGAGAGTGCTTCCCAGCAAGTGCACCAGTCCCCCTGCCAGCTTCCCAGCAAGTCTTCAGGCAACTTTCCAGCAAGGCTCTTTGGCAGCCCAGTGGGTTGCTTCCAAACTAGTTTTGTTGACACCGTCTCCTCTCCAGCCCTGTGCTTCAGTAGCAAACAGTGGGTCACAACCACACCCTCTCCAATACTCTGACTCTCAATAATCTTGCAAAGGAACCTGTTCCAAATGTGTTTCTTACTTGGGTCACTTGCCTTGGCTGTAGACATAATGGCTGCTCCTATAGCCACTGTTGCTGTATTGTTGAGTTTTCTTTACCCTTAGTAATTAATCCCCAGTGACTGAGTACTAGTTCTTTATACCACACTTTGCCTGTTCAAGTTACTGTGTCTCACGTTTTGACTGGGCCCTGACTGGTACAGTGGATTAAGATGCCAATCATAAGGATACCCACCTGGTTGATAACCCCTAATGTAGTGTAGTCTAAGTCGCTCAGACCATTAAGTTTGCTGAAAACAATGAATCAGACCGACTTCTTGACGGAATTGTGACCGAGAACGAGGAATAGTCCAGTCCTTAGAAGAATGGACAAGACTTGTGTAGTTGTCACAGGAGGATGCCCACATGGAAGAAATGGCACAATTAAATACCCTCTACCTGCCTGGCTTCCTGCTGACTTTCTCGTTGTCTTAGGGGTTGTTTTTTGTTGTTTTTTTTCTGGTCACTGGATATACTTGTGATTTCTGCTTTCCTTAAGATGGCTTGAGTTGCTCTTCCTTGGGACCCACAAGCCTAACTGGTTTCTTTAATCAGAACCATCAGAGATCCCTGATCAGTGAAGGTCTGTCTTCCTGGCATTTCCTTGACATTTAATTCTTTTCTGTGCTAAGCACCAGTAAAAAAATGTCATCTACTTAACTGGACCTGGCAGAGAAGTCACCAAAGAAGTTCTAAATGCAACTGCTTTTCCTTGGCAGAAATGGTGTGCCCAAGGGCAGAAGGGGGATGTGCAGGTTTGAAGAAAAATGGAGTGAGAATTAGGGCCATATCAATCTCACTGTGTCCAATTTTCTCCTGGACGATCAGTGTTATTCCATGTTCCTTCTACGACACTAAACAACTTTTTTATTTCCCCTGTAATGACTATCTGAAATCCTCACTAGATTCTTAAGTCTCTTACTACACCTCCATACTCATGCTCCCTTCATATACAGAGAATATCAGGTTAAAAAAAAAAAAAAATCCCTCAACTCGCTGTCCTCTCTCCCCCAAACCACAACAGTAGCTGCATTCATGTGTATCCTGTTTTCCTCCTCACCTCTCAATTTTAATCCTTCGTTGAATGTTGTAAATTCTGCCCTACACTTTTACTTCTATATTTGTGTGGCCAAGACTGCCAACTATCCAATAACCATTCTTCCCTTCTTCCATAGCAATACAATGTTTTTACTGTGTATGCCTTTTTTTTCTTTCAGCTTGACAGCCATGAGACCAACTTCTGCCTAATGGGATATCACAGGCAGCAGGAAACTTCCTTATGAGTTTCTTGGCATAAAGTTCATCTCCCCCTCCCCACCCCCACCTACCTGAATTCTGCTGCTTAGAACTTTGATATAACTGGAGCTTTATTTTTGGACCTTAGAAATGAGAGCTTCACACTCACAATGACAGACTACAAAATTGAAAGGAGCCTGGGTCTTTGCAGACTCCCATGAAATAGGACTGCCATCCTAGCCTTGGATCCTCTGCCTCCACTATTTTATATCAGAAAGAAACTTCTGTTAAACCACCTTTTTTATAGGTTGGGGTTTTGTTTTGTTTTTTGGTCACTCCCAGAAAAGCATAATCCTAACATTACAGTTTTTATATCTGTAATTATATACCAGTGACAAAGCCTAAAATATTTAACATTCGTTTAGTAAAGGAGGTTGGATGTCAGGAAGCATAGACACAGGCATTGTGAGCTAGAAAGCTTATGCCCCTTGATACGCAGCAGCCTAACATTTTTCTCTCTCTCATTAAGGTTTTTGTCTTTATCTTTTATTTTCAGCTTTTCTCTAGGCCTTTGGATTCTTGAGTAATTTTCCTACCAGCACACTAAGACTGTTTAAACAAACTCGCTCTTGCAGCCACTTACCCTCTAGGTGCCTTAGCTCCATACTCCTTAGGACCTAAACTCCAGTGTTTACTGCTTTGCAGAATTCTGGTCCTCAAAGAATTACAGACAGCTGGTAAATTTAGAAATGCAAAGTTTTAAAGTAAATTTATGTTAAAAAAAAACAATTGCTTTATTTGTACCATTTACCCATGGAACTGCTCAGCAGTACTACTCATAATGATTTTGACAGCCACGAAGTTGACATTAGCCAGAACCCAATTCATAGCATAAAATCATTGTACCTTCAGACACTGCTTCTCTGTCTTCTCTGAACCTCCTACCTCCTCTAAAGCTCTTGCCATCCACTCTCCCACAGCTCATGTCATCCACAGACCTTGAGAGATACTCCCCTAGAATTTTAACACTTAGTCTAACACATGTCTCCATACCTCTTTCCTCATGCCTCCTGCCATGACTCTTAGTGATTCCAATATCCACTGAACAATCTTTCCAATATTCAGAACTCTCAATTTCATGATCTCCTGACCCCCAGTGATTTTCTTCCTCCACCTGACCTTACCTGCCAATTCTGATGGTTACATCCAAGAAGTGGCCACTGTCAAGAACTGAACTTGACCACAGTCTCCATTTCAAACATCCCATTCTCTCATCGCCAACTCCCACATTTTCTGTTTGCTTTCCTCGAATACCCTTTCCACCACTTCTTGAACTCTGCTGGGCCCTCCAGTGTGTTGTCCCTGCCAGCCCTTCCCCCTGCACTGCAGTCCCCTTAGCTTCACTGCCTGCTCCACCAGCCTAGTTCCCCAGTCCGATATCACACATCACTTCCTTGTAAACACCTCGTTTCCCTTGCTGCAGCCTCTCTCCATTGTGCTTGTCTGGCAATTCCCTGATTCTAGTTATATCAACCCGTAGCCTTCTCTGTGTCTGAGCACAAGCAGCTGGACGTGACTGGAGAACATTTACAATCGTGCTGACTGGCGTCTCTTAAACTCATCACCATAAACTTCTGCGACTCTGGGCTGCTGTGAACCTGAGCAGGAGTGCCTCTCTAACCTCACCCTCACACAGTGCTGGTGGATGCCAAAGTGTTCCATTCCCCTCTCCTCTCCGGACTTGTCCTGATTTCAGGCCACAGGCACTTCTCTTCCTTCCTCTCCCAGTTCACTGGGTGCGACTTTGAGCCCGGCAACTTTTAGCCAAAGGCAAGTCTGAGAGACTCAGGGGGAGCTGTCCACCACCGACACTCCCTACAGCCCAGAGGGTGAGTGCCGCCATTGCTCTACCAAGCCCTCCTGCTCCTCAGGGCCTTTGTCTTCCTTCCTCCCTCTGTTCGGCAAACTCTTTCCCCAGGTTTCCAAGGGCCCCTCCTCACTTCCTTGAGGCTTCTGCTCAAGCACCTCATTGCTAGAGAAAACTTCCCTGACCACAGTAAATAAACTCTGCCCCTCAATATTCTTTCCTGCTGCCCTACTTTTTCTTCAAAACATTTAACAACACCTGAAATAGTAAATACTTATGACTTTAGCTGCTTATTTTGGCCTTTCTCTACTAGAGTGTATGCTCCATGAGTACAGGGCTTTGGTTCGGTTCTGTTTGCGTCCCCAGTGCCCAGCATAGATCTGGTTATACAATAAGTACTCAATATATATATATATATACTTGTTGAATGCACAAAAATGCCTTGAATTCATAGTAGTTCATTTCCAGAAAGCAGAGTGGTCTGTTTTTTTTATTATATTTTTAAAAAGATTTTATTCATTTGAGAGAAAGAACATGAGCAGGGTGAAGTAGGGGCAAAGCAAGAGGGAAAAGCGGACTCCCCACTGAGCAGGGATCCCAGCGATGACAAGGGCCTCAATCCCAGGCCTCTGAGATCATGACCTGAGCCAAAGGCAGACACTTAACCTAAAAAAAAAAACTTATTGTATATGAATACATATACATGGCATACATATGTATTTGTGGTCCCATAAATATGTGTGTAGACTTCTACATAAAATAGCACTCCGATCTCACCAGGACATGCATACTTTTCTACACGTCTTTGCTAAGAAAGACATGTAAAAGATCATATTTAGGCTAATGGTTTTCTCTCTTCCTAATCAGGGAAGTTTCTGCTTGTCTGACCCACTTCTTATGAATGATGTAAGGCAAAGTGCTCCCCTCTTCCACATTATTGAACTTAACCCTATTTTATTGGGCAAATGGGGAAATGGACTTTGTAAGTCTCTACATAGCTCAGTCCAGAATTCTGTTAGAAATATGGTAAATACCTCCATCCCTTTCTAACCAAGAAATCATCTTGTAGCTACTTTGTAGCTTACTTTTTAAAAATGTTCACGGGGCGGGCACCTGGGTGATTCAGTTGGTTAAGGGTCCAACTGTTGGTTTCTGCTCAGCTCGTGATCTCAGAGTCATGGAACTGAGCCCCAAGTCAGGCCCTGTGCTGGGCATGAAACCAGCTTGGGATTCTCTCTCTCCCTTTCCCTATGCACCACCCACCACCATCTCCTCGCCCTCTCAAATAAATAAATAAATAAATGGTAATAGGAATTGCCATATAATTAGAGAATCTCTTGGCCTCTAATTCTAATGGTACCTTTCTTTCGGAGGCTCCTGATAACTATTCTTTTCTTTTTTCTTAACTTGCTTCTTCGGAGTATTGAGCCTACCTAGATCAGGAGTGCAGTCAAGCAATTTTCTTTCTGAAAAGTCCTTCCTCCACTGCGTAGTCTTTCTTCTTTGTCCTTCTTAGTCCACTAGGGAAAAGTTCATTTTTCTTTTTCAAGTGTTTCATTTTGAAGTGATTATAAATGCACAGGAGGTTGCAAAGAAATGTACAGAGAAGTACCATAAACTTCTCCAGTTTTCGTCAATAGCAGTAATATCTCATGCACAATGGTACAGCCGCAAAGCCAAGCAAGTGACGTGGCTACGATCCATAATTCTCATTCAGGTATCACCAGTTAATGCAGGCATATGCATCCCTGCGTGTGTGAGTGGCTCTAGGTGATTTTATCACATTTATAGCCTTGTATAACCATCACCACAATCAAGATGCTCAACAGGGGGCACCTGGGTGGCTTGGTTGGTTGAGTGCCCTCTCTCGATTTTGGCTCAGGTTGTGGTCACACGGTCCTGGGATTGGGCCCCACGTCAAGTTCTCTGCTCAGTGGAGAGTCTGCTTGTCTCCCTCTCCCTTTGGCCCTCCCCGTGCTCACTCCCTATCTCTCTCTCAAATAAATAAATAAATCTTTAAAAAAATGATACTCAATTATATAATCACCATGAGACTCCCTTTATATTTAGACCCACCTCCTCCTCCCCCATCCCTAACTCTTGACAACTGTTAATCTGTTCCCTATCTCTATCATTACATTATTCCACAAATATTACATCAATGGAATCACGAGGTGTGTATCTTTTTGAGATTGGCTCCTCGTTCAGCATAATTTTGTTGAGGTTCATCCAAGTTGCTGTGTGTATCAATAGTTTATTTGTTGTTCCTTCTTATTGATGGGTAGTAGTCCATGTTTAACCATTCACAGGAAAAGGCTTTTTATGTTTCAATATGAGGCAATACTCATGGTCTTTTTTTTTAAGACTTCATTTATTATTTGCAGAGAGATCACAAGCAGGCAGAGAGGCAGGCAGGGAGAGAGGGGGAAGCAAGCTCCTCGCTGAGCAGAGAGCCTTATGTGGGGCTCAATCCCAGGACCCTGAGGCAATGACTTGAGCAGAGGGCAGAAGCTTAATCCACTGAACCATCCAGGTGCTCCAATACTCATGGTCTTAGTCATATTCAGGGAATACCTGTATCTTGGTAGCTACTCATGGTATGCATCAAATAAATACCAAGAGATGGGGCACCTGGGTGGCTCAGTGGGTTAAGACACTACCTTCCGCTCAGGTTATGGTCTCAGGGTCCTGGGATCGAGTCCTGAGTCGGGCTCTCTGCTCAGCAGGGAGCCTGCTTCCTCCTCTCTCTCTCTCTGCCTGCCTCTCTGCCTACTTGTGACCCCTATCTGTCAAATAAATAAATAAAATCTTTAAATAAATAAATAAATACCAAGGGATATATTTTTCCTAACTTATCTCTGGACATCAGAAACTTTTTCAAATATCAAATTTTCATGGTGCAAAAATGTGAGTTCAATTATACCGCAGCCAGATTCATTAAAAAAAAACTGAAAATTTTTAAAATTAAGATTCCTATTAACCTTAAACAGTTCACTGGCCTCTTTAAGAAAGAAAAAAGTTGATGTCTGTGAAATTAAGTTTACGAAAAGAGAAGCAAAAATTTCTGGTAACTCCAGGAGAACTTATACCTGCTGGAAAATTATGAGCCATCTTGTAATAAAAGCTTTCTGCTTGATTCAGAAGCTCACCTAAATAGAAATTAGAACAACCCCATGTTTCTGGTAAGACGGGCCACATATAATAAGATCCACTCCCAGATTAATAGAACTGGATGGCAATTTTTGCAAAAACAAAAGCAAAACAAAAACAAAAAAACACACAAGGAATCTTTGCAATAGTCATGCATCATTGTTAGAGGAGCAGTCATTTCATAAATAAAAAAGAATCATGCTATATCCCCCTCTTGAAATGCTCTTCCTTTACTTTCAAACAAAACAAATCCAAGCTATCTCCTAGGCTCATTTCCAGACCCTTCTCTACAATTCTTCCAAATACACAGCCCTCTGTTCTTCCTCCAACTCATGACATCAGTGAGGTGGCACTTCTCAGGTACTGCCATGTAAATATTCTGCTTGAAATTCTTTTAATTGAGTATCTCACTGGGTTCTGAGTTTCTCTCTGCTGTTTATTGCCATCTTGTTTTTAGCAGCAAAATAAACCTGGAAACATCCCAAAGTATCACATCCAATGCAGTACTAATTACATAAGTTATAATTAGCCCTAAAAAATGATAAATTTAGGCATGTATTTAATGTTGTGGAAAGATGTTCATAGAACATACTAATGTCTATTATCATACTATCATTGTCAAAGAGAAAACTAGCACTTCCTGTATATGTAACTATGATAATAACAAATTATACATAAAGAATGAGAGAGATTTAAAAATTAATAATGCAGGGTTATGTATTTTCCCTTTAATTTTCTGGGTTTTTTTCAAAAATTTAATGATAAACATGAGCAATAAAAACAGTAAAAAATTAATGTTACTATGGATACCTGTATATAAGTTTTTTGGTTTTTTTGTTTTTATTTAAATTCAATTAACATCTAGTTCAGTATTAGTTTCAGAGGTAGAGGCCAGTGATTCACTAGTCTTATATGTGCCCTCCCTAATGCCCATCACCCAGTTAACCCATTCCTCCCTCCCCTTTCCAGCCACCCTCAGTTTCCTATGATTAAGAGTCTTTTAATGGTGGGTGCCTGGGTGGCTCAGTGGGTTAAGCTGCTGCCTTTGGCTCAGGTCATGATCTCAGGGTCCTGGGATCAAGTCCCGCATCGGGCTCTCTGCTCAGCAGGGAGCCTGCTTCCCTCTCTCTCTCTCTCTCTCTGCCTGCCTCTCCATCTACTTGTGATTTCTCTCTGTCAAATAAATAAATAAAATCTTTAAAAAAAAAAAAGAGTCTTTTAATGGTTTATCTCCCTCTCTGATTTCATCTTGTTTTATTTTTCCATCCCTCCCCCTATGATCCTCTGTTTTGTTTCTTATATTCCACATATGAGTTGGGATCATATGGTAATTGTCTTTCTCTGTGTACATACATTTTTGTATGGACATATGTTTTCACTTCTCTTGGGTAAATACTTAGGGGTGAAATGAGTGGGTCATATACTAGGTGTATGTTGTACACACAAGTATGTCCAGGTATATATCTTATGTAAAGTGTTTATTCAAATCTTTTGCTTATTTTTTAATGAGTTGTTTGTTTCCTAATTAGGTTCTGAGAGTATATACATATATACATAGATAGTTTTAAAATTTTTAATTAAAAATTAAGTATGTGATTTGCAAATATTTCCCCCTATCTGTGGTTTGTCTTTTCATTCCCTTAATAGTACAAAACTTCTTCATTTTGATGAAGTCCAATTTATTAATTTTTTAAAGGGATCATGCTCTCAGTGTGGTATCTAACAAATCTGCCTAATCTAGAGATTTTTTTTCTATTTTTTTTCTGGAAGTTTTATAGTTTTAGGTTATATTTAGGTCTATAATCCATCCTGAGTGAATTTTTTATATAGTGTAAGATATGGATAATGTTCTTTGCATCTCATTATTTAATCATTCCAGTACCATTTGTTGAAAACAAATCTCTATTAGATTGCCTTTGATGAAAATCAATTGTCTATATATGTATGGGTCTATTTCTTGACTCTCTATGCTGTTCCATTGATCTATTTAGTTCCATTGATTTATCCATCTTGATGCCGATCCTTATAATCAGTTAATCCTGTCTTAATTACTGTAGCTTTATAATAAGTTGAAGTCATGGGTAATAAATCCACTCCCTTTTAACCTATTTTCGTTGGAAACAGGTCAGACTGATAAATTTTAATCCCAGCTCCACCATGTAATACTGGTGTGATTTCATACAAAGCAGTTAGTAATAATTACTCATTTATATACTTGTTTATCACTAGAATTAAATATTAGAGTGTTTGGGGCACCTGGGTGGCTCAGTGGGTTAAAGCTTCTGCCTTCTGTTCAGGTCATGATCCCAGGGTCCTGGGGTCTAGCCCCGCATCGGCCTCTCTGCTCAGCAGGGAACCTGCTTCCCCTCCTTCTCTCTCTGCCTGCCTCTCTGCCTGCTTCTGATCTCTGTCTGTCAAATAAACAAATAAAAATATTTTTTAAAATAATTAAAAATATTAGAGTGTTTGGATTAAATGCTTATAAAGAGCTTGAACTAGGATGATGCCTCTGGAAAATAAAAGTACTGGAACTACAGAGTGGCATGTGGGATGGACTCTGCTATCTTTCTCTGCACAGGGATATCCTCTTGTCCTTCCGTCTTTTTTTTAATAGATATAATTGACAGATAAAATTGTGTAAGTCTGAGGTATACTAAGTGTTGGTCTGATACATGTATTGCAATATGATTACTCCAAAAGCATTAGTTAATACCTTTATTACATCACATACTCATCATTTTTGTGTGTGTTAAGAATGGTTAAGATTTAGTCACTTAGCAACTTTGAAGTTCATAATACAATACCATTGACTATAATCACTATGCTCTCCATTAGGGCCCCAGGACTTATTTATCTACTCGTTATAAGTTTATATTCTTAAACAACATCTCCCCAATTCCCCTGCCCCCAGGCCCTGACCCTTCATCTTAGATATTGAAGTTTTGCACCAAATTGCTCCAACTGCAGACTGATCACGTGGTACTGCAACAACAACAATGAGAATGACAAAATAAAGGTGAAAAAGACTTTAAAAAACTAGTCAGGACCTCCCAGTTTAGGATGGTCATTCCATTATATCAACAGTTTTCTATGCAGCTTTGTAAAATTTTACTTCAAAAAAACTTTTTTAAAGAAGAGAGTGAGGCAGGCACCTGTGTGGCTCAGTGGATTAAGTGTCTGCCTTTGGCTTAGGTCATGATCCCAGGGTCCTGGGATGGAGCCCCTTGTCCAGCCCCTCAGGCTGCCTGCTCAGGGAGGAGTCTGCTTGCTCTTCTTCCTCTGCCCCTTCCCTGTCTGAGATCTCTCTCTCTCTCTCAAATAAATAAATAAATAAATAAATAAAACCTCTTAAAAAATGACTTTAAAAAAAATGAAGAAAGCATTCTACACATTACCTTGAAACCCAGGTTACAGTAGCTTTTGGCCAGTTTGGTGGTGGTTTCTTCACCTCTTCATTTTTTCAGTCTTCGCAATACCAGTCCCTGCCAGTCTCCAAGCCCTCTCCCCCCCCCCCCCCCCCCCCCGCCCCCATAATAGGTCAGCAGCACACTAAAGGGGAGGAGCTACTTCCCAGGATCGCTGCCCTGGCAGCCCAGAGACCAACAGTGCTGCTCTCCTGGGGACCAGAGAGGACCCTGATCACTCTGTTGTGTGCCATGTGAGCTCTATGTCCAACAGGATGGCTGGTGGACCCAAGAAATGTTGGTCTTTGATTGGATTCAGTCTTATCTGTCTTAAAATGGTGAGTTCACATTTCGACCTACCTGCAATTATTTACGGGAAAAAAAAAAAAAAGACATTTATTACCTTTTTCTTTTTCTTGAGAGACTGCAAGTGGGAGATAGAAAACAAAATACCTTTGGACCATAGGAAGATTTTACATGTTTGCATGTTTGAAATTTAATGCGGTTTACTAAAGAAAGAAAGCAAGATTATCCTTATATTTTAAGAACAAAGATTTCTGTAAAATCTGTCAGCAGCTACTGACTCAGTTCAATAGGCAGATCCAGGGAGAAAAATGAAATAGTAATGTGATCTGCCTCCAGCCTCTAAATTCTATTTAGGATTCCCTTGTGGTAGATTTGAGTTCAGGAAATTATTTGTGCAAATAAATACTCTATGGATTCAAATATTGCTCACATTATGTATTAAAATGTTGTGATAAATTTATTACTGCTCTGATCTATGTTTTATGTTTCCCCAAATGGTATTTTTTTTCATGGTTCTAATTTTTATAAACTTTCCTTTTCAGGTTGCTTCAGCAAAAACAGGTAAGATTTTTTGAAACGCATTTCTCTCCCCGTATTTTATGTTAATTTCCATTGTTAATTCTTGAACTACCCTGAAATAGAAAAGCTATACCAGCAAAAATACTCAACATCTTCTGAGCACCCACACTGTGAGTCTAGCTGGTAAGACAAATACATGAATCAAACCTACAAGTTCTCATAAGATATTCCTACTGAGTACTGAGATGGATGGAAGGTCATATAGTCATGGATTTTCTCAAATACGTGTAGCCACCAGTAAAATACTATGATGATTATCAATCTAGTCCAAGAAATAGTTTTAAGCATAAATAGTATAGAATCTAATTTATATAATTTTTTCTATTTGTCTTCTGATAAATTAGAGGAGAAAATTAGAAATTTTTTGAGGAAAAGTTCAAGACTCTTTACTGTAAAAAGAAAGGATTTTACACTTCTAATAGTGCATCCTTCAAACACAGAAAATGATAACTCAGAGCTAGAAAAAAAAGGCTTTCTTTTAAAAAGATTGTATCTCTTTTCCTGAATAAAAGACTGGAGGCAAAGAAAGTATCTCTAGAAAACTTGCCTAGCTCCTCCATTCTAGAAATCTAAGTCCCCTGAAAAGAAATGTATATTCAATGAGATTTTGATTATCTGGAGGTCCCATGTAATATTGATTATATAATCAAAAATGTCTCATGGCAATTCAACTAAAATGAGAACAATTATTATTTTGTCTGTATTATAGGAAAGGAAATACAAATAAGGCAGCTTAAAATTTGGGTGTTTTTTTTTTTTTTTAAGAGAAAAACTTTTTAGGGACACCTGGTGGCTCAGTGGATTAAGCCTCTGCCTTTAGCTCAGTCATAATCTTGGGGTCCTGGGATCAAGCCCTACATTGGGCTCTTTGCTCAGCGGAGAGCCTGCTTCCCCCTCTCTCTCTGCCTGCCTCTCTCTGCCTACTTGTGATCCCTCTCTCTGTGTCAAATAAATACATAAAATCTTAAAAAATAAAATCCCATTTACTTTGGGCATCTGGGTGGCTTAGGGGGTTAAGCCTCTGCCTTCAGCTCAGGTCATGATTTCAGGATCCTGGGATTGAGGCCCACATTAGGCTCTCTGCTTGGGAGGGAGCCTGCTTTCCCCTCTCTCTCTGCCTGCTTCTCTGCCTAAAAAAAATTTTTTTAATTTTAAAGTAATCTCTACACCTAATGTGAACCTTGAACTCACAACCCCAAGGTCAGATGCCCCCCAAAATCAGGCACATTAAAATAAATAAATAAATAAAATATTAAAATATTAAAATTTGGCATAGTTATGTATGACTGACCCCTAACATCTATGCATGTGTAGTAAGTTCTCAAAATCATCTCATGCTTTATTTTTATTTACTTACCTCATACTAGAGAAGCCTTTAGGAAGGCCTTGAAGCAATGAAAAGGACTGGTTGGCTGGATACAAAGTAACTTTTTAAGGAAGTGGCCTTTAGGGGGACAAAATCTAGTTCTCTGCCTCTTAGAATGTCCCAGGACACAAGGGACACACTGAGCTCTCAGAGCTCACACTCTCCACACCATTTGAGAGAAAGAATGGGGAAGGCTGAGATGATGCTGTTAATTGATTCAACCTGGCTTTCCAATAAATGGAATGTATTTTATTGACATTGTAAAGGAGGTTTCCTTCTGGATACGTGCATTATGGTCCTCTTTGGGCTCTGGAGTAGGCTCTGTATCTTTGTCTGGCCGAAAGGGCTACCAAGCTAATTTAGACCTCCTTGAGTTGGTAGAATGTACAGATGCTGAGAAGCAAAGGGTTTCACTCTTCACTGATCAGAGTGATTGCTTGCAAATCTGGAGAATAAAGTTACCTCTTTCATCAAAGCAGTAAGTGGGCCAAACACAGAACTCAGAAAGACGGAAGAATTGCTTCTAACTTCCAGAGCCTTACCCATCCCGCTCGGGCTTCTCATCTCTTTAATGGAAACATAGTACAGAGGTCTTGACCTCTCACTGCTGCTACTGCTCAGATCCTGCCTAGAACCACAGGCAATCTGTCTCTCCTGTGCTTACCCCAGACACTCCCCAGATTTTCACCTTCCCTGGCACTTGTCCTATACCATGTGGTCTGCTCTTCCAAACCCAAAACTTACTTGTCTTGGTACACACACACACACACATGTACTAACCCTCCCCACCTTTTGAAGTGCCCTTGCACACACTTTTACTTAATCATTACAATAATCCTAAAATGTAAATATTTCACTTTTTTTTAATATTTTGCATTTCAAAGTAAATCCTAAGATGTAGATAGTATTAATATTCTGCATGGTCAAGGGAGAAAACAGAGGCTAGAGGTTAAATGACTTGTACATGCACCCGTGCAAAAGTAAATGGCAGAGGGGCGCCTGGGTGGCTCAGTCCTTAAGCGTCTGCCTTTGGCTCAGGTTGTGATCCTAGGGTCCTGGGATCAAGCCCCGCATGGGGCTCCCTGCTCTATGGGAAGGTTGCTTCTCCCTCTCCCTCTGCCCCTGTTTGTGTTACCTCTTTCACTGTGTCTCTCTGTTAAATTAAAAGAGAGAGAGAGAGAGAGAAGTAAATGATAGAGCCAGGGCTCCAAGCCAGAGTTCCTGGATCCAAATTCTGGGCCGCTTCCACCTGTGTTTCATCCTGCTGACACTGGCTTCCTGCGTTACGGCTCTTGAGCAAAGGTGCCTCTCCCAGCTCACTTCAAACGGGCAAGTTTTGTGGCATCTTCAGGCCCCTTGGTGGGCCCGTGAGGAGATAATCTGTGTCGTGCTATCCTTTCAGAGGCCTCTCAAACCCTCTGTGAATCCACTGTCAGGCCTTGTCTTTCTATGGCTTGTTTGGTTGTCATTTTTTCAGGAAGTTAGTCCATTCCAGCGTGAAGCACTAACTAACACAGAAGATAAGATAAACCACGGGGACAAAGGAAAAAGGAGTTGAGAGATCTCACCAAGTTAGTTAGAGGAAAAAAGGCCGATAACACAGGACAAGTAAGTGGGAGCAGAAAAGGGATGAATGTGTGGGAGAGATAGAAGTGGGGGCCCTTGCTGGGACTTTTAAAAATTTTTTAATATATTTTTAAATATTTATTTGTTTACTTTGAAGAGAGAGAGCGCACGCGCGGCAGGGAGGGGAAAAGGGAGAGATCATTTTAAGCAGACTCAGCACGGAACTAGACACACGGTTGGATCCCCTGACCCTGAGATCATGACCTGAGCTAAAACCAAGAATCCGATGCTTAACTGACTGTGCCACCCAGGCAGCCCTTGCTGGGGCTTTCTATCCTGTAGTGGGGGAGAGGGAACATGGATGCTTTCTGCAGAGTCACCTTCTGTTGGCAAATGCCTAAGATGCGCAGGTCTGCTACTTTTCCCCAGCATATATAACTTTCATAGTTCTCTTTTGATGGCAAAGGAGTCCTGGGTGATGTTCAAGAAATGTCTGGCCAGTGCACAGTGGAGACTTTGTTCGATCTTGCAGCCTGGTTATTTCTGAGTTGCTGCCAAAGCCAACTCTCTGGGCTATTGGTGCAAAAAGAGAAGGTTGTCTGTGTCATGCCCATAGGGATTCGGCTGGTAGGGTCTGCTGGGGAGAGGGAGTTGATACTGGTAAATCACACATGTGGTCTGTATTTACTTTTTCTCCTCTTTGCCCTATAGTTTAGTTTGGAATTTGGTATGTAGGGGTTTTACCCAGCAGATGCAGCATCATTAAAGAGAAAAGGCTAAGTGCCAGTTCCAAACTTAAAACCAGCGATTTTTTATACGACCTTTCTTTCCACTTGGACCTCCTATACACGGGGCATGTTCTGTGTCTGTGGACTTTTGCAATTTAGTACATCTTGTCACCATGCCTGTATCTCCTACCCCTTCCCCAAAGTGTAGGAATGCCTTCTATACACTCCTAACATAAACATTCGTATCCCTCAGACAGACCATGGCCTGGCCCTGATGAGGGGGGACCACGGTATCTCATTCTTAAGCCAGAACAGATGTTTTGATGGAGAAGGAGAGAATAAAGTTTATTTTTATTTTATATGGAAGAATCTAAAAATGATTCTATTTTGATATCATGGAAGTATAATCGAGCTATCCAAAAGCAACTCAACTCTTCCTCTTCTATTTAGTTTAAAAACCCTGTGGGAAATGTGCAAGTACATGAGATGGAGACAGAGCCCCAGCAGAGGTGGGACCCTCACCATCAGGCCAAGGCAGTGGAGCATAGGTGAGGGGAAGGGAGGGAAGACCAGTGGTGGCAGAGCAGGCCCAGGAATTCACAGAGTGCCAAACCAGAAATAGAAGCCTCTAGAATAAAGCCCCTGGGTGACTCTCTCCTTTCTCTTGGAGTTCTTTCCCACAATCATGCCCCCCTCTTTTTTTTTTTTTTTTTTTTTTTTTTTTTTTTTTTAATAGTCTCTGTGCCCAATACGGGACTCAAACTCACAACCCCAAGATCAAGGGTCATGTGCTCCACCGACTGAGCCAGCCAGGAGCCCCACTCTTTTAGCCCGACTCTGATTTAACTCTTCTAGAAGTTCAAAAAGTACAAAATATCCTAGAGGCAACTGGGAAAAATTTGTTTGAAATCCTGTTCCTGAATGACAGGTTTGAGATTTCTGTCTCTCTTCTGGAGAATAGCTCTGCCTTTCTTTTTCTCTGTTTTGTCTTGATCCTGAAGGGCAGGGGGTGTCTGGTTGACTCAGTTGGTAGAGCATGGGCCTCTTGATCTCAGGGTTGTGAGTTCGAGCCCCACATTGGGTGTAGAGATTATTTAAAAATAAAATCTAAAAATAAATAAAAATTTAAAAACCTATCTTTTTTAAAAAATGATTTATTTATTTACTCATTTAGAGGGAGAGATAGAGAGAGTGCAAGCAGAGGGAGGTGCAGAGGGAAAGAGAGAGAGAATCTCAAGCAAACTCCTGGCTGAGCACGGAGCCTGATGTGGGGCTCAATCCCAGGACCCTGAGATCATGACCTGAGCCAGAACCAAGAGTTGGTCACTTAACTGACTGTGCCACCTAAGCGCCCCTAAAATAAAATCTTTTCTTAAAAAAAAAAAAAAAAGAAAATGAGGGCAAAGTTTATGTCTAAAGGATGACATGAAAATGACTTCGTCTGAGAAGTAAAATGATGAAAGAAGTCATCTTCATAGGTATCCTAGCTAATGTACAACTTCAAAATCTCTTCCAACAGGAGCCTGGGTGGCTCATTTGGTTAGGCGTCTGACTCTTGATTTCCACTCAGGTCACAATCTCGGGGTTGTGAGATGGAGCCCTGGGTAGGACTCAGCTGAGTGTGGAGTCTGCTTGAGATTCTCTCATTCCCTCTACTTCCCACCCTCCTCCACTCATGCAGGCTCTCTCTCCCCCTTTCTCTAAAATAAATAAATACATAAATACATAAAATCTTCAAAATCTTTTACAGCTCCTGAAATACCCACTATCGATCAGGCCTATTCAAAAATCAGCAACAGTATCACTGTGGAATGGGCCACAGTGCCGGGGGCCACCAGTTACCTCCTCACAGCTGAAGATGGAGACACTGTCATTGAAACCATGGTGGCCAATTCCCCAGGCACTGTGACAGGCCTGAAGGCTGCAACCTTGTACCAAATCACCATCAGATCCATCAGTGCCACTGGGAGAAGCCAACCATCACCTCCGAAGCAGGCAAAGACAGGTAGCTGGATGCTTCTTCCCTGTTAAGCTCTCATGACCTAATCACTTATATGGAAGCTTCAAGTACATGGTATAATTTAGTGTCACGTGAGTGCCTACGATTTGGGGCCCACAGGTAAAAGCCACCAGATGGTGTTTTTGGCAATTCAGATATCTGTGGGGGAGGTGGTATTTAAATTCCAGATGCTTTGGAAAAGAAAACCCATTTCTGGGCATCTTTAAGAACATCCCTGCTTTTAAATCTCTGAAAAAGGGATTTCTGTTTTTAATCTTGGTTATCTGTAAAGACTGTGCTAAATAAAGAACACATAAAAGGGGTTTTGCTACATTTTGTCTTACTTAAAATAAAAACACTTAGAGTTTGTCATCAGCGTGACTTAAACTGAGTTGATAAAGTTGTACCTAGGCATATTTCTAAAAGGTTGTGTGCACATTATAATATTTCAAATCATCATTTCCTCCATTGAGTTATTCTGTAATTACAAGGATGTTTTCTATAATTTCTTACAAAACTCCAGTTGAAACTAATGCCTAATACTAGAGTTTCTCTGTTCCCCATTCCTCTGCCAAGTCATTTATGATTAATACACATGTAGATAGCCATTATTGAATGGAACTGTGCTGTAAATCCTTCAAAGCAAATAATTATTTCATAATATGGAAGACCAACTTCAAATTACTTATTCCTAAATTTGAATTATCCTCCACTGCAAATGCATGTGTTTTTGTCTTTGTAGTGCTGGCTGCACCCATTCTAGAAGTAAGCTCTCCAAGTCCAGACTCTATCCTTGTGCAGTGGGAAGCTGTATATATGGCAATTGCATTCTCTGTGTCCATCATGCGAGCGAATGGTTTGGGGAGAATATGGAAAGAGAATACCACAAACACCTTCTTGACATTCAGCAGTTTAGAAGCTGGGACTCTCTATACCATAAAGGCCTACGCATGGAATGCTAATGGTACCCCTGGGGATGACTCCACCTGCAATCAGAGAACAAGTAAGGACTTCTAGCTCAGCCCCCAGCAATCCCCCTCTTGGTGAATGAGAGGGGCTCTGCATTGTAGCCATCAGTAGTGGTGTTAAATGATAAGTACAGAGCAGCTGGCAGCAGATATTTAAGTTTATTATGAGTTTATTTATAGTGCCTTGACTGTTCCTCCTTGGTAGTTTAAATGCTGACTGCGTGTATAAAGACATGCCGCTCAGAATACACAGAGTGTGACTTCTCCCTCCCTGAGAGCTAGCTTACTTTCAAGCGTGCACAGTTGGTCTCCCACAGCAAGAGATGGCCTGTGGATAGGTTTACCAGTCTCCCATACCCTTCCTAGGTTCAGACAGACAGCATACACAAAAAGAATTGGGACAAACAGGAATTCATTTATTCAGTACACACTTGGTGAGTGTGTTGTAACTTTGAGTGGGCATTGTTCTAGAGACCCAGCACCAAACTAAACAAAGTTCCTGTTGTTACGGTACTTAATGCTGGGCTGCGAATCAGAGTTTCAGATATATTCCTCAAAACCTCACCCTTCACAGTCAATGGCAGTCTCCCTGGAAGTGTACGTCTGTGCCCAGACTTCCTCTTTTTATTATTTTATTTTTTTAGGAAGCCCTTCATGATTTCTCCTGTCATCCTTGTGCGGGGATCATGCTAAGCCATAACATGCCAGTTCTGGTGTGTGTGATGCTGAAATGAGCACGAAAGTAACCGTCTTTGTAAGAACACCAGTTATATTGGACGGGGCCCATCCTCCTGACCTCATCTTCACTGATTGCATCTGCTATGACCCCGTTTTCAAATAAGATGACAGTTGGAGGCCCTAGGGGTTAGGACTTCAACATAGGAGTTTTGAGGGGACTCAGGTCAGCCCCTGACAGCTCCCCAGTACTCTACTCGTTTTTCCTGCCTCTCTCATGCCCTACAAGGGAAGGGCTGGTTGTCCTGAAATACTGTAGGCAACCCTTACTATGTTCAGGCCTAGAATTATCTCAGAGCAGATCTGTGACTTCAGCTAAGTTAACTATGAAACAGGGCAAGGGTCCTGTGAAGATGGCCTATAGGCGGAACATGGCAGGTGCCTGCCTTGCAGAGCAAGAGTTGAGTCTGTTTCCTCCAACGGGGCCTTCCCTGGGTCCAGAAGGTGCTGCATATGCATGCAAGGAGGTCTATGATGCCTGCCAGGTGGTCCTCATTATAGCATGGATTCTGGACAACTGAGACCAATTTCTCTCCTCCCAGCCAAAGACGATACTCCTCAAGTTTTTTCAAGAGGCTAACCCTGAAAAAAGAGAAGGCATATTTCTGAGAATGTAGAGGGAAGTATTTTGGGAGACACTAAAATGACTGCCTTAATGTATGACCATCACACTTGATACGTTCCTTCCTTCCCTTTGATTTAGAATGGAACAAAAGACTTGTCTTCTAGAAACAGTTATAATCTAAAAGCTCTTACAGAAAAAGTCTTAGCAGGTGTCAAAAGTAAAAAAGGGAGGGGTTGGCTCAGTCGGTAGAGCATATTACTTTTGATCTTGAGATTATAAATTCAAACCGCAAATTGGGTGTAGAGACTAATCTATAATCAGTTAACTGGCCAACTCTTGATTTCTGTTCAGGTCGTGATCTCAGGGTCATGGGAGAGAACTTGCATCAGGCTCCGTTCTCAGCCGGGATCTCCCTTTGCCCCTCCCTGCACTTGTGCTCTTTCTCTCTCTCTCTCTGAAAGAACTAAATAAATCTTTAAAAAATAAATAAATAATGACAAGTAAAGAAGGGATGTTGTTGAAGCCCAATTCGTTCACCCACATCAACCAATAATAGAATATTGGACCTACCACTTAATAATAACATGCCTACATGGCCTTTTTGGCCTTCACATTTATAATTTCATTTAATTATCCAGTCACTTGTTGTGCCGAATGAATGAATCATTCATTCAAAATATGCTTCTTTACCACCTATTTGTGCTAGGGTCTGATCTTATTAGATCCATTTTACAGATGATAAAAAAATTAAATAATAGACTAAATACCATGGCTAAGGTCACATAACTAGTCATGAGTTTGCACAGTCAATGCAGATGTGTTACTCTAAATCCTAATGTCATGCTCTAAACATTAGCAGTTCTCCTACTGTCATGGTGCCTCATCCTCTGAGCTCTGCAATGCTGTTAGGCCAAATCTTATTTGGGTTCTTGGGGCTACTGCACAATCGTAATTATTTCTCAAAAATCTAGGTCCTCGGGCTCCTGCCAACATTCAAGTCTCTTTTGATAGTGGGGCTCTGAGAGCCTCTGTTTCATGGACCCCAATGGAAGGAGCTTTCAACTACACCGTGATGGCTTTGAGTGACTCTTCGGAGCTGATCTGTCATACAAGTCTCAGTGCTTGTACCATCTCCTCACTCCAGTGTGGCACTGAGTACCTCATTTCAGTTTTAGCGAGTAATGATGCTGGTTCTAGCAAATCAACTTCTGCGGAGGCCCTTAAAACTGGTACGTAAACAACAGTGAGATCACTGTGGGGCTGGCGACCCAGGGCGACTGCCAGAAGGGAAACAAAGAATCACCTGATGATGTTCCAGAACACTCTGGAAGCAGTGAACATGAAAGCCTGGTCTAAATGAAAGCATTGAATTGGACATTCTAATGAGTTTTAATAATGTGATAGGGACACCAGATAGTAGGCATTGGAAACAGCACTTCTTTGAAAATTGGTAGGAGTCCTGGCTCCTATTCTAGTCTATCACTAATTAATTTCCTTTATCCTTCGTAAACTCATACAAATTCTAAGATCCAGTTGGAGTGATCCACAGCTCTAACTGTGTGGTATGGATAACAGCCTCTTCCTACCCTATGCTTCACAGACCTAGACCTTGTGGGACCTATTTGGGGGGGGGAGGGGCAGGGAGCTATTTTTTTAAGATAAAGATGGGTGGTCTATAATTCTTAGTTTGTGTTTCCCATTTTCATCTTACCAGAGAATAAAGATTTACCTATGTGGAGGTTTACTCCTCAATTTAGAAACATCTGTATGTTTTGGTGATGGGAACTAGCATTTAGTGAAGACCTACTATATACCAGGCACTATCAATAAATTATATTATTTAATTTTCATGACATCTCGATGAGGTGGGCTCTATTAGCTCCTTTTTCAGGCAGAACAATTTTAGGTCTGAAAAATGAACTATTTTTCCAAAGGCATACCAGTAATAAGTGCTAGAGCTAGGATTCAAGCCCAGGATTATGGAATGTTAGTCCTCTAAGCCAAAGAAAATGTAGATAATCACAGTAATGTTCACTTTACCCAACAGTCAGAGCTGTATCACTCTGAGTGTAAAAGGCTTCTGAACAGAGAGGAAAAGAGCCATCCCCAAGCTGATGCACTGAATTTCGCAGGGAAAAAGTACAGCCAGGTCCTCAGATCCAGTTTCTTATGGTTCTGTTAAATTATAGTCATGGATAGCATACCTGGTGACTTGACTTCTCTTTTGACAGCTCTAATTTACTCTGGACGGCACATTAGAAATTGTTATGGATGGGGTCTGGAGAGCTGAGGATGAAGGAAGAGATAAGAATACGCTTTCTTGGGGCGCCTGGGTGGCTCAGTGGGTTAAGCCACTGCCTTCGGCTCAGGTCATGATCTCAGAGTCCTGGGATCGAGCCCCACATCGGGCTCTCTGCTCAGCGGGGAGCCTGCTTCCTCCTCTCTCTCTGCCTGCCTCTCTGCCTACTTGTGATCTCTCTCTGTCGAATAAATAAATAAAATCTTTAAAAAAAAAAAAAAAGAATACGCTTTCTTTTATTTTTTTTTATTTTTTTAAAGGTTTTTATTTATTTGACAGAGAGAGACACACAGTGAGAGAGAGAGAACACAAGCAGGGGGGAGTGGGAGAGAAAGAAGCAGGCTTCCCGCTGAGCAGAGACCCTGATGCGGTGCTCGATTCCAGGACCCTGAGAAGACAACTGGCCTAACAACTTAACAACTGAACCATCCCAGGCACCCCTAAGAATACATTTTCAAAAGCACAGCAGATCAAGTCAGTCATTTCATGAGGGAAAGAACCATGTAGTGTTCCCCAATCTTGGATGCACAATAAGAGAACCTGGGGAGTTTGAAAAAAAAAAAAAATCCACCCAAGACCAGTGAAATTGGAGCTGCTGGGAATGGAGTCTGGGTATGACTAGTTTGTAAATCTCCTAAGTTAATTCTAATGCATAGCTGGGGTAAAGCACCATGGAAGGAATCCTGCACATTGATGGTGGGGAGACACCACCGCGCCTTGGGTTAAAAACAGTCAGTCAGGATCGTGGGAACGGCCCACACTGATCAATAGAAGAACTATATTTAGAAAGTGCTATGTGTTTCCTGGGTTTCCGAATTGTGAAGTATATTTTAGGAAGATTGCCACTAGAGATGGCCAAGATTTTAAAAGCATAGAACTCGAAAGAATAAGCTTCATTTGAATTCCTTCCTTCACACTGTGCTGATCCTGGCATTGCCTTCACACGCAAATGGGGAAAGTATTAACCAAGAGGATCCGTGTCTGCTTCTGACATGGTCTAGCATGTACTGTGTGAGATAAGTTTTATAACACGTGAGAACGTCTCGTTGCTGTGCTCATGCTATTTGATTTATTCCTTGTATTCCAGACAGTTGCAAAGATGCAAAGAAAATTTCCTGCAGGACTCTCATAGCTGTTCATTATGTACCATTTCCTAGTTGCTTGTGCCCCCGGAAGAGTGACCATTCGAGAAGATCCTCCAGGCCATCTGTCTGTGGCTTGGTCCAATGTAGATCTGGGCGATTACTACGTGGTCTTTGTGAAGAGCGATGATGGCTTGGAAGTTCACTGCAACACCTCCCTCACCCAGTGCAATTTCTTATCTGAATGTGGCTTCACTTACTTTATCAGTGTTTTTGCCTATAACAAGGCAGGGCAGAGTCCTCTGGGCGATGTGTTCAATTACACCACAGGTAAGTTACCCTTGATGCTTGTAAAGGGAGTGCTGAGGTCACTAAAGTCAGCAGCTGCATAGATCAACTGTTGCACTAATTGACCTACATAGACCACCCGGGAGGCATTCGAGGGCCAAAATAGAAAGAGAATCTCTCCTTTCACATTCTTTCCAGATCAGGAAATTTTGGCTTCCTGGACTCAAGCTTGACTGGAATGAAAGACTTAGGAGTAAAAAGAGAACAAAGAAAATAGTCATTCCCACTTGCTTTGAAAAATTAAAACCTCCACCAAGATCTACTCAGTGTTCAGCACTCTGCACAGGGTGCTGAAGGGGAAGCAGCCCTCCCGTCTCAAGAGTTCATTCTTTCCCCAAGACCCAAAACCAGGGACGCAATTGCAAAGGCATGGTGTGGAAGGCTCTGCAGCACGGCTCCTATGTTTAAGGTCTAACTTGACCACTGACTCACTTGCAAGATGAAGATAATGACATATACCTTGTTAGCTTCTTAGTATCCTCCACTGCAAAATGGGACACGCAGTGAGAGCATGAATATGAAAAGGTCTTCATATATGCTGAAGCACAATGCACAGTATTTTCGTTAGCATCCTTATTACTGTTATTCTCCTCTACTAGGCTTGGATCTTCTTGCTTTATTTACCTCTTGATCCTTAATGCTTATCATAGTATGATTAGCCTAAAGAGAGGTTTGATTTTTGAAGAATGAATGGAGTGAGTGACTTGAAATCAATTAACCATGCTGACAAATAAGAACACTATAATATCATTATGTAAATAACACTATTAGCAGGGTTACAATAAATTTTACCAAGATGAAGGAATCAAATAATTGGTACTTTTGGAATATGGAGTAGTAAAGGGCTACCAATCAAGTCCCAAGAGCATAGGAGGGTCTTCCAAAAGGAGTGACCTTAACCTGGATATTGAAGGGTGGATGGAATGTAGGTGTGGCAAGGTCATCCCGGAGAAAATCCAAGCTAAGTTAGACATCTGTCAGAATCTGTCCATGACATAATGTAGGGTCTCTTCTAAGATCTGCTAATACAATGCTGCTCCCCCCTCCTTCAGCCCTCGGTTTCATCTGGTTAGTGTCAGAAGACTGATAGGATCAGTCTTTAGACTAGCTATGATTTTTCTCATGCAGAAGAGGGAAACAGCACTCCAAGTATAGAGTTAGCAGTCTTTGAGGCATAGGGAAATGAGAGCATATGTGGGGTGGGGAATTGAGAAGACTGGTGTGAGGGTGCCTGGGTGGCTCAGGCCATGATCCCGGGGTCCTAGGATTGAGACTAACATCTTGCTCCCCACTCAGCGGAGAATCTGCTTCTCCCTCTCCTTCTACCCCTCCTCCCTGCTCATGCTGTCTCTCTCTCTCTTAAATAAATAAAACCTTTTTTTAAAATTTTAAGGTCTTTAATTTCAATTATAATCTATAAATGGAGATTAGTTTGGATTGTATGACAGAGGAGACAATAAAACTCAAATAAATAAAATCATTTTTTAAAAAAAGAAAGAAAAGGGAGAAGACTGGTGCGGCAGGTGTTGGGGAGGCATAGTTCATGTGGACTGGATGCAGCTTGCAATGACCTTGGACATCACATGCATAGGGGAATGATCCTCTCTGTAGTGGGTGTTAGAGTTGGACAGACCTGTAGGAGATTCTCTCTCTCTCTCTCTCTCTCTTTTTTTTTTTTTTTTTTTGAGAGAGGGAGGGGAGGGACAGAGGAGGGAGAGGGAGAGAGAGAATCTTAAGCAGGCTCCACACGCAGCCAGGACCCTAGTGCCAGCTAGGTCATGACCTGAGCTGAAATCAAAAGTCAGAAGTGTAACTGACTGAGCCCCCAGGCGCCCCATGGAGATTTTTGCAGCAGTTTAGGAGAGCGGTGCCAAAGCCTCTGGGCATAGGGAGGTCAGGTCCCTTTGACATTATCGCTCCTTTACTGACCTCCATGCTCTCTCTGCTCCTGCTTTCAGCCCCCTGTTGTCCTACTGACATCAACCCTGTGTTGGTGTCCAGTGACAGAGTAGAGATCGTCTGGTCTCCTGTCCGTGGTGCCGAACTTTACGAAACCAAAGCTGTAGACGGGTTCACTGTGGTTGAGTGCAATGACACTGCTCCTGCTTGCACCCTCTCAGCTCTAGAGTGTGACACCAAGTACAACGTCACAGTGTACTCCTTCAGTGAAGCCCGGGGCAGCAATATGTCCTGTACTTCCCGATTGATAACCACAGGTATGGTGCAGCTATGACTTCCTTCACTGACCTTGGAACAGTTCACCCCAGCTATGCCCCTCAGGATGGGCATTCAGTAAGAACCGTAAAACAACTCTGTGAGGACCAGTAGAGGTCCTGTCTGAATATAGAAAGGCTGAAGAGAAGGTAGAACAGTGGAAGTGGGAAGAAAAAGAACACAAAAAAGGAGGTCATGGGAAGAGTGAAAGGTTTCCCCAGTGATGACTTCAGCCATTCGGTTCCTCTGACTTTTGGGGGGCTTACCTGTATTCACACCATGAAGGTTAAGCCCACAAATATTTGTCTTTCTTTCTCTCACTCTCTCTTTTGAGAGAGAGAGTGAGAGAAAGAGAGAGAATTGCAGTGAGGAGGAGCAGAAGGAAAGGGAGAGAGAGAGTCTTAAGTAGGCTCCACACCTAGCTCGGAGCTTGAGGTGGGGCTGAATCTCAGAATCCTGAGATCATGACCTGAGCCGAAATCAAGAGTTGGATGCCGGGCACCTGGGTGGCTCAGTAAGTTAAGGATCTGCCTTCAGCTCAGGTTGTGATCTCAGGGTCCTGGGATCAGGAACCCCACTTGTCCAGGGGTCTGCTTCTCCCTCTCCCTCTCCCTTTCTCCTTCGCCCCCCACCCCGCTTGTGCTCTCTCTCAAATAAATAAATAAATAAATGCTTCTAAAAAAAGAGCTGGATGCTTAACCGACTGAGCCCCCAGGTGCCCCAAGACCCCAAATGTTTGTCTTAATAGTTTTTGCTTACAGAGTTCAAAATGCCTCTTGGGCACTTGGGTGGCTCAGTCGGTTAAACATCTATCTTCCACTTAGGTCATGATCCTAGGTTCCTGGGACCAGGATTAAGTCCACTGGGCTCCCTGCTTCTTCCTCTGCCCCACCCCACAACTCGTGTGCTCGCACACGCTCTCTCTCTCAAAAATAAATAAAGAAAATATTTTTAAGAAATATTTTCCAGTGAACCCAACACTATAGGAACCTAAGACTATGCTTCCCTACAAAGCCTCTATGAATCTGGCCTACGTGTTTGGTCTGGTTGAAAGTACTGATGATCTCACTTGGGGGAAAGATCAGTTTTAGACCAAATGGCACACCTGCTATTTTTGACTCACACTGTTTCAGTGAATAATCTAAACTCTCTTAGCTCCTTGCAGTCCTGAGATAAAAAATGTTTCAAAGGATGCATTCTCCACAATTAACGTGCACTGGCGATCCACTAACAACGATGCCACGTACACAGTGACCGCCCAGGGAGAGACGGGGTTGTTCTGGTGCAGCAGCACGGGGCAGTCCTGCGCCATGGCGGGCTTGCCCTGTGGCTCGGTGTTCTCCATCACTGCGGTAGCCGAAACCCAGGCCGGGCGGAGCCTGCCCAGCTACAGTGTGCCCCTTGAAACAGGTAGGCAGCAACCACCAGCCTGAACGCTGACTTCGGTGTGATCCTTAGATATGGTTCTGAGTTGTGAACATTCTCATCTGATCTACCCTGCATGTGATAGAAACACATTAAACTCATAAACAGCCTGAGTCTTAGAAAATAAACCTTGCAATCCTGGGACACGGTTTCTGTAAAAATAGCATCGGAAGACTCTAATATAGTCCCACGCTAACATCCAAGGAGGAATAGATGGGCTTTGCAAAACATGGATTTGAATTTCTATTCCTCTGTGACATCATCTTCCAAAACAACGAGCAAGTGGCCAAATAGGCTGGTTTATTTTTTATTTCTTTGGCTCAGCCCTTTCAAGTCTTTCTGTATATAATACTTTTCTGAGTTTCAGTTTTCTAATTGGTAAGAGGGGGATCATGAATTCCTTTGGAGGGGCAGCGGGGTGTGAATGTTAATGCTGCAAGCACTTAGCACGAGGCCTGATACATAGTCAGGACTTGATAAGAGAATGCTGTTCCTGCTTCATAGCACAGGGTGTGAGGCAAATTCAGCAAATTACTTAAAGTCTTTGGACATTATTTTCTCTCATGTACAATGGATAGCACTCTAGACTGTAAAAGCTGAAATGTAAAAAGCAGCAGAACAGAGATGATGTCCAATACTCAAGAAGATTCTAGATATCTTAGATCCTGAATCATGGGCCCCTAAGAATTGAGAATTGCTGTGCTCTTCTTCGGTGGCTAAAAATATTACAAGTTTTTATATCAATTATGCACTATGAAATGCATGAAAAAAGCAAAATACATTTAATTGTAGAGGCTATGAAATGTTGTATTGAGAGAAGAGATGAATGAAGTCATTGCTTTGAAATTTGCAACTGACATTGCTAAGGTTGTACAACAACAAAGGATTTTTCCTTGTTCTGGAAAAAATTGGAACTCACGTTACCTACAGCTAGTTAGCGCTCCATGTTCTTGAGGAAAGCACCTTCTAGGTACACTTGATGTTAAAAAGCATATCAGAGGAATGATATTTTGCTTAACAAAAGGAGATTTTGATTAACAATGCAAGGTTTTGAGAAATTTAGGATATTGAATGAAATACAGACAAAATACCATTCTTGGTCATTTTCCACAATAAATACCCAATTCTTTCTCCTTTTCCCCACCTAAGTGCCATGCTGTCCAGCTGGTCTGACAGTAACTCAGGTCACACAGTCAGTCATCAACGTGAGCTGGACTATTGGGACCGGGGCCCAAACCTATGTGACAGTTCTAGAGTCACACACCGGACAGTCGAAGTGTCTCACCCATCAAACCCAGTGCCTCCTAGGATGCATCTCCTGTGGCGTCAATTACACGGTGGCGTTACAAGCGATTAGTGCCACGGGGCTGATGGCGGACTGCACCTACCAAAGTTATTCCTCCAGTGAGTGACTTCTAAACTCCAGCTCTGTGGTGATTGTGAATCCAGTCACATGCCCCTCCTTCTCATCTAAAAAGATGCTGCCCCTCCATCTAGCTAGCATTATCTGTTCAGATTACTTTCTAAAATGTTTACAGTTTTCCTCTTGACTTAGAGCCTGTGCTTCAGAGGCTCCTGTTGGTGGCTGGTGAATTCATGCCCTTGGTAACACGGTGCAGGTATCCTTTTCCCGAAGGGAGGACAGACAGCACAGAGTAACTCAGTCTGGCAGAGTTTTCAGAAAGCATCAAGGACACACACTCTGGCTTGAATTCTTTCTTCCCATTATATTATGCTATTACCTCTCTCTTCTAAACCATGCCAACCCCCTCTCTGGTTTCTTATTTCAACAGGCTGAAAGAACACTGTCTACTGACAGTTTTGGATCTTGTTCTTTGGTCTTCAAAGACCAAACCATTAGGGAATAGCAGAGGAAGGTAGAAGTGGTACCGGGTTGGCAAATAAAATTCTCTTGTAGGATTCTAGTCCACTGCAGTGGCTGCTTGGAGCCCTGTTTGGGGAAAGGTGAGGGAGAGGGAGAGGGAATGGGAAGGAAACGGAAGGAAGGGGAAGGAAAGGAAAAAGAAAAGAAAAGAGGAGGGGCGCCTGGGTGGCTCAGTGGTTTGGGCCGCTGCCTTCGGCTCGGGTCATGATCTCAGGGTCCTGGGATCGAACCCCGCATCGTGCTCTCTGCTCCGCGGGAAGCCTGCTTCCCTCAATCTCTCTCTCTCTGCCTGCCTCTCTGCCTACTTGTGATCTCTGTCTGTCAAATAAATAAATAAAATCTTTAAAAAAAAAAAAAAAGAGGAAAGGAAACGAAAAAGGAAAGGAAACAAAACACCTTTTTAGTGAAAAGGAGTACAGTTAGTTGTATCTGCCCCCAGGGTATGGGATGGGAGAGCTGAAATATAAATTTGCCACCCCAAGGACAGTAGAAAGATTCAACCAAGAGCCTAAAGACACGGCTTCTTATAAGCTGTGTTGCCTTATCTTCCCTGATTCTGTTTCCTTGGCGGTAAGGGAAACAGAAATAACTATAACGTGGAAGCATTTATAACATGCTATATACCTGTAAGCTGTTTCATACTTTCTTTGGATCCATTGTTGTCCATTAGCTTTTGCTGCCTAACTTCTAACCCTGATATCCAGTTCCGGGAATATGGCCCACTGCTTACATTTCATGTGTAAAAAACTTTTTTTTTTTTTTTTTTTTTTAAAGGAAAGACTAAATCTAACAAATCTGATTATCTGTAACTGAATTTTTTAATCATTATACAACATTTTTATCTTAGTTACAGAGTTACCCTGACTGAGTACTGCCTGACACAGAATGTGTGGCCTGCTCAAGGCATTTAGAAAAGAAAAAAAGAAGGACCTTGTAAACTAGCACGGATGCAGTGTGGATGGGCAAAGCCTGGTCACTGCTGTGTAAGTGACCGCCTCCCAGGCGTTGTGCTGCTCAGTCAGCAAAGCAGGTCTTTTCAATTAAAGCAGAATGTAGTTAACTTAAATTCAATCCCATTAAAATCATATAGAACCAGGGCATTATGAAAGCTCTTGACAAAGATCCTGTACATTTGACTCACAGAGTTTGAGATACAATTTGTATCTGCCCAGTGGGGAGTTTGGACTCACCATTGTTCTCTATTAAAAATTCATGGCCCTGGGGCGCCTGGGTGGCTCAGTGGGTTAATCCTCTGCCTTCGGGGCTCGGGTCATGATCCCAGGGTCCTGGGATCGAGCCCCACGTGGGGCTCTCTGCGCTGCAGGGAGCCTGCTTCCTCCTCTCTCTCTGCCTGCCTCTCTGCCTACTTGTGATCTCTGTCAGATAAATAAAGAAAAAAAAAAAAAAATCATGGCCCATGTCACCAGTACACATGGATTTCTAATCATGGAAAGAACCTGAGTACCCCTTCAAAGAATGCTCTAATCATGTATTATTTAGGTTACTTATATTGTTTCCCCAGAGTAATAAGAGGCACGTTTATCTGATGGTGGAGTAATTGTGTCGGTTTGTTTTTATCCTTCAGGTGCCTGCTGTCCTTTGGGAGTGAAATTATACAGGCTGGGCCCAAATGGCATTCGGATCCACTGGCAAGCCCCCAGGGGCTCTGCAAATTACAGCACTGACCTCTACGGTTCCAAAGGCATTTTCACCTGCGCCCCAAGCGCTGGCCTCAGTTTTTGTGATGTCACCAAGATACCCTGTGGGGATGTATATACCGTGATGGTCTCCCCAATTGCTGAGACAGGACTGAAGCTTACTTTCTGCCCCAAAAAGATATATTCAGGTAGAGCAAGTTACAACCCTTTGTTTAAAAGTAATGCTGAACTCAATCTGTGAATTAAGACTCAGAGCAATCCCTCTTATTTGCTATGTAGGAAAGTCAAAAAGCTGTGAAATGTTTACTTCCTGCGGTTAATTCTGGCTACGGGGACCTCAAGCTTCTTTGGAATTGTGGTGCTTTCTTATCATATGATTTGGAGACACTCCTCTCTTCGCTGTGCCCTTCTTTTTCAGAAAAAGGACCAGATGCTTGCTGTTTAAATAGTAAAGCAGATTTTAAATGCTCTTCTGCTTTGAGACTTGGGAATAGAGTTTTAACATAGTCTCAGAGATAATGGAAGATACCTTGAAATGTTGGAAATTAAGAGATTTGAATCTTTGCACAAGATCAGACTTATGACTGAGGAGAGGTTGAAGGATCAGGGAGAAAATAAATTTGTAAATCATAAGCTAGGTTTGGAAATACGAGTGGGCATGCAGTCTGTGATCACAAAACAAGACTGTCAGCAGCTCTGTCTCACCAGACCGAGCAGAGAAACACTAGCAATTTTCTTGCCCTGTATTCCAGCACCTTCTGCTACTTTGCCAAGGGCACAGTCATATATTTTTCACATATTTCTAAAAAAATTTTTTTAAGAAAAGAGAGGATAAGGCCCTAGAATTTTATAGGTGATCACAGGATGAGGAATAAATACCCTCAGAAACCTTTACTGATAACCAGAATCTAGAATTCCCAGTTAGGTATAGGTGACAAGAAGACTCAAATGGCTCCTGGACAGAACCAGGCCAGTTCCTCTCATCGGTGTTCTCGCTGCCCTTGTCTGTCATGCTCTGATTCCTTGTTTTTTCATTATCTTGTCCACAGGACAATCTGGCCCAGAGTACTGCCCTATGGGAAGGGACAGGAATAGGTTCTTGGGGTGAGGATCAGCTCTTCAGGGAAAAAAAGACTTCCACTCAGTAACAGTGCTTCATCATATCTGCATCACGTTTTACAGTTTATCAAGTGTTTTCACATTCAGTATCTCATTGAATGCTCAAAATAACTCTGAGTTAGGTTCAACAGATTATATTATCTTCGATTTATAAGTGAAAAAAGCAGAGCTTCCAGACTCCCACATCTCTACCTATAGCCCTTCTCTTCTTCTAACCCTAAAATTCATATTTATATACCTCTACCTGGAGGTGCCCCAGGCATTTCAACTCCTCAGGGCCAAAGGGAACTCCTGATCTTCTCCTGCAATTTCTAATCTTCCTCCAGGCATCCTTGTTTCGGGTATGGGAGTCAGTTTCCTTTTCCCTCACCCTCCCTATCTCAGTGGTCTCCAAGTCCTGGACTGTTCATTTCATGATGGTTTGTTTGTTGTTGTTGTTGTTGTTGTTGTTTTTTAACTTTTCAAGTAATCTCTGTACCAAAATGGGATTTGAACTCACAACCCCAAACTCAGAGAGAGGTTGCACGCTCTTCCAGCTAAGCCAGCCAAGTACCCCTCATGATGGTTTTTATTTTTTAAAATGATTTTTAAAATTTATTTGAGAGTAAGAGAGCACACTTGCAGGGGGAGGGGCAGAGGGAGAAGTAGACTCCCTGTTGGGCAGGGAGTCTGATGTGGGGCTCAATCCTGGGACCCCAAGGTCATGACCTGAGCCAAAGTCAGCCACTAGACCCACTGAGCCACTCAGGCACCCCTCATGATGGTTTGTTTTTGTGTGCGTGTGTGTGTGTGTTTTTAAAGATTTTATTTATTTATTTGTCAGACAGAGATCACAAGTAGGCAGAGAGGCAGGTAAAGAGAGGAGGGGAAGCAGGCTCCCTGCTGAGCAGAGTGCCTGATTCGGGGCTTGATCCCAGGACCCTGGGATCATGACCTGAGCTGAAAGCAGAGGCTTTAACCCACTGAGCCACCCCGGCGCCCCCCCCCCCCCCCCATGATGGTTTTAAAATCCAACTTCTCTTCTCTCTCTTACACCTACTGCTGTATGATAGGCCCTCACCACTTTTCCCCTACAATACGGCACCAGACTTGTCTTCCTGAGCTGATGCCAGCCTCTATACAATTACCAGAGTTGTCATTCCTGGACACTGATCCAACTGTGTTTCTTTAATGCTTTGAAGTCCTCAAAGTGTTCCATTGCCCAGTAAGATAAAAGTCAGTACTTTGAGCATGACTTTCAAGGCTCCTCCTAGTTTGTCCATAGTTGGTCTCCCTACACCTACATTGTGCAATAGTATTTAATGCAAGCCATATATGAAAAGATTTAAATTCTCTAGGAGCTACATTAAAAAATTAAAAATAAGAGTGCCTGGGTTGCTCAGCTGGTTAAGTGTCTGCCTTTGGCTCAGGTCATGATCATTTACACACACCTACCCTTACCACACACTTACTCCATGCCATATCATGCTTCTGAGCTGATACAGTACTCTTCTCTTCTGGAATTTCACCTCCACCAAGGGAACTCCACCAGCCACTGTGAAGTCTTCTCCAATTTCTAGAGGCTGATTTAGTTTTCTTGCTCCCTCTTTTATGACCCCTATATCACCTGAAACTCTACCACACCGTATGACTGTGAGTTGAAAATGTGTTATATTCCCTAACAAATGGTCATCTCTGGACTCTCAACACGTAGCACATAACTATCACCCAATATATTTTAAATTTTAAAAATTACTGAGTTAGTGAGTTTCTGTGCTTGTCTATGATCCTACAGCCAGTATGTTAGCCACCAGAAGTCCTCGTTGGCTAGAGCTCTGATACCCTCTGGTGGGATGCCATCTAAAGGCTGCAGTCATTCTACTTTAGTAAGGATTGGGCGCCTAGACTCAAGTTAGGGAATGCACTTTTGCTCCATCTCTGTGGTAAAACCAGGAGTCTGAGGGAAACTTTTTGGTTTTGTTTTTTGGGTTTCATTTTTTCAATATCAGTGATATTGATCAGTGCCTTCCTTTGATAATTAAGACAATAATGTAAATGATACTAATGACTAATATTTATTGAGCGTATGTGCCCAGCACTATCTTAAGGGCTTTGCATATACTAACTCAATTGGTCCCTGTAACAGCCTTATGAGGTTGGTGTTCTAATTCTTATCACTTTACAGATAAACTAAAACACAGAAAAGTGAAGTGACTTGCCCAAGGTCCTACTGCTAGTAGCTATCTCCTCCTATCACTCAAGCTGGTTCTTATTCATTCTTTGGTTGACTAGCCCATTATTCTTTCTTTTTTTTTTTTTTTAATTTTATTTATTTATTTGACAGACAGAGATCACAAGTAGGCAGAGAGGCAGGCAGAAAGAGAGGGGGAAGCAGGCTCCCTGCTGAGCAGAGAGCCAGATGTGGGGCCGGATCTCAAGACCCTGAGATCATGACCTGAGCCAAAGGCAGAGGCTTTAACCCACTGAGCCACCCAGGTGCCCCTAGCCCATTATTCTTTAAGTTATATCTTCACTATCTTTTTTTTTTAATGTCTTCACTATCTTGAATATATTAGTTAATATATTTTAAATGCTTTTGTTGTTATTCATTACAGTAACCTGCTCCGGAAGTACACTTGGAATGGGTAAGTCATTTTTCTCATGGATAAAACAAAATTTTTTTTGTTGCTCTTTTGGGTGTCATAATGAAGTAGGGATCAAAGCTGACTCTTTCTGTGATGTGAGAGGTTCTTGGCTTCCCCTCCCACAACCTTTTCTGCCTTGTTAGAATGCCTCCCCTCAGATTCCACCAGTTGAGACAAATTCCTTTGCATTCAGAAATCTTTTCATCCTCCTAGGGTCCCACAGGAAAATGGAAATAGGGTTCAGTAGAGGTAGCAGCTTCATCCTTCACTTCTGAGACTGGTTCCCAGCCCTGCTGGACAGTGAGTCACCTCGAGAACTTAAAAGTAATTGATGCCTGGGCTTTATCCCCACAAAAGCTGATTTAATTAGTCTGGGATAAGTCTGGGCATTGGTATTTTTCAAAGCTCCTTAGGTGATTCTAAAGCAGAGCCAAGCCCAAGAACTACAGCTTTCAAGCAGACCTTCTCAAACTTTATGTTGCATACAAATCCCCTGGGGCCTAGTTAAACCAGGTTCTGATTTGGTGTGTGTGGGAGGATCTGAGACTTTGCACTTTAATAAGGTCCAGGTGATGCCAGTGACATCAACACTGCATGTCTGACCATGCCTGTAGCAGCCAGGTGTTAGAGGGAATCTGCTAACAGCCCACAAAAGCCCAATACATCTGCTTCCAGTTTGCAAGGGTGGATATGCCCAGTGGAGGAAACTCGGGGTGCTAAAGGGAAGTTGGACAAAGGATAACCCTTACCACCTGCTTGGCTGTGCTCAGGACTGATCTTAGCTAGGAGACTACTAGCTGCACATGGAGGCTGCTCTTGGAATGGCTGCAGGGATGACCACAGAGCTGTGAGTGCTGACCCGTGAATAGCACGGGCTGCTTCACAAGGACTCGTTGCCATGCCTTCTAGGCACCTGCTTGGTTCGGGGCTTTGGGAAAACCCCCAGGAAATACTATCGACTCCAAACTACAGACAGGGTGGACACACACACACAGCCACTTGCCCAGTCAGACATAGCTGACCTCAGAGGGTAGGAGTGAAAATGAAGCCTTCCTATCCGCAAACTCCCCAGAAGAGCCTCCCAGTTTGGACTGGCTCCCCATCCAACATTTCCTTCCACTGGCAGGAACTGGGTGTGGAGTTTCTTTCCACTGCCTGTTCTATTTCCCCTCCTGATCCGTTGCTTCTCAGAGGACAGCAGGACACATGCTTTCCATTTCTTGTCCACCACAGGTCTGAAATAAGCAGAAGCCCCATTCATTTTTAAAAGGTTTTTGTTTCCAGCAACTATTGGGAAGCCAACCTAGCTGATTAAAAACAAACTAAGGAAACTTCTAAATTATAAAACATTACTTTAAAAAACTCCCAGAGGACTCATGACTGCCAGCCCTGGTCTTCACTGAAAAATGTACACAGGCCTGGGTCTGCATTTTTGGAAACTATGTCCAGTATTAGAACAGTATTCAACCAGGTTTCCCCTGAGCCCCACAGGGGTAAGAGAAGTGACTTGGGGGTCCCTGGCAGGAGGTGAGTGGTGTGTTATGGAGGCCATCCCTAAGATTTTGTTAAAGACAGAGTTGAAAGTCTTTAAAAAAAAAAAATGCTTGAAACCATCACTCATAGACTTTGCTACTCATCAGCATCACCAGGAAGCTTGCTCAAAATGTATAGTCTCAGGGAACATCTGGCTGGCTCAGTCAGTAGAGCATGTGACTCTTGACCTCAGGGGTTGTGAGTTCAAGCCCTACCTTGGGTATTGAGATTAGTTTTAAGAAAATCTTCTGAAAGAACGTTTTATAAATGAACAATCCTAGGCCCCACTCTGATTTATTAAATCCTCGTGTGATTCATATGCATTTTCAAATTTGAGAAACACTGCTTAGGTATTAATTCTCAAACTTTGATGTATATCAGAATCTCCTGGAGAACTAATAAGGAATGTAGAGGGGTGCCTGGCTCGGTTGTTAGAGCATGTGACTCTCGATCTTGGGGTCCTAAGTTTGAGCCCCATGCTGGGTGTAGAAATTACTTTTTAAAATGTAGATGCCCAGGCCTGTAGAGGTGGGATAGGGTCTGGGTCTCTGTATTTCTTTTAGGTTCCCAGTGATATTGATACTCTGGGGTTTGAACAGTTTGATCATTACTCTTCCCTTCCTCTGTCCCTCTGGGCTGCCCCTAACCCTCACTTCTCCATTCTTTATCAAGGTTGACCCTCTCTTTAAGTACATCCTGCAAGATTCTCAGAAATAAGAGTAAGCCAGATCATTTGGGAGTTTCCACATCATATGGAATTCATTATATCTAGGGAAGAATTCAAAACTGTTGTCTCCAGCTTCAGCATTTCTCCTCCGTATACATGGGATTGATCCAATTAGGTCTCTGGGTGACATGGGGCCCCCAGATACAGCAAGGAAAGTCTTGGGAATCTCATTGGTCTAAGACTTTTTTTTTTCCTTGAAAGATTTTATTATTTATTTGACAGAGAGAGAGAGAGAGAGAGCCAGAGAGGGAACACAAGTAGGCGGAGAGGCAGAGAGAGAAGCAAACTCTCTACTGAGCAGGAAGCCCCATGTGGGCTCAGGTCATGATCCCAGGATCCTGGGATCATGACCTGAGCCGAAGGCAGATGCTTAATGACTGAGCCACCCAGGCACCTCTGGTCTAAGACTTTTGATCTTCCTTGTCTCCTGGACTATCCTAAAGCTTTTCAACAGCATGAATGGATTAAGAGAGATCTGGGTTCAAATCTCTCTGCTATCACTTATGCTTACATGAGGTGCTTCAACCCTCCCTCAGCCTAGGTTTCCTGAAAATTGGAATAATCAACTCATCAATGTTATGAGGATTAAATGAGAGGTAAACTGTGGGACACAATGACAGGCCCATAGAAAGCACTTAATAAATGGTAGTTATTACTAATTTGGATCCGTTTAAACTCATCTCATGCTCTACTATGTGCCAGTTACTAACCTTTTAGTTTGGTACTTCTAACTAACATACTTGCATTGTAACTTCAGTCCTCATAATACCCTAACTCAGTGGATCTCAAAGCCTGGTCCCAGGGCCAAGAGCATGAACGACATCTGGGAACCTCTTAGAAATGCAGTTTGTGGGGCTCCACCATAGACCTGATGAGTGGTGGGTCAGAAATTCTAGGCCTAGGGTCCGGCAACCTTTGTTTTAACAAGCCCTCTGAGTGATGCTGAGGCACGTTAAAGTTTGAGAACCACAGCCCTAAATCAAAGATGCTACTCTGATCCTGGAAATTTGATTCAGGTTGGAAGAGAAGGGGAAAACCATCTATCTGAGGCAAGGGTGCTCTAACAGGGGGTAGCCTGACATCACTCCATAGAGACCTTCTTTGTCCTCAACATCCAGCCTCACCTGTACTTTCAGGGGAATTTTCCTCCCCAAAACTCCCTCAGCAGTTAAATGGGTTTATAATGTTGTCCCGACACAGCCCCCTGGTTCAGTAAAACATGGGAGCTGGCTGAGAACATAGCAACTTGGCCTGTGGTAGAGAAGATAGTTCTTTGTCCTGAGTGGGCAGTCTGAGCTCTGAGAGTCTGTGGGTGGGGTCATTTCCTAAAGCAACCTGGTGAGTCGGAACCTACTTCTCAGTTTCTTCTAGCCATTTGAACAGTTCAGATTGTCTTAATTTCCTGTTTCCTTGCCACGAAGTGCTACAAAAATAGCAATTCAAATCAAAACACTAAGCTAACTTTCAGAGATATTTGGGGGCTTTTTAGTTTAAGAAAATGTCTGTGTATTTAATGTATCTGTGGCTTCTTCCCTTCCTTGCCCTTTCAGTGATTTACAGAGGGAAAAGAAATGCAGAATGATACAGTGAGCCACGGATAAAAACAGAGGCTTAACCTAGTGAGTGAGTAACTTAAATTGAAATAGTATGAGTTGAAGGCAAAGTTTTTTTTTGGCTTTGTTTAAAAAAAAAATCTTCCCATATTTTTTCCAGGGTTGACTCCCTTGTTAGTGTGATAGAGGTGGAAAATCTGCTAGAATAAGAAAATGCCTCTAGGGTAGGATAAGCTCTCTCAGCCTCTGGAAGAACAACTCTGACTCCACAACCTGAAGGCAAGCAAGGTCAGATGAGTCCTCACCTGCACAGGAGTTCAAGATCTGCTGTGAAGAGGACTCAGTAGAGAAAAAAATCCATAAAGTGCTCTGAAAGACTGCCACAGTGAGTTCACACACTGGGAAAGTTCTGGAAACATAAAAGGTCTGCTTCACAGAAACGGCCTCTGAGATTTTGTAGCCAAACACTACACACAGACTTCAACACATCCACTTCATAGCTATTTCATGGACACCAGCGCTTGCCACACAGCACTCTTGCCATTCAAGGGCTGCAAATGTTCATTCTCCGAGAGCTTGAAATCCACCATGCAGAGACACTGCTCATCTCAAGACAGACCTCCAGCAGGACCTTGCCATAGGTTGGAGAGCCTCATCTTCTAGGGAAGACTGTAGTAACAAACATCCTCATCTCAAGTTAGGAGGAAACCAAACTGCTTGTAGTGTTGGCCATCCCAGAGCATCCTGTGATGCGTGAGCATCTGCACGGGCAGAGCTGCTGGCCTGTTGCTGGAAGGATTGTAGGCAAGGTTGTGACTGAGCGAAGACTTTGATGGAGGGACAGTCAAAGCAAAGCCTTCCTAAGTGGCAGACTGACATGCACACACGTTTTGTGGGGAGGACTGTTAATCTTGTTGGTCACATCCCCCACTCACACTGCACTATCTTCATCTTCGGAGAGGAAAGACAATGATATATAAACCTATCGTACCTAGAAAAATGTGTGTCCTTTGAGAGCTTATTAAAAAATAGTATGAGTAGGGGCACCTGGGTGGTTCAGCCAGTTAAGCATCTACCTTTAGCTCAGATCATGATCCCAGGGTCCTGGGATTGAGTCCCACATTGGGGGGTCCCTGCTCAGCGGGGAGCCTGCTTCTCCCTCTCCCTCTGCTGCTCTCCCTGCTTGTGTGCATACACTCTCTCCATCCAAAAATAAAGAAAATCTTAAAAAAAAAAATAGTGTGAGTAGGAAAAGCAGAGTTTGTTGCATCAGAGAGCACCACAGAGGAGGGCTGAGTTTAATGCACTTTTGTTCTTAAACACAAGTATATGGACAGGAGATGGACTAGGTGCATCTACGTCACTTGGAGAACTCATTATTGCTTAGTAAGGATTTCCAGACATCACCTCTGGATATTCTAGTTCAGTACATCTGGGACCAGGCTTGGGAATCTATAGTTTTAACAAACTCACCAAGTGACATATAGCCAAGTTTGAGAAACTTAGAAGGTTTGCCTTGGGGAGCTCTTCCCAAAATTCAGTGATAAGAGGCTAAGAAGTGTTAAAAGATAAACTGAGGCATATTAAACATTTTAAGAGTTTGAGCCAAACCTGATTCTAATTTAGTAGCACCAAACCAGAAGTCGTTAGGAGCACTCCACTGACAGAATCTCAAGGAAAGACTTTCATAGAGAAGAGACAGAAGCAAAGCAAGAATATTATTTGATTGGCTATAGCTTAAGTGGTTTCCATATTTGGGAAAGCCTAATTGGCTGTTTGATTGATTGTCTTTAGATTTTGATGTCTTCTTTTTTTTAAGATTTTATTTATTTATTTGAAAGAGAGAGATCAGAAGTAGGCAGAGAGGCAGAGGGAGGGAGGGGAAACAGGCACTCCACTGAGCAGAGAGCCTGATGTGGGGCTTGATTCCAGGACCCCGAGGTCATGATCCGAGCCGAAGGCAGATGCCCAACCAACTGAACCACCCAGGCACCCCTGATTTCTTTTTTTCTTGAGATTTTATATATTTACTTGATAGAAGGAGAGCACATAGGCAAACACAAGGAGGGAGAGAGGGAGAAACAGACTTCCCTGTTGTGCAGGGAGCCCAACACAGGGCTTGATCTCAGGATCCTCATGACCTGAGCTGAGAGCAGATGCTTAACCGACTGAGCCACTCAGGTGTCCCAGATTTTGATTTCTTAACCTTGAGACATGCATAGGCTTAGGTTTGGTTTGCTTACACAGGCTGCTAAGGCATTAGTACCACCTCAGTTTAATAGCCTCCTTGTTTAACAGAAGGCAGAGGGCGTTGGCATGTGAGGAACCATTGGTGAGACGATCTGGAGGGGTCTATGAGATTCAGAGTGGGTCCATGCTGTGTGAGGGCAACCATGAACTGGGGCAGTGTTCTGGGCTGTGATGCAGGGCCCATGTGAGACTGTGTGCTGAGCCCACTTGCCAGCAGGGTGTTCTCTCCATATAGAGCTGTGTCCATGGCTGACTGGAATAGCCACAGAGCCAAGGGCTAAGGCCAAATGAAGGTAAGAATCCCTGGTTCTAGGACATTGGGGATCTGGGACCAGTACACCTCAATCTTATGAATACCAGGACACAGAAAAGGAAATGGCCATCTACTTTACCGAGGCATCTGAGGCTGGGCTGTTTTGGTCAGAATTCTACAGAAGACAAGGTGGTCCACATTGGGTGAACTTATATAAAAGCAAAACATGGGTGTAGCACATACCATGTGCTTCTAGGTGCTTTCCAGATACTCAGTTCATTCTCAGAACAACCTTATGAGCTAGATAATATTACTCTTTTATACAGACAAGGAATATAAGACTCAGAAAGGTCAAATAACTCACTCATGTTTACACAGCTAACCACTTGAAACACAAATTATCATGGGGCCACATAAATATGTAGCATTGATGAGACCTACTAATCCATGATATTTTTTGGAGACTATTTCTCTGGATTATCATGATTAAGTCACCAGTTATTAAGGAAGAAGACCTGGAAATAAGATGGTGAGTTAATGAGTTGCCCTAACTCAAGAGCTTTTATGTTCAGCCCTTGTTATTTTGATTATTTTTCTTCTTTCAAATTCTTTCAAAACATCATACATAGATGTTTTGCCTCTGACCAGTGTTGTTGGATTTTACCCTACATTCTGCCTTGTCATGTTCAGGAGACTCAAATTCCTTGTTCAAGGCAAACAAACAAATTTTGTTTGTCAAGGCAAAAAGACAAATTCCTTGTCTAGGCAAATTAGGAAAGACAGCTCAGGGAGCTTATATAAAATTGGGGGAGCAAGGGAGGTTAAACAATACAGTACAACAGAAAAGGCAATCATCTTGGAGCCATTCTGAGGGCTTACATGATTTATTTAATTTCTGAAACTCAGTTTTCACATCTGTAAAATGCCAATAAGTACTTTCATCTTGTTGGGCTGTGTGAGGTTTTATCATATTTGTAACACATAAATGCAATGAAACTGAGGTATTTGAAGTCACACAGCTACTAAGAGGCAGAGCCAGGATTTTAGGCTAAGGCACACATTTGTTCCACTGTAACTCTCTGCCACCTTGGAATGTAGCCTTCAGGGACATGAGCTACAACTGTACCCCATGTGATCCAAGTCAAACTTCCAACCCCAGAAGGCCTTTCTGTGTCATTCCCTGGCACCTGGAGGCTCTTCACCCACCTCACTTCTCTGTCTTGGTTTAACTCTCTAGGGCAAGAAGTTCCATTTCAAAAGAGTGAGTCTGCACTGTCATGTCTTTCTCTCAGGGCTTGAGGCTCCACCTCCTATACTCAGCAGAATCTGATTTTCAATTGAAAAGGGAGAGGGAAATGATGTGTTCATTTGTTTAAGATCCTGAGCAACTGAGTCCATTTAAAGTAGGTTTAAAAGAGGTCAGGGTTCCAGCTTCCATTCCCATATAAGCCATGAACGGAAAAACCATTAACGCCACAGGGTGTGCTTGAACCCAAATTATGGATGCTTTTATTCTTCATTCTCCTTTTCTCTCCTACAGAGCATATATTGCAAATTATCCCACAGACTACTCTACTGCCTTATCCTAGTCCCCACTCTACCACAAGCAGAGTATGTTTCCTTGTCTTTAAGGGTTGCTTTGAGGATCAATGAGATAATCCACTTACCATGATCCCTTGCATATAATAGCACTCAGTAAATATCAGTCACTGTTATTATGAGTATAGTAACTAACCATTTCCACTTTCCTATTAAGACTATCAGTTCTTGGGACGCCTGGGTGGCTCAGTTGGTTAAGCAGCTGCCTTCGGCTCAGGTCATGATCCCGGCGTCCTCGGATCGAGTCCCGCATCGGGCTCCTTGCTCGGCGGGGAGCATGCTTCTCCCTCTGCCTCTGCCTGCCATTCTGTCTGCCTGTGCTCGCTCTCTCCCCTCCCCTCTGATAAATAAATAAAATCTTTAAAAAAAAAAAAAAAAGACTATCGGTTCTTTGCAAATCTGCAGGAAACTCTACTTCCTGACAATGTATATGATTGCTATGTCACAGATGGGGTTCTCAGCAACCAAACTGATTTATTTTGTGATTGATTACTTTGATTTCATCTCCAAAGCACCCTCTCAGGAAATAGCTCTCTGCCAAAAATTTCTTTAAATTTCGTAACTGTCCGGAGAACACACACCCACGCGCAAAAGCAGGGGCATCAGGACTCTATCCCAGAACCCTAAGATCATGACTTAAGCCTAAGGCAGAGGCTTAATCCACTGAGCCATCCAGCGTCCCAAGACATTCATTTTTTTTTTCAATCAACTTTTGACTACCTTCAACATGCCAATAATGGAGGTCTCAAAGGAGATTTAAAATTCTTTGGAAGTGGGTTTTTCATTTATTTGAGTGCCCTGGAAGTCTTGCATAGTTAGGGACACACTGGAGGGGACCTCAGAGTTCTACACGATTATTACGTCCTTGAAAAATGAATAAAATAAGTAAGGGATAAATTTTCTATTTGGTAGTTGAGCTGGCTATTGAGTGAAGTGTATTATGAATTGCTTCGCAAAGTGGAGACTTCTTTTGCAAAGAGAGGGAAGTACTTCTTCAACTACTGTATGCGTGAATTCGGAATTTCTTACATCGCCTTCTCTCTCAACCCACAGGAACGATTTTGCTTTTGACCTCAGAGGTCGACGCATTTCTGCTAATGGAACCTCCCGTTAGGGGGCGCACGACTGCCCCAGCCGATTCCACCCTCACTGCGCAGCCTCGGTCCAGGAGTGGGAGGGAATCCCCTTGCAGTCGCGCGTGGCGTCACCGGAGGGCGCGGCCAGTCAGTGGGGGCAGGGCCACAGAGCTGCTTTCGCCCTGGTAAAGTAGGTTGCAAACGGGAGGCGGAGGCTGCTCTTCTGCAGTGTTGGGAAGATGGCGCCGCCGGTGACGGAACGGGGGCTGAAGAGCGTCGTGTGGCAGAGTGAGTGCGGTGGGGCAGGGGCTAAGCGTGGGAAGGCCAGGAGGCCGCCACACTGTGCCTTGCTTTCCTGCCCCGGACCAGCAGTTTCTTAGGGAGCCGCCGCGGGCACTTGTTGCTTTGGGACCCGCGTCCCTGCTAGGACTTTTTCCTGCTTTCCTTCCCACCCCTATTTCTTGTCAGCACCAGAATGGGCGGGGTGGAGCGAGTGGCCTTCTCCCTCTCATGGGGCACCGCCTCGTCTCGGCCTCGCTTTGGCCCCGAAGCCTTGCCCTGGGTGAGCGGCCCCCAGCCTGGCTTTTTCTCGCGCGGCCCTTGTGCCTATCCTCGGCGGGGCTCCCAGCGCTCCTCTGCTCCCCCCGGAGCCCCGCCAGTCGGTGATGTCTCTCCACCCGGGACAATCTGCACTGTGTTTCTGTAACCCGCCCCTCCCCTTCTCCCCACACTTGTTTCCAAAGACTGCTTATTCGGCATCTTCGTTTTAGTACCAAGCAGGGTTTTAGAACTACACTTTCCGGTCCTCTGAAAGAAAAACAAAACCTTTCTGTTAAATAGACCCTTCTTCCGTATTCCTAGAGGAGCCCACTTTCTAAAGAGTTCTGGAGAAGGAACAATTTGAATGATTAAATCTCGGAGCAAAAGCTGCACCTTCTCTCTCCACACGCTCTGGGCCACTCCCTGCTGTTCCGACTGTACTACTGCTTGTTAGGTACTGATGTTCTGTTCTTCTGCCTTATCATCTACGATTTCATAAAAAATCACTCCAAAGCTAGGTCTGACAGGTTAGAGAAGGAATGAAACCAGAAAACAGGAAGAACCATCATTGTTTGGCTTGTGAGTTCAAATTAATTATGGCCTAGTAGTGGAAAAGGAGTAACATCTAATTAGTATTTCTGACTCTGGTTTGTTAAGCAAAGGATAGACATGACTTAAAATTCTGGGAGTTACAGAGTTCCTTGTATAAAATTAAAACTCCAAATCAGTAACTGGCATATTGCTGAACATACTAGATACTTAAAACGACTGTATAAATAGAAGGGGGGAAATAAGTTATGATAACATGTTTTTTAAAATTTGATAATAATAGGGTTAGCATTCTGTTTTTTAAGATTTGCATGGGTGACTTAAGATTTGGTACTATTTTTCAATCACAGTGGTATGTAAGTACATATACATGAAAGTAGTAGTGAATTGCATTGTAAAAATAATTGCCAAGCTATGTAACATCAGCATTTATAAGAAAAAACAGTTAATGACAATAACATCCGTTTTGATAGTGTGGAAACTGGGCAAGAGGCAGAGTTTAGCGATAACAAAATTTCTGTCTAGTGCTGTTAACTTGAGGTTGCACCAGGATGTGAGATGGAGTGTAAGATAAGATGGGAGACTGAAAGGAAGGAAAGAAATGTCAGGGTTAAAAAACAGTTATTTGAATCTTTGTGTAAATAGAAACATAACTAAAAAACAAGATGACATTCATTCATCATATAGAGAGTAAAGTAGAAAGAGATAGAAGAGGGACTCTGAGTTCTGTTAGCAAAAGAGAATAGAGTCTGTAAGAAATGATGAAGGAATCTCCTAAGAGGTAGGAGAATACTAATCTTTTGGTTTTGCTAGATTGATCTAGCTAGATTTGCTAGTTGCATCATGGTAGAAAGCTAAATAACCTTCAAATTACCCAAAATGTAGGGAGAAGGAAACTAATATTTCTTGAACATTTATTCGGTGTCAGGCATTATTTTTTACATCTATGAAAATTTGGTAAGAATGATTATCTTTATTTCATAGATGTTGAAATACATATCTTCATAGATACTAAAATATCATAGTTGTATCATATTATCATAGCCGTATTATTCATAATAGCCAAAAAAATCAACCCAAATACCTATGGGTTGATGAATAGATAAGTAATAAGCAGTATGTCCTACAATGAACTATTAATAAAAAGAAATGAACTACTGATAGATGGTACAGTATTGATGAATCTTGAAAAAGTTGTGCCAGTTGAAAGAAGCCATTCACAAATAACCACATATTGTATGACTCTGTTTACATTAAATGTCTAAAATTGGAGATAGAAAGTAGATTAGCAGTTGTGTACATCTGGGGGGAGGAGAAGATGGCGTGATTCAGGGATAATGGCTAAGGGGAGGGTTTCCTTTTGGAGTAATGAAAAGGTTATAAAATTGATTATGGTGGTGGATGCCCAACTCTGAATATACTGAAAGCTGTTTAATTGTACACCTTGGGTGAATTGTATGGTACGCAAATTATATCTCAATAAAGCTCTTTTTTAGAAACCTGATTGAGCTATTAAATATAGACTTAGTATTCACACCCAGATCCTTCTGGCTGCAGAGTTAACATGTCATGTGTCTGCGAATTTCTGTAGTGTTTAATTTAAACCTTAGTTCAGAGCCTTATCTCATGCCCAGTTTATTGCTGTAGCCCCGCCTCCTTACTAACACTCCAAGCTCTTGCTCATAGCCTAACTGGCCAATAGCTGCCAGAATAATTTTCTTGTTACAGTGCAGTGCTGTGACCATGCTGATCTTCTGTTTGAAGACTGGAGAGAGTCCCTCCAGTTGTCTAGAAATGATTTCAAATACTTAGTCTGCTTTTGAAGACTTATAACCTGACCTTAACCTACCTTATTTTCTACCTTTTCCTTGTATGATCTTGATGTTCAACTAGTCTATACTGTTGAGTCTTCTTGAAATCTTCTCCATCTTTATGCCAATTTCTGTTCAGAATGCTTCCCTTATGCCTGTTCTTTACCTGTCCAAATTTTAGCTAGCCTTCAAATCTTGGCTCAAATGGGGCTACTATCTCCATAGTGGCTTCTTATTTTAACCCAGCCTCTTAAATTTCTGGAGCATTTGAAGTATCCTTCTCAAATGGCACTTTTCACTACTGCCTAATGTGTCTTGATAAGCTTTTTAAAGTTGGGTCCACTCTTGTGTCTTCTAGAGCTATAAATTCCAAACAGGCCCTAACAAAATGCAAATGCTTGTTAAAAGTAAATAGTAGATTATTTTTATAATTTTCTCCATTTTTTGCTACCCGAAGTCCCCCATTTGTTCAATTACTACTACTGAATTCCTGTGGGAATACAGCAGTAGAAGACAGAGACGTTCCCAGTCTTCTCAAAGCCTGCATTCAAGTAGGAAATAATAGAAAATAAAAATGTAAACAAGAAATAAACAACATTTCAGTTAGTGAGATATATATATAGGCTACTTTAGCTAGATGGATCTGGAAAGGTTTCTCTGAGTAGGTGACATTTGAGCTGAGACCAAAAACATGAGAAGGGATCGATCAGCTTTTAGGGACTGTCTTAAAAACACTTTTTTTTTTTTTAAGATTTTTATTTATTTATTTGACACGAAAGAGAGAGAGATATCACAAGTAGGCTGAGAGAGAGAAGGGGAATTGGGCTCTCTGCTCTGCAGATGCAGTGCTCGATGCAGGGCCTAGGGCCCTGAGATAATGACCTGAGCTGAAGGCAGAGGCTTAATCCACTGAGCCACCCAGGTGCCCCTTAAAAACACTTTTTTAAAAAAAGCTTTACTATTTTGAGTGCAAAGGCTATATTTATTTGCAAAACTAATTTCCATACCTAAAATCAGCGTAAGTTTCTAGTGGTTGGTATTACTCAGTTGCCACTTTTTGCTATAGGAAAGCACTAGCAAAAAAAAATCACTGATAAAAGGTTTTAAATAAAAATATGATGAATCAACTTAAAAAATAAAGCAACAAAACAAAGCAAGTTCAAGCCACCTGTGGCGGTTTTTTTCCTCATTGCAGTCTTGTCTGTAAGTAGTAGTCTGATGTCTGTGATTCTTAGCACATGTTTTACAGGAAATGTTAAGAGAAAGTTGCTCTACAAAAATTACAGATAAAAGTAATCAGAATGTATTTAAGGCAGTCCTTTATATGTTTAATCATAAGCTTTTCCCCTTTTTCACATTTTCTTTCATTTTTAGTCCTTATATTAAAAAATGTGACTCATTTTTTTTAATTTTTAATTTTTTTGTTAACATATAATGTATTATTAGCCCCAGGGGTACAGGTCTGTGAATTGCCAGGTGTGATTCATTTTTTTAAGTACCTAACATCAACATAGCATTTTCCATGCTATTTCATAGTCTTTACTATTAACATTTTTAAGTGTCTAAATACCTTGATGTGGCAAAAACAATTTTGGTAGCAAAAGATTGTCCCAGCCTCCCTCTCCAGATACAACTACTCTTAGGTTTCTTACAAATTCTTCTACAAGTTTTCTATTAAAATATAATCACATATAAAATATATTTTTGCTTTAATCAATTATTTTTGTTTTATGTATTTTTTCATTCTGGTCATTTTAACTTTATCTTGTCAAGCAAAATTTTATTTTAATTTCGGATATTTGCACAGTCATGTATTTTTTAAAATCAGTATTAATTGAGTATCTATGCTGCACACTATCTTAAGTGCATATATATCTTGGCTTCCTGGAATTCACAGTTCAGTGGGGGGTAATGGCACACAAGTAGCACGTGCTGTATTAGCAATGCAGAATGTTTCATGAAAGAACAGGAAAAAAGGAATCATTGCCCTTCTGGAAGTGGATCAAGGAGGCCTCCAGAGAGGAAGGGCAATTGAAATGTGGTAGGATTTTGCCAGACAGGGAAATCTGAGCCATGGCCCAATCCTTAAAGTACAGTTTTTATGGGAGAGGCAATAATTCCTTTTGAATATGGAGTATTTGTTGCAAGTAATAGGGTGATGAAGACCAAAAGGTAGGTTGGACCTAAATAGTTTAGACATTAGGCAGTGAGGAATCATTAAAAAGGAAGGTTTTTTTTCCTCTTTCAAGTATCAGTCATCAGCAAAAAAAAAAAATCAGTGTCTAGCATTTTTGAGATTCTGTTGGAACAATGCTGAAAGGAAGTTTTCTTGCTTCTGTTTTGAAGGAAAATAAGATTTCATTAAGCATATAGCTAAGTGTGCTAATGCTAAATTGACAGCTGAATGGATTTTTACCATGTAACTGCCACCCGGATCAAGATACAAAATGCTTCCAAGTACCCCATAACTCTTCCCAGTCCAAATCCTACCCTCTTCTCCAGAATAACTATTATACTATTCTGACTTGTATTACCATTAAATAATTTTTGTAACAGTAGCTTTTTATTTTCACACCTTTATGTTTAAGAGAGAAACCCTCCGGGGCACCTGGGTGGCTCAGTGGGTTAAAGCCTCTCCCTTCAGCTCAGGTCATGATCCCAGGGTCCTGGAATCGAGCCCCGCATCGGGTTCTCTGCTCCGCAGTGAGCCTGCTTCCTCCTCTCTCTGCCTGCCTCTCTGCCTACTTGTGAGCTCTCTCTCTGTCAAATAAATAAATAAAATCTTTAAAAAAAAAAAAAAAAAAAGGAAGAAACCACCAGACCTTTTTATTAACATATAATGTATTATTAGCCCCAGGGGTACTTCTGTATTTTCTTTGCAGAAATACAGAATTCACTACGTCCCTGCCTAGAAATATTAGTGCTTTAATAGTTGCCTTTGTATACATTTAGTTGGTCTTAAAGTAGTCCTCAGTTTTCATATATTCTACTTTCTTACAATTTTTAAACAGTGTGCCTTAAGCCCTAATTGGTTTTTCCCATGTGCAGTTTAGTCTGTTCATTCAGCTGACTAATAATGAGTATTGCATTTGTTCTTGCCCTGGGCTCCTGGATTTACCTTTATAAAGATTCTTACCTGAGATGCCCAGGTGGCTCAGTCAGTTAAGCATGTGACTCTTGAACTCAGCTCAGGTTTTCATCTGAGGGACTCGAGTTTAAGCCCTGTTTTCGGCTCCATACTGGGCCTGGAGCCCACTTAAAAAAAAAAAAAAAGATTCTTACCTATTCACTAAATAACGTGGGCCACAGTTCAGCAGAATCTGTTGGAATCCTAATTGGGAATTAGTAACATGTATAAAAGTTTTTTGAGAATGTACATTTCTTTATGGTCCCACAAGTCTGCTTTTTGACTCTTTAATTTTTCAAACACATTGTCATTACGCATTACTTATAAAAGACTGGTTTATTATTTCTTCTCATTGGACTAAGAGTTGGGAAACTTGATTTTCATTCCAGATTATATTTAACTTTCAGAGCTTAAAGAATGAAGAGTTTGGACTTAAATGTTCTTTAAGATTTTTCAGCTTAAATTCTTTATGATTTTGTTTTTTAGATCTTCACTTTGTTATATTTTCTTTATTTCCATTTGCATTCCTTTTTGTTTTTTGTTTTTTGTTTTTTTGGTTTGTTTTTAAGATTTATTTTTTTGTGGTGCCTGGGTGGCTCAGTCATGAAGCATCTGCCTTTGGCTCAGGTCACGATCCGGGATCGAGCCCCTCATTGGGCTCCCTGCCTGGTGGGAAACCTGCTTCTCCCTCTCCCACTCCCCCTGCTTGTGTTCCCTCTCTTGCTATGTCTCACTCTCTGTCCAAAAAAAAAAAAAAGATTTATTTATTTATTTATTTGTCAGAAAGAGAGAGAGAGAGAGGTAGTATGTGCACACAAGCAGGGGGAGCAAAAGGTAGGGAGAGAAGCAGGCTTCCCACTGAGCAGGGAACCCCATGTGGACTCTATCCTGACCCAGGATCATGACTTGAGCCAAAGGCAGACAGACGTTTAACTAACTGAGCCACCCAGCCATCCTGTCCACTTGGATTCCTCATAGTTTTCTCTTATCCCATAGTATTTCTTTTATGTTGTTTTGTTTACGTCATAAATATTTAATATTAGGTTTTCATTATTTAATGACATTTTACAAATCATTTGTGTCTTAAGGCGTTTTGCTCTGACATCTGCTTACCATGATTCTTTGCTCCTTGTTTATTAGGCGTGATTTTAGTCCAACTTTAGCAAGTTAAAATGAATTCCATATGTATTAAAGATCTAAAGTATAAAATGTAAAACAGTGAAATGTGGAGAAAATATAGGCTAGCATGAGTTAGATTAAAAAAAAAAACAACAGTCGGGGAACCTGGGTGGCTCAGTGGGTTAAAGCCTCTGCCTTCAGCTCAGGTCATGATCCCGGGGTCGTGGGATGGAGCTCCACATCAGGCTCTGCTCAGCAAGGAGCCTGCTTCCTCCTCTCTCTCTCTGCCCGTCTCTCTCTACTTGTGATCTCTGTCAAATAATAAATAAAATCTTAAAAAAAAAAAAAAACTATCTGGTAACTCACATCCCATTTAAAAAAAAAAAACTTGATTAAGTAAAAATTGTAAATCCCTATATGGTAGAAGACACCAGCTAAACTATAGATTAGAAGAAAACACTATGCGTAGGAAGAAAGGGTTAATATATAGAGTATCTGCAAATTGATAAGGAGAAGATAATGACTCAATAGAGCAATAAAGGATGTAAACAGGTGATTTGAAGGTTGGGATATTGATTTGATTGTTTTTAGTGGAAATGCAAATCAAGACCAGTTTCGTTCTTTGACCCATCAGACTGATAATCATGTTGTAATTGGGAAGCTTGCTGGTGGGAATGCGAATGGTTAAAAACTTTTGAGAAAGCATTTGGCAACATAGAGTAAAATAAGAGACACATATCTTTTGATGCCAACAGTCTCTTACAGAGCCTCACCTTCAGAAATAAAAAGAATGGTGAATAAAGATATATGTATAGGGGTACCTGGGTGGTTCATTTGGTTAAGCATCTGACTTTGGCTCAGGTCATAATCTCAAGAGTTGTGGGATGGATCCCTGAGATGGACTCTGTGCTCACTGGGGAGTGTCCTTGTCTTTGTGCCCCTCTTCCCTCTAGTACATGTACTCTCTCTGCCTTCTCTCTCTCACTTAAATAGTCTTTTTTTTTTTTTTTTTAAGATTTTATTTATTTGAGAGAGAGCATGAGAAAAGAGAAAGAAGGAGTACACACCAGGGGTAGGGGTAGAGGGAGAAGCAGACTCCCTGCCAAGCAGGGAGCCCAATGTGGGAGTCACTCCCACGACCCTAAAATCATGACCTGAGCTAAAGGCAGATGCTTAATCAACCGAGATGCCCTCAAATAAATAAAGTCTTTTATTTATTCATTCATTCATTTATTTATTTATTTTTAAAAAGACTATTTATTTATTTATTTGACAGAGAGAGATCACAAGTAGGCAGAGAGGCAGGCAGAGAGAGAGAGAGAGAGAGAGAGAGAGGAGGAAGCAGGCTTCCTGCTGAGCAGAGAGCCCAATGCGGTACTCGATCCCAGGACCCTGAGATCATGACCTGAGCCAAAGGCAGCGGCTTAACCACTGAGCCATCCAGGCTCCCTAAATAAAGTCTTTTAAAAAAAGATATATGTATAAAGATCTTCATTGCAAATTATAGTGGCAAAAATGAAACAGGATGACTACCTGTCATATAGGAGAATAGTTGAATAAATTATGGTGTTCCTGTAGTAAGGAATGTAATGTAGCTATCAAAAAGAAGTATTTGTATCTGTGTGTTTATATTCTGTATAAAGGGTATCTATAATGTATATTTAATGAAAACAAGCAAGTGACAGTAATGGATATATGTTGATTCCATTTTTGTAATAATCTGATTATTAGAGAAAAACCCTCATAGATATTAGAACAGGATGATAAATTGGAGTGGGAGGCAAAGAGACTGGCACTGTTACAGTGTTGGTCCAAGAAAGAAGGCCAAATGTGGCAAAGGAGATAGAAAACAGATGGAGAATATGAGAGAGATTCTGGAGATAGAATAAATAGGATTTAAGCTGGGGGAGAGTCATCTTACACTAGGATTCAGGTCTAGGAGAGTAGGCAGCAGATGATGCTGTTTATTGGTAAAGGGAAAGAGAAGGAACAGTTTTGGAGGGAAAAAGCAGTTTAGGTTTAGAACACAGGGTTAATTGAAAAGTTGTGGTATCTAGTGAGCAGGTGGAGATATATAGGTATAAATCACAGAAAAAGGAGCTGAATTTGAGATCTGGATTTAGATAAGAACAGATAAAGAGGGAAGGGTGCCTTTTCCAGGCCCATGTTGAGATTGTCTTTAGTACTGGTATTTTTCCCCTCTTATTTACTTCTTTATGAATTACACATTGCTAGGCTTTTTGGTTTCCTTAAAAACTGTTATTCATAGATGATTTCCTATTTTCCAAACAAACCAGTTTCTTTTGTGTTGTCACCAGGTTTGTTAATAGTTTCTCTGTGATTTAAGAGAACTGTACAAGTATACCTTCCACATTGCTGATGCACACTAAATTAGCTCTAGTTTCATTTTTCCCTTCAAAGTTTTCATTTCCTCTTTGGTATTATATTTAAATATATCTCCCTTTATGTTTAGGAGAAAGAATGAGCAAAGCAGAGTGGTTGGCATTAATAAGTTGTTACTTGGGTAGCATTTGGACTGGTGGAAAATCAACTTAGAGAGTAGTCAGAGGCCACTTGCTAGAGGATGTTGAATAGTAAAATCTAAATTTTATTCTGTAGGCAGGAGTGAGCGCTTGAGAGAATTTCGAGGTAGGCTTTGATGTAAACAGAAAATTGTGCTTCAAGAAGATAACTGACAGCAGTGTGGAAAAAATGGATTGAACTGCCAAAGGGGTTGTAGGTAGAAAGCAGGACATTCAAGTAGGAGACTATTTTAGTAGTTCAGTGAGAGATGATGAGAATCAAGGCAATGTTGGGGTAGTGGCAGTTACCAGATAAAACAGTCAACACTGCCTTTTTATTGGATATGGGGGAACGGAAGAAATATCCAAAGACTATGACTAAGAAAATGCCAATGAAACCTCTTAGAAATGGAGAAGTCTTAGAAATAGAGAAGTTTTTAGGGAACTATAATTTCAGTTTGAGGTATATAGAAGCTTAAACCTATACTGCATAATTGAAGGATAAGATATAAGATATGAAGGGTAAGATATAAGATTTGTAGAAAATAGAAGGACTACTGGGGTTACAGGATATGGGGAGAACTTGGTCAAAGAGTACAAACTTACAGTGAGAAGACGAGTAAGTTCTGGGGATGTAATGCACAGTAGTGTAATTATAGAGAACAACACTGTATTATATACTTGAAAGTTGTTAAGGTAGATAGATCTTAAATGTTCTCACCTCCCAAAATAACTAAAAGGATGGTAATTATGTGAGGTGTTAGAGATGTTAAGTAACATTACAGTTGTAATTATATTACAGTATATGTGTATCAAGTCAACACATTGAGTATCTTAAAGTTGTCTTTTATGTCAGTTACATCCCAGTAATGTAGGGAAAAAAGTGAAGGGTGGGTGTGATAGATGAAACTTTTAAGAATTAATATGGTTTCTGAGGAAGAGAGTAGAGAAGCCAACTGAAGGAATTGAATCTTTGCAATATATCCATATTTGGGGTGCTAGAGAAACGTATGTAAGGTCATATAATTTTCATTGGTATTTGGAGGAAATACCTTCTTAGTTCTGTAATGTTAGTTGATATGATTTCCTTTGATGTCCTTCCAAACATACCTTACCTATGATCCTATCACTTTTCATGGATGCCCCTAATTTCTAGTCCACAAAGCTAGTTATTTCTTTATTGTCTATTTTTAAGACGCTGACACTATCTAGGTATCTTTGGATTCCAAGGCAGCACTATCCAGTAGAAATAGAATGCAAGCCACATAATAATTTAAAGTTTTCTAATAGCCACATTAAAGAAGAGTAGAGAAATTGATAAAGAGTATTTTAATAATAAATTTCTAAAAGGTTATCATTTAAACTGTAAAAATTAAAAAATTAATGATATTTTCCTTTTTTTTTTTAATTTTTATTTATTTATTTGACAAAGATCACAAGCAGGCAGAGAGGCAGGCAGAGAGAGGAGAAGCAGGCTCCCCTCTGAGCAGAGAGCCTGATGCGTGGCTCGATCCCAGGACCTTGAGACCATGAGACCATGACCTGAGCCGAAGGCAGAGGCCCAACCCACCGAGCCACCCACGCGTCCCCCCATTTCTTTTTTAGTACTACGTCTTTGAAATCTGTTGTGTGTTTTATACTTCCAGGACATCCCAGTTAAGTGGCTAACCAAATTTTAAGTGCTCAATAGTGACATGTAACTAGTTGCAGTATAGAAACAGTGTAGTTTCTATGGTTCTAAAGATTATAATGAGATGAATTCTTCCAAGGGAACTCTTCAATCTGCTCCATCATAAATTCCATGAGCATTTGTTTCTTTGATTTTCAACTTAAGGTATATAGAAATAAAGCAGGCTTAGAAAGGGAAGTAGCATAATATTTTAGTGTCTGAACTCTGCCTGAGAAATCCTCATCTCTGCCTATAGAGTAGAGGAAATCAGTGCTTTAGGCTTAAACTAGCATTCAACATTCTAGGCTTTTGCCATTATTCTCACTTATTATTATAATCTTCCTAGCAAACATATCTAAGCACGTTAACTAGTATTCCTTAACACTTTCAAGCCTTCCCAATTACAGTAAAACCTTCCAGATCACACTTGTTATGATGAGATTTAGTAAATCCTTATTAAATATACCCTGCTTGAATATTTCTACAAGCATTAACTTAAATATAAATTAGAAAAGTTCAAATGAATTATATAAACATCTCATACCAGGAATTAGTGAAATTAGAAGTTACAATAATTTATATTTTAATTCTATTTTATTTATTACATACCACTTTTTATTTTCAGAATTGAAAATCGGGCGCCTGGGTCACTCAGTTGGTTAAGCAACTGCCTTTGGCTAAGGTCATGATCCCGGAGTCCCGGGATTGAGTCCCTGCATTGAGCTCTCAACTCCACAAGTTTCTCCCTCTGACCTCCCCTCTCATGCTATCTCTCATTCACTGTCTGTCTCTCAAATAAATAAATAAAATCTTTTTTAAAAAATTGAAAATTAACAAAACATTAAATGTGGGGAATTGCTTATTATGACATGAACAATAGATATTTGTATGAATTGCCTATGTATTATTTAATATATAAGAAAAAAATTTTGTAAATCAGTGAACTAATTTAAAAAAATATATTTAGATTTTGAGTATCATTGAAAGGAACATGTAAATATTTATTGATTATAAATGAAGACTGAATATTTGTATCTAGTGCTATAAATAAATTGTTGAAAATTGTAATGCAGTAAACCAGGAAGAAAAGTAACTAGTTTCAATTGTCAGATATAATTTAGCAATGGGATTTTCCTGTGAGTTTTGTTTTCATCTTATTTACTTGGGATTTAAGTAGAATAGGAGAAAGCAAATTAGTTAATAGTTTCAGAAATATTTTCGAGATATATTTACATACTGAAATATATTCTTAAGTATATTAGCCTTTCATAATACTATTCTTTTAAGATTTTATTTATTTATTTGAGAGAGAGAGAGAGAGAGAGGAGGGAGGTCAGCAAGAGAAGCAGACTCCCTGCCGAGCAGGGAGCCCAATGTGGGACTCGGTCCTGGGACTCAAGGATTGTGACTTGAGTCACTTAACCAACTAAGCAACCCAGACACCCTTTCATAATATTTTTATTCTCAAAAGTTTAAAAACATATTACAGTTTAAATATAAGTAGGGGGCACCGGGGTGACTCAGTTGAGTGTTCCAATCTTTATTTTGGCTCAAGTCTGATCTGAATGTCATGGGATGGAGTCCCCAGTTGGGTTCCCCAGCTCAGGCATGGGGGAGTGAGGAAGTAGTCTGCTTAAGGTTCTCTTTTCCTCTGCCCCTCCCCCAATTGGGTATGAATGCGTACTGTCTCTCTAAAAATAAATTTATAAATGTTAGGTATTAACAATAATTGGATTTTGGGGCACCTGGGTGGCTCAGTGGGTTGAAGCCTCTGCCTTCAGCTCCTGTCATGATACCAGGGTCCTGGGATCGAGCCCCGCATCGGGCTCTCTGCTCAGCAGGGAGACTGCTTCCTCCTCTCTCTCTGCCTGTCTCTCTGCCTACTTGTGATCTCTGTCTGTCAAGTAAATAAATAAAATCTTTTTAAAAAAAATAATACTCTCTGCTCAGCGGAGAGCCTGCTTCCTCCTCTCTCTTTCTGCCTACTTGTGATCTCTCTCTCTGTCAAATAAATAAATAAAATCTTAAAAAATAATAATAATAATAATAATTGGGTTTTTACTTAGAATTTAACAAGTATTTCTACTTTTTATGTAGGTTAACAGATTTTCAATTGGATACTTTCCCAATGATTTTGATATAGTTGTTTTTGAGTAGTTACTCTATTACTCTTTTTCTAGCTGTTGATTAAGATTCATAAATTTTTTTTTTTTTGGCAGAGATAAAAGCAACAGTGTTTGATGACTGCAAGAAAGAAGGCGAATGGAAGGTAAAATTTGCATATTTTGCCCTTTAATTGAGGACATCAATATACTGTCCTTATTATACTTCTGTAATTGTGTAGTCTGGAACTGTACTGATTGCGTTCAAATCCCAGCTTCACCACTTGATAGCTGTGACTTCTTGGATAAATTACTTGATCTCTCTGTTCCATGTTTATAAAATAGGGATAGTATTACCTCATGGTGTGGTTGTAAAGATTAATGAATTAATCCATGGCAAATGATTAGAATAGCGCCTGGAATATTTATTATTCCAGAAGTGGAATTTTATAATTTTAAGAAAATTTGATGTTAAACACAGGATAAATTTAAGATGAACAGGTTATCAAAAATAAAACAAACAAGTTCTCTTCTTCAAAATGGAAATGTTCCTGTTTGCTTACTTATTATGATATTATATGTATGTATATTGAGAAAATAAATTTCCGGGTCATACAAGTTAAAAGGTGAGTTGAGATAATTTTGCCTGTTGTCCTAATATTTTCATTTTATGTAATATAAGGTCTATATTTGAGTGGGTTTAATGTATTCTGTGTTTTGTGAATTCTTGGCAATCAAGTCCTTATACTTTCTTAATTTATATTCATTTTAAGATCATGCTTTTAGATGACTTTACCACTAAGCTTTTGGCATCATGTTGTAAAATGACAGATCTTCTAGCAGAGGGTATAACTGGTAAGTGTTACCAATACTCATCTTCAAAACTTTATTTATTGTGATTGGGGAAGTTTGAAGTATTAATAAATTTTATTTAGTCATTGTGTTTCTGAGGGGGTTATGTTTTATTCACTGGACATTCTTTTCTCTGTGGATCTTCAGAATAACCCTTGGCACTCTGAAAAACAATCTGAGGGGTTTGAAGTGGCGGGGGGTGGGAGGTTGGGGTACCAGGTGGTGGGTATTATAGAGGGCACAGATAGCATGGAGCACTGGGTGTGGTAAAAAAAATAATGAATACTGTTTTTCTGAAAATAAATAAATTAATTTAAAAAAAAAAGAAAATCCTACTGTGTAAGCCTTAGCCTATAGTACTCAGTGTGTCTGGGAACTATGCCATATTGTATAGAAAATAATCCCTTTTTTGCAAATGGTTTTAACACAAAGTAGAGAAAAGGTGAGGAAGAAGAAAAATTCAGAAATTAATTCAAGAAATGACATGTACAAACTGAAAGTTTAACTAAATCTCCATGCTTTTATCACTTACATTTTCTGAGAGGCAGAGATCCATTCAATGCAGCTCTCCTTCTAGAACTGTTGGCATATTCGTGTCCCTGTTACTCTGCTAATAATATTCTCCCTAGGACCCATTATGACTCCACTCCCTTCATACTTTCTTAGCTCCATGCCCTGCTCTCCTGAGTGCTGCCTTTACATGAAGTTTGAACCTTATCTACAATATACTTTTATTCTTTTGCCTTAGTCTCTTTCTGCATTATTAATATTTTCTTCTTTTCTTTTCCCTTTGCAGTCTAGTGAAAAATGTAAAGTTCAATGCCACATGAAGCTTTAGAAAACAACTTTCTAGAACTATTACTCATGACATGACAGTTAGCTTTTAACCATGGATCTTATGCAAGGACTAATATACACAGGAAGAAACCAATAAGATATGGTTTCACTTATTTGTGGAGCATAACAAATAGCACGGAGGACATGGGGAGTTAGAGAAGGGAAGGGAGTTGGGGGAAATTGGAAGGGGAGGTGAACCATGAGAGACTATGGACTCTGAAAAACAATCTGAGGGTTTTGAAGGGGCAGAGGGTGGGAGGTCGGGGTACCAGGTGGTGGGTATTATAGAGGGCACAGATTGCATGGAGCACTGGATGTGGTGCAAAAATAATGAATACTGTTATGCTGAAAATAAATTTAAAGAAAAAAAGAGTAACCCTTGGAAGTTTTCTTTAGCTGAGACTATAATTCAGTGCCCTGATCAAAACTAAGTCAGTTGCCTTGTTGAGTTTGTTACTGAAATTTTTAACTGTTATATATTTGATAATGGTTTTGTATGATCCATGACAACCCTTTAAAGAGATTTTAAATATCCTCACTGGTAATGAGGAAACTGAGGCTCAAAGTTTAATATAGGGGTGCCTGGGTGGCTCAGTTCATTAAGTATTTGCCTTTAGCTCAGGTCATGATCCCAGGGTTCTGGGATCGAGCCCTCTTTCGGGTTCCCTGCCCAGCAGGAAGTCTGCTTCTCCCTCGCCCCTCTGTATGTGCTTGCTCTTTCTAGCTCTCACTCTCAAATAAATAAAATTTTTTAAAAAGTCAAATATAATTATTTTATATTTTGGAATTTAATGTAGAATGTGTACCCTCTGTCACTGCTACTTGTGAGGTTCAAATGTACACCAGTATTTTCTATTTTTTTTTTAAATTTATTTATTTATTTGACAGAGGGAGATCACAGGTAGGCAGAGAGAGAGGGGAAGCAGGCTCCTCACTGAGCAGAGACCCCGATGTGGGACTGGATCCCAGGACCCTGAGATCATGACCTGAGCTGAAGGCCAAGGCTTAACCCACTGAGTCACCCACATGCCCCTACACCAGTATTTTCAAGAAAACCTGAGCATTGTATACAGCGGGAGGATTATCTGAAAGTTTTTATAATGTTTATTTTGATATTTATATGTCATATCTTTAACATAAAATATTTTATTATTGATTATATATTTGTAATATCTAATTTGTAATATATATTTGTTTGTCTTTATGGTATTTATGGTCTTCTCAGTGGATTAAAGCCTTGATTTTTCTACTGTTGGACAAATGTAATATTGATTAAGCCACGAAGTTTTTTAAGTTTCCAGAGGTCATTTTGATTTGCGACTAGAGTGAGAAGCATTTGTTAATGTGAATAAAAGCTGTGAAGCTACAGAACAGTTTTGCACTGTAAAGTTTTATTGAATTTTTGTAGACCATTGTTCTTACTGTATGTTCAGTGTTCATAGATACTCTTCAAGGAAAAGATTCTGTTGCCAAGTAAGTTTGGGACTTTCCAGAGGTTTTTTTAATATGCTATCAAATATGTGGATTCCCCTGGGTTTAGGTGTAATACTCAGTTTTTTAATAATTTGACCACAGAATGCTTTTTTTTTTATTTTTTATTTATTTTTTATTTTTTTTAAAGATTTTATTTATTTATTTGACAGACAGAAATCACAAGTAGGCAGAGAGGCAGGCAGAGAGAGAGAGGAGGAAGCAGGCTCCCTGCTGAGCAGAGAGCCCGACGTGGGACTCGATCCCAGGACCCTGAGATCATGACCTGAGCCGAAGGCAGCGGCCTAACCCACTGAGCCACCCAGGCGCCCCATGCTTTTTTTTTTTTTTTTTTTTTTTTTTTTTTTGAGAAGCATTTCATAAGGACTGTTTATCATGGAGCACATTGCTTCCTTATATCCTCTGCTGTCACCTCGGTTTGCTCTGGTTTAATCATCATAATATCTACCAACTTGAACTTGCACAGTCCTTTTGAGTCCCACGTGGGCTCTCAAATTGAGATTCCCTCAATTAGACTTGGCATTGCAGGTTCAGTGATCATACTTTCTGTCATCATTCAGGTCATTTCATTAAAATATTCAGTAGTGTCTTAGAAGTTTTAAAAAATTGATGAGAAAAAATGAATGTAGGATGCTACGTCAATGAAGAGTAAAGCTAAGTCGAATCCTTAAAAAATAAAGTAAAGCTAAGTAAAATCCTTTAAAAATCCTTAAAAATAGACTGGGAGTTAGATTATTCCTTGTCACTGTTATAGGAATTCCCTGGTGGTCTAGTGGTTAGGATTCGGTGCTCTCTCCTTGTCACTATTATAGGAATAATTATAAAGATCCTTTTAAAAAATCTCTTAATAGATACCCATTTTCCAGGAATTAAAGAAGTGGCACTGGGCGCCTGGGTGGCTCAGTGGGTTGAGCTGCTGCCTTCGGCTCAGGTCATGATCTCAGGGTCCTGGGATCGAGTCCCGCATCGGGCTCTCTGCTCAGCGGGGAGCCTGCTTCCTCCTCTCTCTCTCTGCCTGCCTCTCTGCCTACTTGTGATTTCTCTCTGTCAAATAAATAAATAAAATCTTAAAAAAAAAAAAAAAAAGAAGTGGCACTTTGTGCTATTAATAACGAGATATTTAAGAGTATTTTCAAAGTCTTTTCTAAATCATATCATAGTATTTTCACATTTTAACATGTATATTACTCACCAAACATAATATATGCAGCATAAGATGACTGTAAGACACTTCATTTTGAGGGTTAAGCAATAAAAAGTTTATAAGATTTAACCTTGATCTCTTTTTTTCTTTTAAGATTTATTTATTTGAGAGAGAGAAAGAGCACAAGCAGGAGGGACAGAGGGAAAGAGAGGGAGAATCTGAAGCAGACTCAATGTGAAACCAGTTTCAGGGCCTGATCTCACGACCCCAAGTTCACTACCCGAGCTGAAACCCAACAGTTGGTTGCAACTGACTGTGCCACCCAGGCACCCCAACCTTAATCTTTTTTTTTCTTTTTAAGATTTTTTATTTATTTAACAGAGAGACCGATAGAGAGGCAGGCAGAAGGAGAGGGGGAAGGAGGCTCCCTGCTGAGCAGAGAGCCTGATTCGGGGCTTGATCCCAGGACCCTGAGACCATGACCTGAGCCAAAGGCAGAGGTTTAACCCACTGAGCTACCCAGGTGCCCCACTAACCTTAATCTTTTAAAGTTGAAATTACAGTTGTTGGGATTGGAGATAAAACTAAATACACCCTTGGAAACCTTATTTGACATCCTAATAGAAGCTATGATAAACCTATACTTTACTAGTATAAATGTAGGGAGGAAAAAGATCAATCACCAAATTTACCAGAGAAGTCCCCAAAGTAGCCTCCCTATCAGAGTAATCTCCCTGTCAGAGTAATCTATCTTTTTTTATTTCTTCCTTTCTTTTTTATAAGACTTTATTTATTTATTTATAAGATTTTATTTATTTGTCAGAGAGAGAGCACAAGCAGGGTGAGCAGCAGGCAGAGGGAGAAGCAGACTTCCCGCTGAGCAGGGCACCTATTGCAGGACTCCATCCCAAGACCCTGGGATCATGACCTGAGCCAAAGGCAGACGTTTAACAGACTAAGCCACCCAGGCGTACCTATTTATTTTATTTAGAGAGAATGTGCTTGCATACAAGTTGGAGGTGGCAGAAGGAGAGAGAGTCTCAAGCATACCCCCCACTGAGCATGGAGCCCCACACAGGGCTTGATCCCATAACCCTGAGATCATGACCTAAGGCAAAATCAAGAGTTGGATGCTCAACTGACTTAGCCACCCAGGTGCCCCAAGTTTAATCTTTTTAATTCTTTCTGGGACTCTTGACAGCTTTAGTCTTAAAAGATGGTTCTCTTGATTTGTGGAATGATACTTCAGTTTTTTGTTTTTTGTTTTTTTAATATAGCTTTAACAGTTAATTTGACAATTTTGAGTTTCCTAGTTTTAAATTTTCATCGTTTCATATAAGTTAATTTTATGAACCTCTTAATTTCAATAATAAAACTATAATTGAGTAAATTTTGATATTTCATTATTAAAAATACTTTATCAGTATTGCATAGTTTTAAAAGAATAAGTTAATTAGGAGTTTATTTGAAGAATATTAGTAGTTAAAACTTGGATTCTGGAGTCAAACAGATCTGGGTTGGAATCTTACCTGTTCTACTTTCTAGCTGTGTAACTTCGACAAGTTATTTAACAACTTCAAGCCTCAGTTTCCTCATTTGTAAAATAATTAACTTAAAGGTTTGTTATATAAAACTTACTATAAGGTTTAACAGATAATTCATGTTAAGTGCTTAACCAAATATCTGGTATCATATTGCTATTATAGTAAAATATTTTTTTTTTTTTTTTTTTTTAAGATTTTATTTATTTATTTGACAGAGAGAAATCACAAGTAGACAGAGAGGCAGGCGGAGAGAGAGAGAGGGAAGCAGGCTCCCTGCTGAGCAGAGAGCCCGATGCGGGACTCGATCCCAGCACCCTGAGATCATGACCTGAGCCGAAGGCAGCGGCTTAACCCACTGAGCCACCCAGGCACCCTATAGTAAAATATTTTTAAAAAGGAATACATATTTTAATTTTTACTGTATTTTTCTTGCTTGCTTCATGGCATGTTGCTTGCTTATGCTGGTAGACCCAACTATGAAATAGCTGCTTTATCTTTTTTTTCTCATGATGAGCACTTAGACCTGAGTTTCATTTTAGGGAAGGTACATTTTGGTACTTTTTTAAAAGATTTTATTTTTTTATTTTAGAGAGGGGGTACAAGTGGCAGAGCAAAAGGGAGAGGGACAAGCAGACTCTGTGCTGAGCATGGAGCCTTATGTGGGGCTCAATCCCCAGATCCTGAGATCATGACCTGAGCCAAAATCAAAAGTTGGATGCCTAACTGACTGAGTCACTCAAGCATCCCTACATTTTGGGGATTTTTTGATTTATCAGATGGAGGCAAAGAAAATGTTAAACCCAGTATATGTGAATGTGTTTCCCTATTAGAAATAAGAAGTAAAGCTTATTTTAAAATTGTTTCCATTGTTTGGTTTTATAAAATTACTTTTTTTTTATTAGTTGTGGAGAATATTTATAAGAATCGAGAACCTGTCAGACAAATGAAAGCTCTTTATTTTCTCTCTCCAACATCAAAGGTGAGTATTTTGAATCTTTTTTTTTTTTTAAAGATTTTATTTATTTATTTGACAGAGATCACAAGTAGGCAGAGAGGCAGGCAGAGAGAGAGGAGGAAGCAGGCTCCCTGCTGAGCAGAGAGCCTGAGCGGAGCTCGATCCCAGGACCCTGGGATTATGATCTGAGCCGAAGGCAGAGGCTTTAACCCACTGAGCCACCCAGGG
>NC_081570.1:93146223-93307929 GCF_022355385.1 Mustela nigripes
AGAGAGAGGAGGAAGCAGGCTCCCTGCTGAGCAGAGAGCCTGAGCGGAGCTCGATCCCAGGACCCTGGGATTATGATCTGAGCCGAAGGCAGAGGCTTTAACCCACTGAGCCACCCAGGCACCCAGTATTTTGAATCTTTAAAAGTTATGTTCATCATTTACCATTGACCTCATTTTCTCATAGAAAATTCAAATGAAACATTCTTTATTAGAAAAATAGTGCCATAAACTAGTTTGCTTAGGAAAAGTTTTTCTATGTTAGGAAATTGTTTCATTTGCACTCTTCTCAATGAGAATATATATAAGTGAAAGAATTCCCTCCCCTCCCCCCATATATGGAAGCAGAATTTAATTGTATAAAACAGTAGCGTTTCTTTGAGTAATTTGTTACTCAGTGATGTTCCTGTACAGTCATATTTTTGGGGATGACAGAAATGTACATAAAAGAAACAATCTTGGATTAATCCTTTATCTTAGTGACTTCTTTATGGCATACATTTATTTATACATATGCACACATGTATTTATGCATATAATCATGTATGTAAATAAATTTTTTATGTCAAAGGAATATTTCAGTTTATGATCAGTGATTGAGCTCATACCTAAAGCCAAACTTTTATTTTTTTTTTTAAAGATTTATTTTATTTATTTATTTGTCAGAGAGAGAGAGCGTGAACAAGGCAGACAGAATGGCAGGCAGAGGCAGAGGGAGAAGCAGACTCCCTGCCGAGCAAGGAGCCTGATGTGGGACTCGATCCCAGGACGCTGGGATCATGACCTGAGCCGAAGGCAGCTGCTTAACCAACTGAGCCACCAGGCATCCCAAAATTTGAATTAGTAGCCTAGAAGTTCAAAATGGAACATCTCAAAGCAGAAAAAAAAGAAGTCATGGAAATTATGGGGGAAAGATAAGAGGCTTGCTGTATAGAGCCATGAGATCTAACAGAAGTAGTTTTAGGACTTCCAGAAGGAGATAACGGAATAGATGGAGGAGAGAGCATTAAATTCTAAATTCTTCATTTTTGCTGCCAAACCATTGTATCTTTAAAACTACCAACACTAAAAAAATTAAATAAATAAGTAAAATTATCAGCACTGAGGCATGTAAGAACTACCAGATTGTATTACCTGCCATTCCTTCTCCTTGCAGTCATTTCCCAACCTCTGGGTCTTTCATTATCCCTTGACAGTTTTACGCCTAGCTCACTGTTAACTCTCTTCAGCTCCTCTTCAATCATAGCCAGTGGCTTCATTATCCGGGTAGATAACCTTTCTAGTATATTCATTGGCTTCTCAACTCTTTGATTTGTTACCTTCTAATCTTATGTTTAGCTTCCCTGTCACTGAATTGTTCCTGGATCTTCTCATTGCTGAAACCTCTGTTCATAATGTATGACCTTACTACTTGGGTTTTTCACTATTACTGGCTAGACAAAATAGCATTTAAAAAAAAGTCAGTTTATAAAGTAAACTTTTGGAAAGTTAAGATTTTGTTTCATTATAAAAAAGAATAATCTTGGTTATTTCAAACACCTAGCATATTTAAATTAGTATTTGATTATATGTATATTAACATCTAACCTTTTTTAAGTCTGTAGACTGTTTTTTACGTGATTTTGCAAGTAAATCTGAGAACAAATACAAAGCAGCATATATATACTTCACTGACTGTAAGTAGCTTTGTAGAAGTATTATTTCATTGTTTAAAATCTATCAATTATTAGTTATTTCTTATAATACTATTATAGTACTATGATTTTCTATTTATTGCTTATTCTAATTAGGTTAGAAAGAATCTAAAGATATAAGATCATATTCTAACTCATTTAAGGTGATAGAAAATTAAATTCTGAATTAGCCATGTTTTGCTGGTATACAGTGGTAGGGGGTTGGTGGTGAAGGCTGTCCCTCAAATTTTATGCTGATGATAGGATAAATTTTTTTTAATTAAAGTTTTAATTGGGTATTTGATTATATAATCAAAAATAAGACCCTTTGGGAGAGTAGGAAGAAATTGCCATCTGTTTGGCAAATATTAATGGAGAGAATCTGTCACATTTCTCTTACCATACCATATGTTCAAATAGAAAGCAGCTAAAGTAAAGAATCACAGAGAAGTCTAGAAACACATATAATTCTGCTTTATGTTATACCTTACATAATAAAACTGCAAAATGAAATTGCCATTCATCTAAGTGCAGCCTTGGTCTGTGCTATTAGAGATTCATCATTTTAAATAGTATATTGTTTTTCCTGTAAGTTATTATTTATTTCATGCCTGTAGTAGTTTTCATTTTAAAAGTATCATGCCATACTATTTATCTTTTAAATAATTTTATTATATAGAAATTCGTGTTTATGGAATTGATAAAATTTAATGAATGTGAAGCCTCTTAACTTAAGGAAACTTAAGGCTAAAGAATATAATGTTAAAAGACTCTAGAACCCAGTGGTTATGTTCCAACCTAGATTAAAGGTGGTTTTGGAAGGAATAGACTCTAAGGTCCAGAATTTATTAGTCTTAGGATTTCCTGACATTAGAGAAGTTCTTCTAATACATACAAGGAAAAAAACTAACAATTTGTGTGGTATGGTTGCACTTAGTGGCAGATTTAGAAAAGTAGTATAAATTCCTAACAAGTTCTGAAAGTCCTGTAAAAGTTTATTAAGTCATGGGTTTGGACCTGATTTTCTGTCCTGATAATTTTAGTTTACTGCGTAAACATCAGTTTAAGGAAATAATCTTAGCTTATGGTGCCTATGAATGGAGAAAATGGAATTTCTATTACAGCCCTCTTGGCTAGAATATCTGCTCTGTAAAGGGAAGAAGAATATTTGCATATTATCTCATCCTCTTAGTAAATTACTTTGTAAAAGTCACTAATTTATATGTAAAAAATAAATATTCTTGGATGTTTAAATGATTTATTCAAAAGAATAAAAATTTAGATGGAGTTACATGTTTTGATTTTTCTTCCTCTCTCTCAGTTTGCCCTGATAGTCTCTTTAACAAAATTAAAGCTTCTTGTTCCAAGTCAATAAGAAGATGTAAAGAAATAAATATTTCCTTCATTCCACTCGAGTCTCAGGTACTTTCTCTTTTTATTTTTAATTTTAGTTCATAATAGATTTTAGTATGTGTATTTGGTGATTTTGAACAATTCACAAATAATCATTTCTCATGATAAGGGAAAGGATATGAGCATAAATTGGAAGAGAACATGAAAGTGGAGCTTAAATTTCATGGCTGTTGCTAAGTGCTGTGTATGTCAAGTTTTACAGCACTGTTAGATTATGAAATCAAAAGATTTTGAGCAGTCTATGTTAGATGACTCAAAAGAAATCGTTTTAGCTTCTGTGACCATTTGTGATATTAAAACAAATGTTCATCAATAAATATTTTCTGTAACATTATAGAGATTATCTTAATTTATGAAATTTTTAACTTTTAAAGTTCATTTTGACATTGGAATAGTTATAAGCCTTCAATTAATAATAATAATGGTGGGGCACCTGGGTGGCTCAGTGGGTTAAGCCGCTGCCTTCGGCTCAGGTCATGATCTCAGGGTCCTGGGATCGAGTCCCACATCGGGCTCTCTGCTCAGCAGGGAGCCTGCTTCCTTCTCTCTCTCTGCCTGCCTCTCAGTGTATTTGTGATTTCTCTCTGTCAAATAAATAAATAAAATCTTTAAGAAAAAAAAAAAATAAAAAAAAATAATAATAATAATGGTGATAGGAAATACCTACATCGTATTCTCCATGTGCCAGACTCTTTCCTGTTTTCAATAAATATATTCATGTAAATTCTCATAATAGTTCTATGAATAGATAGTAATCCTATCTTCATTTTAAAGATGGGGAAATCAAAAAAGTTAAGTAGCTTGCTCCAAATCAAACAGCTAGTACATTGCTCAGCTCTGATGTGCTCTGTTCTCTGTATTTGGATTCTAGCATTTCATAGAATTGTAATAGCTCACTGTTGTTTGGAACTATAAGGTCAATATATTAAAAGACAGGAAGGTCCTAGAAAAGGGTTTTTTCCTTTAAGCTGTTGCTGTTTTGGGCAAAGAAAAATTAAAATCCAAATCATAAAATTTTAAGATACCTGTTTAACATTAGACTGTTTCCAAAGGTTACCTTAGACCTATTCCTTTGAATGTGATATGTAAGGTTAATGTAGGGTGAAATAGGCTTCCTAAATGATGTGGGATATAAATGGTAGTATGAGAAATATTACAAGCATATCCAGAGCATCTGCTGTACAAATGGTAAATATAGTTTTAGTCTCAGAATTCATTAAAATTCTGCAGTTGCTGTATTTGAAGGAGAGATTTGTGTAGCTTTCTGACCAATCTGATTGTTGATGGAAATAACTTGTCTTTGTCTATATAGAGAAATCTCATGAGAGTCTTCTTACTGGTCTTTGCAAAATGTTGTGATTATTTAAGGTCCTGTCTACTTTTTTATTCCCTTATCAAGTTTTGCCTTTATTTCCTTGATAAATATCTTCCGAGGGTTTACTTAGTAAATTTAACTGTTACGGAGAAATTATAGTGAAAATATTTTGAACTCTTGTTCATTTATGAGTGAAGGTATAAATTAAATACAACTAAGTGGTTTGAGCTATGAGTGTAGGCATATATGAACATTTATCAAGATCTTGTGCAATGGACATCATCTGCTAGATGCCAAGTGGTTTGCTCTACTGGGCATGGTATATGCCCTACACACACACAAGTGCTATAATAGAAATCCAAAGAATTTATACATCTTCAAAAAGATATCAATTAAGATTAGGTTTAACTGCATAGAATAGAAAAATTTACTTTCAGTAGCTTAAACAAGATAGAAATTTATTTTTTCCTAATGTAAAAGAAGTCAGGAAATGGGTTATGTATGGCTGGTATGCTGGCTCTACAGAATTGTCAAGGGCCTACTCTAGGCATGACCCTCATGGTCCAAGGTAACTGTAGAATCATTTCATCTTTATTTGAGGAAGCCGGGTGAAAGAGAGAAAAAAGGAAATATATAGATTTCATTTATGTCTTGTTGGCTAAAATTTAGTCATGTGGGTATACTTAAATATATAAATGTAGTCTTTTATGTAGGCATATGTAGCTGCTTCCTCCAAAGAATTGGTATGGTTACTGAAAATTAAGGGAAGAGTGGTTTGGGGGGAGGCAGCTCACAGTCTACCACAAGAAAAGAGAGATTAATTCATACTAGGAGAATGAGAAAATATTTAATGAATGGATAGAATTTCATAAGGTAGTAATGAAGAGGGAAAGAAGAGGAAAGTGAAAATAGCCTGAATGCAAAGATACAGAAGCAGAAAAGTGCAGGGAAACAGCAGTAGTACAGATTATAAGGAGTGAAGATAAAATAGATAAGTCTATCTCTAAGGTAGGTTGGGACTGTGTTGTAGGAGGCTCCAGGTCCCACCAAGAATAGTGGTGGAAAATGCACTGATACAGAAGACCATGGAACTCCTCCTAATGTCTTTAAGGAAAAGTACAAGTCAGGAAATCACTGAGGAGAGATTGTCAAAATCAGGTATGATAGTGCTCCAAAGAAAAGCTGGATGTTAAGCACATTTAGAGGTTGCATGGAGAGGAAGGAGGTTGATTCACTCTTGAATTTGAGTCAGAGATTAAAGAAACCTCTCTCTTTCCCTCTCAGAGGGTTTAAGATAATTAGTGCTATCACATACACATTAAAGCAGTTAGATGGAAAGCATTCAATAATATAGGGGAGTTTCATTACAGTGGACCTTAGGGAGTACAAAGAATCTGGTGTAGTTAGTATAGAGGGTACTAGAGTGTGTCTACGTAGAAATAGAGCTAAGCCAGTTATAGATTAGCAAGAAAAATAGATGGAGATGGAGAAAGTATTTTTTTTAATTTTTTTTTTAAGATTTTATTTATTTATTTGACAGAGATCACAAGTAGGCAGAGAGGCAGGCAGAGAGAGAGGAGGAAGCAGGCTCCCCGCCAAGCAGAGAGCCCGATGTGGAACTCCATCCCAGGACCCTGGGATCATGACCTGAGCCGAAGGCAGAGGCTCTAACCTGCTGAGCCACCCAGGCACCCTGAGAAAGTCTTTATTTAAGGAGCTGATTATGGGTCATAAAGTTGAAGAAAGTATTTGGTAATAGTTTAAAGGAACATGTAATGGTGGTGATGGAAAGTGGAGAAGAGGAAAAGGAAGAAAATGGAAAAAATTTGAGGGTAGAATGAAAACCAACTCCAAATTTCTCTTGGGTTCATTGGAATATTAGGTAGCTTAGATTAATTTAAACTGTGGTAACAGCTCCTTAAATCTCAGTATATTAACAACAACCAAGTTTATTTCTCATTCATGTTATTGTCCATTATGGTTTGCCTGGGGCTTTGCTCTGTATATCTTCATTCCAGCACTGAGGCTGAAGGAACAGCCCTTGTCTGGGACATAGCAGAGGGAAAAGAGAAATGGTGGAGTCACACAATGGCTTCCCCCACCCATGTATGCAGAATGACTTTTAAAGCTTTTGAGGGGGAGTAGCACATGTCACTTCTATTCATATTACAATGACCATAGCCAAGGCTGACTCCAGTGAGTGAGAGGCCCTTTAGGAAAGGGCAGTATTTTTTGTTAAGAATAGAGATAGAGAGGAGAGTTAAAGAGCAAGGGTGTTGGGGTGGGAGAGGGAGAGAATCTGAAGGAGGCTCTACACCCAGTGCAGAGCCCAGCCCAGGGCTTGATCTCACAACCCTGAGGTCATGACTTGAGCCAAATCAAGTCGGACTCTTAATTGATTGAGCTACCTAGGTACCCCAGGCCAGTAAGGTTTTTTTTTTTAATTACTATATAATATATTATTTGTTTTGGGAGCACAGGTCTGTCATTCATCAGTCTTACACAATTCACAGTGCTCACCATAGCACATACCCTCCCCAGTGTCCGTCATCCAGCCACCCCACCCCACCTACCCCCCTCCACTCTAGCAACCCTCAGTTTGTTTCCAGAGATTGAGAGTCTGGGTTGTTGGGGGGAGGGGATTAGGGAGAGGGTGGTTGGGTTATGGACACTGGGGAAGGTGTGTGCTATGCAGTGTGTAAACCTGGCAATTCACAGACCTGTACCCCTGGGGCTAATAATACATTATATGTTAATAAAAAATTTAAAATTTATTTTTTAAAAAAAGCCTCTTATGGTTTTTCTCTCTGGTTTCATCTTGTTTCACTTTTTCCTCTCTTCCCCTATGATCCTCTGTCTCATTTCTCAAACTCCACATATCAGTGAGATCATATATAATTATCTTTCTCTGACTGACTTATTTCACTTAGCTTACTCCCTCCCCTCTAGTTCCATCCACATCATTGCAAATGGCAAGATTTTATTTCTGATGGCTGCATAATGTTCCACTGTATCTATATACGATATCTTCTTTATCCATTCATCTGTCTATGGACATCTGGGCTCTTTCCATAATTTGGCTATTGTGGACATTGCTGCTGTAAACACTGGGTTGCACATGCACCTTCGGATCACTACGTTTGTATCTTTGTGGTAAATACCCAGTAGTGCAATTGCCGGGTCGTAGAATAGCTCTATTTTCAACTTTTTAAGTTGTCCAGAGTGGCTGCACCATCTTGCATTCCCACGAACAGTGTAGGAGGGTTCCCCTTTCTCCATATCTTCCCCAATATCTGTTGTTTCCTGACTTGCTAATTTTAGCCATTCTGACTGGTATAAGGTGGTATCACATTGTGGCTGATTTTTGTTTCCCTGATGCCAAGATGTTGAGCACTTTTTCATGTGTCTGTTGGCCATTTGCATGCCTTCTTTGCAGAAATGTCTGTTCATGTCTTCCCAGGGCAGTATTTTTGAACAGATATTATCTACCATTGTGTTATAGTGTACTCTAAGGAGTGCTTTTTGGAAGTTAATACAACAGCCAAAACTTTGAGCAACACAGACAGAAGTGGATTAGTTATGGCTAACTCTCATTCTGCGTTCAGCCTGTTGCTCTTGGTTATGTGTTAGGTTCAGAGAGAGGAATGACTGTACAGTGAAAGGAAACTTTCACAAGGAGGGTTATTCATATTTCAGTAGTTGACCTATAATATTTATTACATACCTATTTTTACACTCAATACGTTATCCTAGGCTAAGAGGAATTGCTACAAAATATGCTAACATATTTTGTTTAAAAAGAAAAATAAAAATAAGTTTAATAGAGAACTTCCAACCCCCATTAGAGAACTTCTTCTTTTGTACTCTTTGAATAACACAATAATAGTAAATCTCTAATCCAGTTCTTTATACATAAGTAAATGCTTTTGTTAGTTGAATGACTGTGTCTTTGAGGTTTCATTATATCTGTGATTAGACCAATTACTATGTCTGGCACAATACTGTGATTTTGGAAAATATGTTTCTATTTTAAAGACATGAAGAGTATAAGCTAAAGAATTAAAGAAACATCTCAATTATGGAAAGGTTCTAGGTTATTCTCTAATAGATTAAGATTTTTAATGTATGTCAAATATATAGACCAGTTTTGTCTTTGTTGTATTTGTGCCAGGTATTAGATTTTTATTTTAGTTTGACTACCTCAGATTCCTTCATCTGTTGCACAGGTAGTGAAAAAACAAACAGTACAATCTATATATGAAACAAGAACTGAAGGAGAGAGGTAGACTAAGGAGAAAATGAGAGAGTGAGAAAAGAAATAAGGATGAAATCAAGAGGACAGAGAAAATGAGAGTTGATTAAGGTAAAGACACAGTGGTCTCAGGAATCAGCGTGGTTAGTGCAAGTAATTTCTTTTGATTTCCAAATAATAGCTGCATTTTCCTTGATTGATTTTTTTTTCATTACATCACCAAATTAACAACAGTTTGACCTTTTTTTTTTTTTTCTTGGCCTAACTTAGGTTTATACTCTTGATGTACCGGATGCATTCTATTACTGTTACAGTCCAGACCCTAGTAATGCAAATGGAAAAGATGCCGTTATGGAAGCAATGGCTGAGCAGATAGTTACAGTGTGTGCTACCCTGGATGAAAATCCTGGAGTAAGATATAAAAGGTAAAAAACACTATTATGCTTAAAAAACACTTAAAAGGTAAAAAACACTGTTATGCTTCCTTGGTCTCCAGTGTAGAGGTAGGTAATGTCTCTGTGCTTATGTTTATTGGTTTGCAGTTTATTGTCCATGTAGAATTATGCTGTATATATAGAAGATTTAAAGTTTAAGGTTGAGGGGTACCTGGGTGGCTCAGTTGGTTAAGCGTCTGCCTTTGACTCAGGTCATGATCTCCAGGTCCTAGGATCGAGCCCCAGGGCTCTCTGCTCAGCCGGGAGCCTGCTTCTCCTCTCCCTCTATCTAATGCTCTTGCCTACCTGTGCTCGCTTGCTCTTTCAAATAAAGAAAGAAAATCTTTTTTAAAAATTTTAAAAATAAAGTTTAAGATTGAAATTTCAGAGCAACTTATAGCCTCTGTTACTAAATTTCAGTGCTTAAATTTAGTATGGGGCACCTGGGTGGCTCAGTGGATTAAGCCTCTGCCTCCGGCTCAGGTCATGATCTCAGTGTCCTGGGATCGATCCCTGCACTGGGCTCTCTGCTCAGCAGGGAGCCTGCTTCCCCATCTTTCTCTGCCTGCCTCTCTGCCTACTTGTGATTTCTCTTTCTGTCAAATAAATAAATAAACTCTTTTTAAAAATTATTTTGATATGATTTGCAAATACTTTTTCATGGGTTTAAGGAACGTTTAGGAAATGTCTCTATTGCCATATAGAGAATACAGTCTTAAAATTAATGTTCTATTAAATTTTCACCGAATTTGAATGGCCATATTATCTGAATAGTGGTTTTAGTGTTGAAGTATGTATGTATTTATTTGTCGGAGAGGGAGAGCACAAGCAAGGGGAGTGGCAAGCAGACGGAGAAGCAAGCTCCCCCCAAGCAAGGAGTCTGAATGTGGGACTCCATCCCAGGACCCTGGGATCATGACCAAGCTGAAGGCAGACACACCAAACCAACTGAATCACCCAAGTGTCCCTCAAAGTATTTATAGTATCTAATTCCAGTGGCCATTTTAAATAGATTACTGTTTTTTTTTTTTAAGAGATGAAGTTTGACTTTAATACTATGTACCTTTATTTATTTGCTTTTTAAAAATAAAATTTAGTGTAAATTGCATAAATTATATGTGTATGGCTTGATAAATCATTCCAAAGTGAACATATCCCACTAACCCCATCAAGGTCAAGAAATAGAACATACATGGCATCTCAGAGGTTCTACTCACGATCCCCCTTGATGACCACCCCCTTCCTCCTCCCCAAAAGTCACTACTATCCTGACTTCTAACACATATTTTAGGTTTGCATGATGTCGAACTTGGTGAAAATGGAGTCATATGATTATTTTTTTTTTCTGGCCTCTTCGTTCAACATTATGTTCTGAGAGTCATCTGTTTTGTATGTAACCAGCTTGGATTTTAATCTCTGCTAATTGCTAGCTGTGTAGCCCTTTTGCCCTCAGCTTCCTTATCTATGAACTCTGTAAAGCATTCAGAATAGTGAATGGCACCAATAAAATGATAATAGTAAATATACAATGGTACAACTAATAAGCATTGTCGCTCATTTCTCTTTTAGAATTTTCTTTAATTTAAACATTGGCATTGGTCAGGTTAGTTGGCTGAACTGTTCAGTGTGATACTTTAAGTTACATTACTCTTAAAAATATCTGTTAATTACTTAGAAAAATATAACAAATCTCCTTAATTCAGATGCTACCTAATAAGCTCTACTCATACATACATCAGATATTAAAAACATTTTTTTTTAATTTTATTTATTTGACACAGAGAGAGAAATCACAGGTAGGCAGAGAGGCAGGCAGAGAAAGAGAGGGTGAAGCAGGCTCCCTGATGAGCAGAGAGCCCGAGAGTCTCAGGCCTGAGACTATGACCTGAGCCGAAGGCAGAGACTTAACCCACTGAGCCACCCAGGCGCCCTGAAAACATTCTTTTTCTTATAGGTGATAAACTAATTACATTCTGAACTCAGGGAATAGAGCTAAGTGGTTTATCTTCTGCTAGAGTTCAGTTGCTGTTCAAGTTTCTGCTCTTGGTGTTGGCTCTGTTCAGGATGAGTAAATATAACCAATTAATAATTTAAAGGCTCACCAATGGACCTGTCTTGAATTACTACAATAGTTATAGAATAATCCAGTTATATCTTATGGATTGTTAAAGTGTAATTCAAACAGAAAATTACTTCCCCTTGAAAACATTTTAAAGCAAAATGTGTAATAAATTGTTATATGTAGTTGCTGCTTTATTTATTTTTAAGGTAGTAAACCTAAAGAGTCTTTTAACTTTGAATCCCTCACAACCTTCCGTTTTTGAGATTGGTGTGCTAATTGAGGAGCCTTTCCCAGCATTTTTCTTGTAGACTCAAAAGCAACACAAATGTAACTGGTCATGAAGATGTAATTTAGACTGTGATTTTATCATTTTAGTAGAGAGTGATATAAAAATTTTATGCAAAAGATTATATTTGAAATCTGATTAGATGTTAGAGAACACATTAGGAAATCTCACTGCTAGGAGGAAGGATAATAGGTCAACTAATTTGGAGAGTAATATGCTAATATCTAAAAATGTAAAAAATATATACTTTATGACTCAGCAATTATACTTTTAGATGTAGAAAAACGTACGTGGAGACTTATTTACAAAGATAATTGTTTCAGGGTTGTTTGAAATAGTATGAAATTAAGAATGACTTAAATGTCTATCTTTAGAGGCACCTGGGTGGCTCAGTGGGTTAAAGCCTCTGCCTTCGGCTCAGGTCAAGATCCCAGGGTCCTGGGATCGAGCCCTGAATCTGGCTGTCTGCTCAGCAGGGAGCTTGCCCCCGCCCCTGCCTGCTTCTCTGCCTACTTGTGATCTCTGTCAAATAAATAAAATCTTTTTAAAAAATGTCTATCTTTAAGGGAATGAATGCATGAAATCCAGTATAATTATATGATGGAATACAATGAATTAATCTGATGTATGTCAACATAGATAGATCTCAATCATATATAGAACATATACTATTAAACATTTATAAAATAGTAAATATATATAACAGCATTAACAGGAAGAATACACACCAAATTCATGATAGTGGTTGCCATTGGGCGTTGGATAGAGGTAGAGGAGAAACCTAGGAATTGGGAAGGGAATAAAGGGAACTGCAATTTTATTTATATTATTTTTTTTACATTAAGAAAGTCTTAAGTACATATGATAAGGTCTACATTTGTAAAATCCAGACAAATTGGTATAACATTATATTTGATATATTATTATCTGAACTCTGTTTATAAACTCTTTTAAATTAATAAATTGTGTTGTTTAATTTTAGAATTCAGCTTTATGATATTATAACATGTTTTGAAAGAAAGATAATTGTTTGAACATTTTTTCCACTTTCAGTAAACCTCTAGATAACGCCAGTAAGCTTGCCCAGCTTGTTGAAAAAAAACTTGAAAACTACTACAAGATTGATGAAAAGAGCCTAATAAAGGTAGTGTATAAAAGGCAAATAGTGATTATGCACAAAGTCTGTCTTATTTCTTCATAAACAACAACAACAAAAACTAGTGTTCATTTTCCAGTACTGATTTGGGAATCATTAACGTAGATGATAGCTGAAAGCTTAATAGTGTGGTTTTGTGGGGAAGATACAGGTTTTGAAGTGAGCACTGTATCCAAATCCTGGCTTTGCCATTTAATTCATAGATACGTCACTTTGGTTAAATTATGTAACTTCTTATGTAATTTCCTAAGGTTTTTTATCTGTAAAAATAAGAATATCTTTTTTAAAGTAGAGAGAGGGTTAAATGAGTTTTTACTGTTAAAGTTCTCATAATGATGCTTACTACTGAGTAAACAATAAACACAGTTATTATTACTAGGTCTGACTTTGCACAAATTATCTACTTTCAGTTGTATTTTCATCTATAAAATGGATGAAATAAATGTATAGCTTGCTTGGTTGGTGTGAAGATTAGGTGAAATAATGTTTCTGGCACATATAGGAATTTAATAAATGGCAGCAGTTGTTATCTTATGAAGATAATATAATCAGAGACTAAGATTGGGATTTGGAGACTACTGCATTTAGGCTTGGGTTAGAGAATGAAGAATCTGAGGAGACGGAAGGAGGTGGGGCTAGGGGGATAGGGACCCATATGAAATGAGTGGAAGAAATTGTTGCTAAGTTAGAACTAAGAGGAGATGGGCAAGGGAACCACTGATACAGTGTTATTTAATAAGTGGAATGAAAAGAATAATACATAGCATGTAATGGGAATGTAGGCAGGGGCTTAAACTTTTTCTAACTGGAATCTTGGAATGCACCACATAGGAATAGACTCTTTAGCTTAAAGCACAAGTACAGTATTATAGAAGAGGGACATTATTGCTTAGATAACCAGATTCTTTGGCAGAGGCATAATGAAAAAGGGAAATTCACAGACAACTGCACTGGAATGAGTGGGTGTAAGCTTAGATGTAATGTTAGTTTAGAACTTTAAAAGTTACTAGAGGTCTGGTGAAAGCCATTCTGGTTATAGTTAAGAAGACAGTGGCTCGGTATATAGCATAGTAATGTAATAGTCAGTAAAGTATGTTGAATGAGGGAAGAGATATATGATCAGTATGTTAGTAAATATCCTTTTGTCCTTCATAATTTCAATGGAAAAAAAAAGACAAAAGGCACACACACACAAAAATTGTCCTTTCCATTTTTCCTTCAAACACTTGATACTTTTCCTTCACTTAAAGACATGATGAAGTGTCACCTCCTTTCAGAAGCATTTCCTGAATGCTCCTCAGGTCAAATGATACTTCCTTCCACATATTGTCATAACCCCAAGCCTTGATATAACACTTATATTGCACTGTCTTTTTCCTGTTTGTGTTTTTGAGTACTTACAACTTAGATATATTGAAGGCTTACTAAGGCTTTTGTTTTTGTAGTCTTGTTTTTTCCCCTTACTGTGCTAGTTACTAAATGTATTATGGTGTTATTACATTAAATCTTACAATAATATTACACAGCAGAAGTTCTAGTTTTATTTTGTTTTACAAACGAGAATACTGAGATACTAACAGGTTAAACAGTTTGTCCAAAGTCTTACAGCAAGATAATGGTCAAGACTTGGATCTGTGTGATTCCAGAGTATGTGCTTTTAACCACTGTACCATACTGGCTCAAGGTTTAAATGAGCAAACAGTTAATTAAACATTTTTTTAAAGGTCTATTTCATGTAATTTACCTGTGTCTCATATATGTAAATAAATAGGCAATGTTTGTCTAATGAGTTGTAGTTATTTTTTTTTCTTCTAAGATTTTAATTAAATTCAAGTTAACCTATAGTGTAGTATTAGTCTCAGGAGGAGAACTTAGTGATTTATCACTTGCATGGAGTTATAGTTACTTCTTACTGCTTTAAATAGTAACCCAAAGAATTTATTACTTTCTGAAATGAAGTATCAAAGATACTGATAATAACAATACCTTTCCCAGAACTATTATTCACTGTTTAATGATTAGTGATGTTTGTAAATTAATAACAAGACTTTCATTTTGATTTGCCATCTTCGTTGGCATCAGTATAGTCTTTTTAATAGTATAACAGTTAAGAGCACAGGCATGGAGTGAAACTGACCTGGATTGGAATCTCCATTCTGCCACTTACTAGCTGTGTAATTTGGGCAAGTTACTGAATTTTAAGCTTAATACCCTCATCAAATGCAGATAATAATACTGCCTCACAGGGTTGCTATGATAATTTAATTACTTATTTTTTGCTTAGCACATGTGCTTAGATTCTTAGTAGTAACTGCTGTTCATAATTTCTATCAGTTTTAGTTTATGGAGCTGAATTCCTAAGAAAATGAATTTTAGTGCAGGGCAAATGTTACTTTTTTAAAAATGAGTTTTCACAATATTGTTTTATTGTATATAGCCCCTTAATCTAATTATGAAAGCTTTTGTTTTTGTAGTCTTGTTTTTTCCCCTTACTGTGCCACTCCGATTTTTCCATTTTAATAGAACTTCACATTCTTAAGAATGAGACAGAACTTAGGAAAAGTTTGCTTTTGTTTTCTGAGATATTAACAAGGTGTTCACACAAAGAAATTGAAGTTTCTGAAGATAATTTTATCTTGTTATTCCAGGGTAAAACTCATTCCCAGCTCATAATAATTGATCGTGGCTTTGATCCTGTGTCCACTGTCCTGCATGAACTGACCTTTCAGGCAATGGCATATGATCTACTGCCAATTGAGAATGATACATACAAGCAAGTATAACTTGAAGGGCATATAAAGGGCATATACAAACAGGATATATAGGATTTGAGCATTTAATGATTCATTTAGGCACCAGAAATCTAAAGCCCCTGTAACTTTGATATTCAGAAACTTTATCATTCTCTTACCCTGTAATCAGAACGTATTAAAAATATCTGGACCTTGTAAGTTAATGGGTAATTTGACTGCTTTGAAGCTTTTTTGGTGTAGTTGCTTCCTTAACTATGTGTATAACAAAGCTACATTTAAACAAGTAGAATTTGGACTTTTTGCTTATGTTCAGAGTAAATACCAGGCCAACTACTATATATTTATTGAAGTGGAAATCATATTCAAACTTTTTAGGCCATAATTATTCCAGATCACATACAAAAAAGGTTCTGTGTGTATGACTTGTCAATATAATGTATTTAAGAAGATTAGAAGACTAGAAAACTGAATAGGTTTACTATTGAGAATAGGCATAATGTTACTAATTTGGTACCTGTTAACTCTGGTATAAGCATATTTACTTTAAAAGTAATGCCAAATAGAAAGCTAAATGAAAAGTGATGTAGCTTTTCTATCAGGGAACTATTTTACTGTATTATTGTGAATCATTATGAGGGTATACAGGTGTACATATATGTTTATATTTACATTTTGATATCATAATCTCTAAGTACAAATTGGCATTTTTCATCTACGATTTACTGTTTAAGCACAGTGGTAAAAAGGAAACTTAGTTTTCTGAAATTTTATGTTCAAATTAACTTAGTGATTTTAATTAAAAAATCTTTTTTCTACTGTATGTATTGTATTTATGTATTTTCTATTGTATGTTTATTTGCATTCTGGTCAAATCCTGGCTTCTGAATTTTTCTCTGTAATTTATATTAATGACTAGTGACATGGAGAAATCAGTATTACAGTTTTTCTAATACAAAAATAGTTTCAAGCAGTTTATTCAGAATTTTCAGAAGAGATACTGTTTACCTGTCTTGTCCTTTAGGTTTCTAAACCTGCATTGCTCAAGAGATTTAGAAAAGTATTGAACTAGAAAAGAAAAAAAAATTAAACTGATGGACACTTAATAAGTCTCTCCCTTACTCTTAAAAAAATTAAACCTTGCTTTCCTTGCCAGCAAACCTAGGGAAATAATATTTTTTTTCTTTTTAAGTAGAATCCATGCCCATTACAGAGCCATTGCAATGAGGGGCTTAAAGGGAGATTAATATTTTATTTGATTACTTAATTTTGGGAGGGAGGGGCAAAAAGAGGGAGAGAATCTTAAACAGGCTCCACATCCAGCACGGCCCCCAAGATGGGACGTGATCTGACCTGAACCAAAATCAAGAATTTTGGACATTTTAATGGACTGAGCCATCCAGGTGCCCTGAGAGATAAATATATATATATATATATTTTTTTTTTTTTAAAGATTTTATTTATTTATTTGACAAACAGAGATCACAAGTAGGCAGAGAAAACAGGCAGAAAGAGAGGAGGAAGCAGGCTCCCTGCTGAGCAGAGAGCCTGATGCAAAGATGCGGGGCTTGATCCCATGACCCTGGGATCTTGACCTGAGTTGAAGGCAGATACTTTAATGACTAAGCCACCCAGGCACACCCAGAGAGATAAATATTTTGTCCACACTGGGTGTGGAGCCTGCTTAAGGGAAAGGCTTTAAACAAAAAAGCAATAATCCCTATTATGAATCAGAGAAATCCAGAGATAAGACTAAAATGGAAGATTGAACTCCCTATGGTTTGTGCTCTATTACAGTTGCTAATGGAAATAGTACAATGCAGGAAATTCTAAGTATCCATATTCCATTTTTTATCTTGATGATCTCTTTAAATGTAGTCTTAAAATGGGGTTGTCTTTTTTAAGTATTGTTAGGCTTGCTGCCCTAATCTTTGTTTATAAATCAAAGGTTAAAGATGTTGTGTAAGTACAGTGGCATTTTAAATGGCAAATGGGCTGCTTCTGTCCTTAGTTTGTTCTGTTTAAGCACAATCATTGTACCTTTGGGTATCTGCACTTAAGACTGCATATGTAAATGGTTTTATAGGTGGGGCCTGTAATTTGGGGAGTTACAGAAGTGATTGTATTCATACAGTAGAAATCTACATTTAGAGCTAATCTGATCTAGAGCTGGGAAAGTTTAAAGCTGTCCTTTCTAATCTTGGCTCAGGAGATTGACAGTTCCAAGGGTGATTGAATCTCCCTAGCTCTACAGATGAAAGGAGTCTCTGCATAAAAAGGGAAGAGAGAAATAACATATGGGGAGGCAGGAAGCCCATTTTGAGTAATTTCATGAACCCCTTGAATTGCTTACTTCAATAGTACTCATTAAAGCAATCACAGTTTTTTATCACTACATTAGTTTTCTCTCATTTCCTTTCCCATTCTTCAAAGGAGGTGTGGTTATAGGATTAGAGAAGAATATAGAAACAGATGATACATGTTTATGAATTTACTTACTTGGATACATGTTTATGAAAATGTTAACTTTGCAACACCTTCAGTATTTAATAGCCTACATTTGGAGGTGACATTTCTGTTCTTTTCTTAATGCATATTTGATAGTTGCACTGATGGTTATAAACACATTGAAATAGTATTTGAAGCAATTAGAAGATATTAATACAAATTTAGTCTTGTTCTTAGAGTTGATTGTAGAATGTTGGATATTTGTTTCATAAAACAACATTTTGCTGAGCTAAACTCTAACATTTGAAAGCAAAAATGTCTTGGTAGACATAGCACTTTGATTTCTAATGTAAGAATAGCAAGCAATATGCCTTAGTTTTGAGTAGGTATTCACTGTCATCCTAAAATACAGGATTGAATGTGTCTATTGTTCGATTTCTTGAGCTCTGTCTTAAAATTATTGTTTGTAAAAATGTTTCTTCCACTTTTGGTGGGGGATAATCCAAAAGATTTATATTTCTGTCTACTTGTAGATACAAAACAGATGGGAAAGAAAAGGAGGCAATCCTTGAAGAAGATGATGACCTCTGGGTCAGAATTCGACATCGGCATATTGCAGTTGTGTTAGAGTATGTGAACCCATTTTAATTTTTATTCCATATTTTTTAGGCACTAAGTTCATGAAAGTGTATTTTATAATCTTAGAATTTTTCTGTAAAGAGTAACACCTTAGAAGTCTAAAGAATTTTCTCAAATTTGACAGGGAAATTCCCAAACTAATGAAGGAAATTTCATCAACAAAAAAAGCAACAGAAGGAAAGGTAAGACTTTTATTTAACATTCAAAAATAATGATGGTGAATTTTAAAATGTGTTTAAAATTTTTTTTTTTTTTAAGATTTTATTTATTTATTTGACAGACAGAGATCACAAGTAGGCAGAGAGGCAGGCAGAGACAGAGAGAGAGAGAGGGAAGCAGGCTTCCTGCGGAGCAGGGAGCCCGATGGGGGCTCGATCCCAGGACCCTGAGATCATGACCCGAGCCGAAGGCAGCAGCCCAAACCACTGAGCCACCCAGGCGCCCCTGTGTTTAAAATTTTTATTTTATCTTTTTAATTTTCCATTTTGGGAAATTTCTAGTATATACAAAAGTAGAGAAAACAAAGTCCCATGTGCCCAATATCAGTCTCAAGCGACATTTTGTCTGTCTTGCTTCATTGAGTTTATTTATTTTTTTTATTTTAAAGATTTTATTTATTTGGCAGACCAAGATCACAAGTAGGCAGAGAGGCAGGCAGAGAGAGGAGGAAGCAGACCCCCCACTGAGCAGAGAGCCTGATGTGGGACTCAATCCCAGGACCCCAGGATCATGACCTGAGCCAAAAGCAGAGGCTTTAACCACTGAGCCACTCAGGTGCCCCGAGTTAATTTTTAAAAAGCCATTTAGGCAATTTCATCAGTGCATTTTTGCTAGATTTTTAAATTTTGAGGTGTAATTTACCTGAGTGCATAAATCTTAAGTGTATACTAAGTAACTTTTTACATATACATATATATGTATATATCTTAAGTGTATACTTAAATCTTAAATCTTATACTTAAATCTTAAGTGTATACTAAGTAACTTTTTACATATACATACATATATATCTTAAGTGTATACTTAAATCTTATACTTAAATCTTAAATCTTATACTTAAATCTTAAGTGTATACTAAGTAACTTTTTACATATACATATATATGTATATATATGTGTGTGTATATATTTATGTATATATGTATGTACTTATGTATATATATGTATATACATACATATATATATTTGGAACTACCACCTTAATCAAGGTAGAGAACATTTCCATCATTCCAAAAGATTATGCAATAATATCATCTATGAATAAAAATATTTAGCCTGATCCTTTCCAATCTTTATATATTTTAAAACAGTTTACTTAGTGGTTAATATCTCCTAGCTCTGTAATGTACAACAGAATTGATTGTAGAGGATATCCTTGTCTGATTATAGAGGATATCTTTGTCTTATTCCCAGCCTTAGAAGAAACATGTTTGATATTTTACCATTGAGTGTTATGTTATTTTAGGTTATTTTAGATATATCCTTTTTTTCCTTTTTTCTTTTCTTTCTTTTTTTTTTAAGAGAGAGAACAGTTGGGTGGGGCAGGCAGAGGGCAAGGGAGAGAGAGAATCCCAAGTAGGCTCCACACCCAGAGTGGAGACCAGTATGGGGCTCCATCACACCACCCTGAGATCATGATACAAGCCAAAATCAAGAGTTGGGCACTCAATTGACTAAGCCACCCAGGCACCCCTTGATAAATCCTTTATCAAGTTTATCCCTTCTGTTCTTAATTGGCAAAACAGGTTGTTGTTGCGGTTTTTCTGATTAGAATGGGGTTGGATTTCGTCGAATGCATCTGTTGAAATTATTTTTTTTCTCCTTTTTTCTGTAAATGTGATAACAAAGCAGTCGTGCATTCCTGGAATAAGTTGCACTGGTCTTAATGCATTATCCTTTTCCTTTGTCACTGAATCTGTTTGCTAATATTTTGCTTAGGATATTTGATTCCAGGTTTATGAAAACTATTTCTCTGTAACATTCCTTTTTTTTTTTTCTTTTTTAAGATTTTATTTGTTTGTTTGTTTAGAGGCCTGTGCATGCAGGGGAGGGGCAGAAGGAAAGGACGAGAGAATCTCAAGCAGACTCTGTGCTGAGCTCAAGGAGCCCAACTTGGGGCTTGATCTCATGACCTTGAGATAATGAGCTGAGCCAAAATCAAGGGTCAGACGTTCAACCAGCTGAGCCACCCTAGCGCCTCAAAATGTATCATTATTGTAGTCTACCTTAAAGTATACTTTTGCATCTCCTGAATAATTTAAGAACCTTATAACAGTTTAGCTGCATTTACCCCCTTCCTCTTTTGTGCTAATGTTGTTAGATATTTTACTCAGCATCTATTAATAAACTTAAGATGTTATTTTTGGGGACACCTGGATGGCTCAGTTACTGAACTTTTTTTTTTTTTTTTTTAAAGATTTTATTTATTTGTCAGAGAGAGAGTGAGCGAGAGCGAGCATAGGCAGACAGAGTGGAAGGCAGAGTCAGAGGGAGAAGCAGGCTCCCTGCGGAGCAAGGAGCCCGATGTGGGACTCAATCCTAGGACGCTAGGATCATGACCTGAGCCAAAGGCAGCCGCTCAACCAACTGAACTTTTTTTTTTCAGGCTGCTGGCAATTATGATAAATCCACAATAAAACATTCAGGTTTTGTGTAAACAGATGTTTTCATTCACTTGGGTAAAGAATTAAGAGTGGGACTGCTGAGGGGCACTTCAGTGGCTCAGGCCATTAAGCGTCTGCTTTCAGCTCAGATCATAATCATGGGACCCTGGGATCGAGCCCTACATTGGGCTCCCTGCTTGGCAAGGAGCCTGCTTCTTTCTCTACCTCTTCCCTTTGCTTATGCTCTCTCTCTTGCTCAAATAAATAGATAAAATCTTTGGGGGAAAAAAGTGGGATTGCTGGGTCATATAGTAAATGTATGGTTAACTTTATAAGAAAATTCCATACCGTTGTGGCTATGCCATTTTACAGTCCTGCTGGCAATGTAGGAGAGTCACTGTATTTTTAATTTCTTATATTGCATTTAGTTCTAAGACATTCATTGCATTTTTAAAATAAATTCTAGTTTTCTGTTGAAATACTGTATCTTTAATCTGTTTAGTCCATCTTTTCCTGTTTTCTTTAACATAAATATGTTATTTTTTAATTTCTTTTCTGTTAACTCCCAACATCTGGATGGTCTTGGGTCAACCTCTTATTTTTTAACTCCAGTATAGTTTGACATACAGTGTTATGTTTCAGGTATACAGTATAGTGATTCAGTAATTCCATACATTACTCAGTGTTCATCATGATAAGTACACTCTTAATCTCTCTTACCTATTTTACCCATCCCCCTACCTACCTCCCCATGGTAAGCATCTGTGTGTTCTCTCTAGTTAAGAGTCTGCTTTTTGGTTCATCTCTTTTATTCTTTGTTCATCTGTTTTATTTCTTAGATTCCATGTGAATTAAATCATGGTATTTTTCTTTTTCTGACTGACTTATCTCACTAGCATAATACATTCCAGCTCCATCCATGTTGTTTCAAATGGCAAGATGGTTTTTTTAATGTCCAAATAATATTCTGTTGTATATGTATACCATATCTTCTTTGTCTTGGGTCTGCATTTATTGACTATTTTATCACTTTGGTATTGATCACTTTTTTTAAGATTTTATTTGTTTGACACAAAAATTTGTTTGAGAGAGACACAGTGAGGGAGGGAATACAAGTAGGGGGAGTGGAATAGGGAGAATCAGGCTTCCCGCTGAGCAAGGAGCCTGATGCAGGGCTTGATCCCAGGACCCTGGGATCATGACCTGAGCTGAAGGCAGATGCTTAATGACTGAGCCACCTAGGTGCCCCTCACTTTTTTCTGTCTTACATGATCAGTAATATTTTAGCATACTTGCAGAGACTCTAAATGATGTTCTCTCTGCAAAGACTATTGATTTCTGTTCTGGCAGCCATTTAATTTGCTCATAAATAACCTTAATTCTGTTGAGACATCATGCCAGGTGCTGTTAGGGTGAGTGTATTTCCTTTTGTACTTAGCTCAAAGACAGTCCTAGTACTGCACATCTGGGATGTTCACTTGGCACTCTTCTTTGAATCAGAGAATACCAGTATTTTCTTGGCATTAAGATCCCTCTGAAATCCCTGTCTAGCATTTAGCGTCCCGGCAGTTGTTCTGTCTGTGCTAGGCCTTTAAGAGTTTTGCCCTTTACACACGCAGCTTAGCATTTGGCTAGGGCTCCAAAGGCAATGCCTCTTTGAGTTACATCTTCAAGTTATGTTGTGACTGACTCTTTCCCTCTAGCACCTTGCCTCCCAGACCCTTCCTCACTAGCCGCAAACTCTTATCTCTGTCTAGAGAGACTAGTGCTTTTTACTTGATCTCTCTATCCTTTTACCACTTTTAGAAAGTGTCCCAGGGAAAAGCCAGGATGAGTGCTAGAATCACCTGGGCTTTCTTTTGCTTAAGTATCTTAACTGTGAGCTCTTTTTCTTATCCATTGCCTGAGAGTTGTTGTCTTATTTATTTTGTCCAATTCTATTTTTATTTATGGGGAGAGAATAATTTTGATATCAGCTACTTTATTGTGACTGAAACTGAAAGTCTCTTGAATGTGTTTTTTTTAACTTGCCAGATATTTAGAAAATTAGCAATATAACTGCAAGATTTAAAAATTGTTATACGGAGGGGTTCCTGGGTGACACAGTCAGTTAAGCATGTGATTCTTTGTTTCAGCTCAGGTCGAGATCTCAGGCTTATGAGATTGAGCTCCACTTTGGACTCCACACTCAGCATGGAATTTACTTAAGACCCTCCCTCTCCCTCTGCCCCTCCTCTCTGGGCATGCGCTTGCCTTCTCTCTCTCTCTCTCTAAAATAAATTAATTAATTAAATCTTAAAAAAAAAAGAAAAAGAAAAAGAAACCTTGAGGGTTTTGAAGGGGCGGGGGGTGGGAGGTTGGGGGAACCAGGTGGTGGGTATTAGGGAGGGCATGTATTGCATGGAACACTGGCTGTGGTGCTAAAACAATGAATACTGTTAGGCTGAAAAGAAATAATTAAAAAAAAAAGAAGAAGAAGAAAAAGAAATAAGAAAATATAAAAATTGTTATAGAATAACTGAATTATAAGTTTGCTTTAAAAATGTTTGACTTCTTTTTCTAGACATCGCTTAGTGCTCTTACCCAACTGATGAAAAAGATGCCTCATTTCCGTAAACAGATTACAAAGGTAAGCAATATTGTGTATGAGATACTTTACCATTTTTAGTTTATTAGTCTGTCCACTTCTATAGTCAGGTTTAATAGTGGGTGTCATGGAATACTTGGTGTTAGTTATACTCTAAAATTTTACTCTAGGTCTGAGAAATTTTCCAAATATCTAAGCTTCTCAGTAGTGTTCTTTGTATGTAATCTATACTCATCCAAATCCAGCTTCAGATTTTTGTCTTTGTCTTCAATAGCCAGACAGAGAATTTTGTATTTATCAACTTAAGAAAATGCAACATTATATTAACCAGCAGTTGTTGTTCTACTTGGTTCTTTCAGAGTTATGTATTAGTAGGTAGGAGCAGTTAAGCCATGTTGGCAGGTAAACTATTCTTTTTGCTGTATCAGTCTTTCCTGTGAGTCATTATAAGTCATTTTTTATCATACAGCACCCTAATCAAGGACCAACAATGTAATTTCAAAAACATTTTTCTGCTGGGCTTTCAGGACTTAGCTTTTTTTCCCCTCATTTTTCCTTCATTTTCAACACTCTTAAACACATATTCATATTTTTGCTCTCTGTTGATTAGCCCCTGTGGACCATATTAATTCTCACTTAATTCTTACTTTTTCTTCTTTCTTGGGCTATTTTACTTGTTTTTCATGGTACCTCCTTTTTGCCTCAGCCCATAATTTCTTTCAGGCCTATCTCAAAAGTTTAATATCACTTGCACAAAAAGGAATTAAACTACTTTAAGCAATTGAATTCTTTTGTTTTGTTTTTTTTTTTTTCAGCAAGTTGTCCATCTTAACTTAGCAGAAGATTGCATGAGTAAATTCAAACCTAATATAGAAAAGCTCTGCAAAAGTGAACAGGTATGTACAGAGTAAGAAATAACCTATGTCATCATAAATTTCCGGATTGAACTTTGTAAGGTGTTCTAAATTGCAGAATCTCTCTTAGAAGGGGGATCAATTAGGCAGTATTTAAATACATAATTTCCAGAGCAGCTGAGTGGCTCAGTCAGTTAAGCATCTGACTCCTGATCTTAGTCAGGTCTTGATCTCTACAGGGTTGAGTTCAAGCCCCATGTAAGGCTCCACACTGAGCATGGAGCCTACTTAAGAAATAAAAATAAAGGGGTGCTTGGGTGGCTCAGTCGGTTAAGCATCTGCCTTGGCTCAGGTTAGGTTCCCAGGATCATGGGATCAGGTCCCACGTGCGGCTTCCTGCTCAGCAACGAACCGGCTTTTCTCTTTCCCTCTGCTATTCCCCCTGCTGGTATTCTCTCGCCTCCTCTCTCTCTGTCAAATAAATAAATAAAATCTTTAAAAACAAACAAAAAAATAAATAAAAAGAAATACATCACTCCCCACCAGCATTTTCAGGTAGCTATAAGTAGTATCAGAGTAAGTAGTCCCTCCTAATCTGTGATTGTGCATTTCTGGTTAAATGTCATAATTTTAGGGTTTGGAACATTATTTCAGAATACCTCTGATTGTCAGGCCTTTCTGAGTAGGGACAACATTTAATGCAGCACTTTGCAGTGTACTGCATTGGCGCATTTTACTTGTTTTAGAACCCCCCCCCCACCATAATGTAAAAAATGTTTAGACCAGTGCTAAGAGAACTAGAATGCAAGCCCTATGTAATTTTATTTATTTATTTATTTATTTTGAGACAGAGAGAGCATGAGCAGGGGAAGGGTAGAGGGGGAGGGAGAGAGAATCTTAAACTATAGGGACTCAATCCCATGACCCTGAGACTAGGACCTGAGCCTAAATCAAGAGTCTGAAGCTTAACCAACTGAGCCACCTAGGCACCCCAAGCCATATGTAATTTTAAATATTGTAGTATAGTTGACTCTTGAACGAAGATCAGAGGTACTGACCCCCCACAGTAAAATATCCATGTATAACTTTTGTCCCCCCAAACCTTGACTCCCCCCACACTAATAATGTTCTGTTGACCAGAAGCCCTCCTGATAAGCAGTTAACAAATATTTTGTATGTTATATGTATTATATACTATATTCTTATAGTAATGTAAGCTAGAGAAAATGAAATGTTTCTTTAAAAATCATAAGGAAGAGAAAATACATTTAAAGTTCTGTGCTTTATCTATTGAAAAACCCATGTATAAATGGATCTACACACTTCAAATCTTTGCTATTTAAGGGTCAATTATAGTCACATCAAAAGGCAAAAAGAAACAAAGGTAGTTAATTTTAATAATCTATTTGACTTAACCTAATGCTTTTGAAATCTTATTTCAACATGTAATCAATATAAAAATTATTAGCAAAATAATTTACATTCCTTTTTTACACATCAGGTCTTCAAGAATCTTGGCGTTTTCACTTACAAGCACATCTTAATTCAGGCTAGCCATGTTTCAAGTGCTCATTAACCATATGTAGCTCAGGGCTACCATATTAGCATAGGTTTAGATTAATTAGTTTCTCTCTGAATTATTTTTTTACTTTTTATATTTTGTAGAATTTGTAGTTTACCAGTGATGCCTACATTGGAAGTATCATCAATGTTACTTTAAGATGTGGCAAGATTTGGGGCACCTGGGTGGCTCAGTGGGTTAGGCCGCTGCCTTCAGCTCAGGTCATGATCTCGGGGTCCTGGAATCGAGTCCTGCATCGGGCTCTCTGCTCAGCGGGGAGCCTGCTTCCTCCTCTCTCTCTGCCTGCCTCTCTGCCTACTTGTGATCTCTCTCTGTCAAATAAATAAATTAAAAAAAAAAAAAAAGATGTGGCAAGATTTAAGATATCTTTTTAAAGATTTTATTTTTAAGTAATCTCTACACCCAATGTGGGGCTTGAACTTACAACCCTGAGATCAAGAGATCATGCTGTACTGACTGACTGAGCCAGGAGCCCCTGGATTTAAGATATTTTTAACTGAAAAGTGAATTTGGATTATAGGTCACTGACTATATTTAATTGTCATTAAGGACCTGGCACTTGGAACTGATGCAGAAGGACAGAAGGTGAAAGATTCTATGCGAGTACTTCTTCCAGTTCTTCTCAACAAAAGTCATGATAATTATGATAAAATAAGAGCGATTCTACTTTACATCTTCAGTATTAATGGTAATAGAGACTTTATTTCATCAATATACTAAAATACTCAGCTCTAAAATCCCTTTATAATAAGTAATTTACTATTGATCATAAGAGAGTCTTAGAAAATTCAAAAGTAGTAGCTGACATTGGGTAAGGTAAAATATAAGGAAAAATAGGAAATTGGGAGAAGACCAAAGGGTATATAATTTAATGTTTGCTTTTTCTTTAATAAGCTTTATATTCATGGGTACCACCTGAAACCTAGACATGATTGTGGTAACAGTTATGTGACTGTACACTCGTATTTTTATCTAAGGAACCACGGAAGAAAATTTGGACAGGTTGATCCAGAATGTCAGAATAGAAAATGAGAGTGACATGATCCGTAACTGGAGTTACCTTGGTGTTCCCATCGTCCCCCCAGTAAGAAATCTCACATTCAGTATATATTCATATCGGTACATATGTGGTTGTTTGCATTAAAAATGTTTTCTTATATGGGAATCCACATAGTCTTCTTAATTTCACTCTATAAATTCGGTAAGTAAAAAATTTTAAATTTTGTTTTCTTTTCCATATGTGAGTATTTGGAAAAATACATTTTTCTAGTAAATTTATATCTTATGTCTTCTGTTACAATTTGCTCTTTTGCTTTTTTCTGATTCCCTTTATAGCAAATTTTGAAAGAACTGTGTTTAGAATCTCTTTCCCATCAAGTTTTATAGAACTTTTGAGTAAATATATACTGTTACACATTTTTATCTTTAGAGCACAAAATATGGTGAATTTATGTGATTCCATCTATTCAGATTTTTTGAGCAAGCATTTCCACTCTTAGTTGTTTTTTCTCTTTTTAAGATTTTGTTTATTTATTTGAGATAGAGAGTGGTTGAGAGAGAGAGAGCATGAGCCAGGGGGCGGAGGGAGAGGAAGAAGCAGACTCCCCACTGAACAGGGAGTCCAGCATGGTGCTCAGTCCCAGGACCCTGAGATCATGATCTGAGCCAAAGGTAGACACTTAACTGACTAAGCCATGCAAGTGCCCCTCCACTATTAGTTTTTACTTGTATTTACTTTAATTTAAATACCTTTTTAAGAAAATGTAGTGAGAGAATATTACTAAATAAGATTAAAGGTTTTAAATTTTTTTCCTCTATTTGTCTTAGTCTCAACAAAACAAACCGTTAAGAAAGGATAGGTCTACAGAAGAAACTTTTCAACTCTCTCGATGGACACCTTTTATCAAAGATATTTTGGAGGTACAGTCCATTAAATTTTACTTATACCCTAATTGTGTTCTGTACAGTGTTCTTTACTTTTTGTATGTTTATCAGTCTGAGATATCTGTTAGTCAGGAATTTCTGCAGTACTGGGAGGGTTCACAAAAGAAGGCTGTATCTGGGGTCAAGAGAGGAAAAGAAATTTGAAAATTCTTTCCTTGAAGATCTCAAGTAAACTTACACACTGACTGACTCAAAATAAATAAAAGTAAGCATACATTACTATCTTGTGAAAAAAAACCTGTTTTAAATAACTATATGTAGCAGAAGTGTAAATAATTTATTTGAATGAAAGTTCAACAAAATAATATTTGCATATGACCACTGTTAGAAAGTGTTAGACTCCAGTATTCTTGGAAAAAGTATGTTATTAAACTGTAAATTGTAAACTGTAGTTTGCTATTCTATCCAACAGATGGGTTATGCCTTTAGTACTGTTTGCTTTTAGAAATATTCAATTATGGGAAATTAGAAAATGATTAGTAAAAGTGGTATTATGAGAATAAAATTATGACATTGGTTCTTCAATTATAATAATACAGTTTTATTTATTCCAGTTTTCCTTTGTCTTAAACCTGTTTACTTTGCTTTGGGAACTAAATGTGTGTAATTTAGGACTATGATTTTCCTGTTTTGCTTGGCTAATTTTATGTCATCCACACATTCTTAATAATAGATGAAAAGTTTAAAGAATCTAGATAAGAATCTAGAATCAACATAAGATTTTTTTTTCTCTTCCCATAACAAGGATGTAGCTAAGTAGTCTTTCTTGGATAGTACTTTTGAAATAAGAATTGACTTCCTGAACCCTGTACCGAAGATTTGCATGTTAATTTAAAAAAAAGAAAATCCAGTTTTGGCCCAGTGACATTCTCAGCCTTCAGGATTTCTCCTGAAACTTGATTTCTTCTTGCTTCTTACAATTTTAATGAAATATTCATGGACTACTGAGTACCTTGTGCTCATTCCTTATGCCCACTTACTAATAATACCTTTTACACTGCTGTGCTATAAAGCAGTGGTCGCCAAACTGTTTTAATCATGCATACTTAACCATAAAAATTGTGAACATGAGCTTGTACTGTCATTATTTGCAAACTATGTATTACTGTACTGGTGAAGCATAGTCTTTATATATAGCATGTCTTACACATATACGTATATCATAAAATGTAACTCTAAAGCAGAACATTTTTTTTTAATGGAAAGGAAAACTCTCTCATTCCATTGGATTGTTTTGATTACCCCTAGGTCAGGGATGCACAGCCTATTTTAGAGCCACTGCAAAGAAGGGCCAGGCCTGGACTCTCCAGTAGCCTAAGAGGTATGTCAGGACTAGGATGGTATTTAGAAACCCCTAGCACTCTAGAGATAAAAGGTTTTGATAAGGTCTCTGCAATCCTTTACACCAGTATGGAGACCCTGCAAATGAGGAAATGTAGACATTCACTTAATACTGGTTTAATAAGTAAGTAAAGGATTGCATTAATTTTTGAAGCAAGTAAAGTTTAATAAGTTTCAGAGAGAGGGCTAACCTTATTTTATTAAATATTTACATATCTTTAGGTTCCTTAATTGTAAACACAAGTTTTGAGTCTTACGCAAAATATACAAAATTTGAAAATCCTAGAATGTACGTTTTTTTAAATGGTGTTAATTCTTTTCTTCTCTAGGATGCCATTGATAATAGATTAGATTCAAAAGAATGGCCATATTGTTCCCAGTGTCCAGCAGTATGGAATGGCTCAGGAGCTGTAAGGTAAACCTATCAATGAAAGCCAGTGAAATTTTCATTATGATATTGCAGACTAACAACTGAAATGGTACCAAAGTAACTCTTACGTTGGCAACTCTTCTGGAAGCATAGTCACTAAAGAAGCAGTTTTTCTTTAACGGTAGCCTATTTTAAATGAGTCCAGGTAAGCAGTATGAAAATGTACTTTATCATTAAAAAAAAAAAATGAGTGCCCTACCTTATGCAGAAGTGTCATCTCCCAGCCCCTCCCTACTTTGCACAATACCAAGGCTTTGTCTCTTTTGTTCATTAAATAGGTAAACACCCAAGTCCCTTGTTTGCTAAGATTAGACTAACACTCCATAAGGCAGGCCAAGACTCAACTCAGTTTACCACTCTAGTTTTAGCTTCCTCTTTATTGCTTACCTTTGGAGATTTCTCTTATTTGTTTACTTTCAGCTGTGCTTCTAAAAAGAAGTTCACTCTTAAAAATGAAACAAGATGGTACCAGAGAGGGAGACAAACCATAAGAGACTCTTAAGCATAGAAAACAAACTGAGGATTGCTGGAGGGGAGAGGGGTGGAGGGATGGGTAACTGGATGATGGACATTGGGGAGGGTGTGTATTGTAATGAGCACTGGGTATTGTATAAGACTGATGAATCACAGACCTGTTAATTAATTGAATTTAAATTTTAAAAAATTTAAAAAATAAATAAAAAGTTCACTTTTACTTAACCAAAACTTCTATGTGCGTTCTAGAGTAAGATTTTCAGGATCTAGGACTTTAATTGTTATTTTTATATCTATCAAAATGTAAAACACTGGCACAACATATTATACCTGTATATGAAACTAAATAAATATAATCCCATTGTCCTAAAATTGCTGTTCAGAAATTTAAAAATTATTAGTCACATAATTGTTTTGAGCAGTATTATCTCTTTTTTGTTGTTGTTCTTAATCTATATCTCTTTGGAAAAAGAAATTTAAAAATGTATTTATATTAGAGAAAGAGTGTGTGGGTGTGCAAGAGTTGGGGTGGGGACAGAGGGAAAGAATCTTAGGCAGACTTCCCACCGAGCACAGAGCTGACCCAGGGCTTGATCTCACAATCCTGAGATCATGACCTGAGTCAAAATCAAAATTTGGATGCTCAACCAACTGAGCCACCCAGATGCCCTTGAAATAGTTTCTAAACCAAAATTGCACTTTTAATGTCTCTTTGAGTTGCTTTATATGGGAATCATGAGTGTATCTTATTCCTGTTTCATCTTTCAACACCAGTTACTGATTCTCTTTACTTTCTTCCTGTTGTTTACTCCCTCTTCATTCCTTAAGATGGCAGATGGAAATTATCTAGACAAGAGCATAATTTAAAGTTTACCATGGGATCCTACATTTCAGGGTCTTAGAGGTCCTCTAGAACATGGTTTCCAAAATGGCTAGCAAGATGATTTTAGGGAGATATTTATTTTTACCTAAAAAGGGGAGATATTAAGTTTTATTAATATATACCAGTATACATACATAATTTATAAACTAATATATATTTTTAATAGAAGTACATAAATTTTTATTTTGAAATACTTTTCACATAAAAGCTCAAAATTTTTACCAGTGGAATATGAGAACAAAAAAAGTGATTCCTGTGATCTCGAGCAGTGCTACCCTGTAGAGCTTTTTTGCAGTAATGGAAATGTCATATGAGTAGCCACATGGAGCTGTCAGCTACTTCATATGTGACTAGTGTGACTGTGTTTTTAATTTCACTTAATTTTAATTAATTTAATTTTAGTCTCATGTAGCTAGTGGCTACTGTATTGGACAGTGCTATAGAGCATCTGGGGGAGGAAATGATAGAAATATTAGCTCTTATTTATTGAGTGCTTCCCTTGTACCAGATTCCATGGTTCATGTATCCTCTGCATTATTTCATTTAATCCTAAAAACAACCCTTGAATATTAGAGAGAGGTTTAGCAACTTGCCAAAAGTCTTACTGAATTAGAAAGAAGCAGAATCAGAGTTGTAACCAGGTCTTTTTTTAACAGCTTTATTAAGATGTGATTGACTTAATAGCAGTATATGTTTAAGATCTACAACTTGGTGTTTTACTACATGTATGTTGTAAAATGACTACCACAAGCTAATTAATAATCCATCACCTCCACAGACTTACTATTTTCTTACATGTGTGTGTGATGAGAAGGCTTAATTTAATCATTTAAGATCTACCCTTTTAGCAGATTTCAAGCATACAATATAATTATTGTTAACTATAAGTCAACATGCAATACATTAGATCTCTGAAGTTTATTCATCATGCATAAGTGAAACTTTGTGTCCTTTGGCCGACGCCACCCCCTAAGTCCGCAACCAACATTCTGTTCTCTGCCTTGTGAATTTGACTGTTTCAGATTCCACATAGAAGTAAGGTCATGCAGTGTTTATCTTTCTGAGTCCAACATAATTTCACTTAACATAATGTCCTTCAGGTTCATCCAGGTTGTTGCATTTGGCAGAATTTCCTTCTTTTCTTAATTTTTTTTTTTTAAGATTTTATTTATTTGAGAGAGCATTCGACCATGAGCACAGGCTCCAGAAGGTGGAGAGGGAGAGGGAGAAGCAGGTTCCCCACTGAGCAGGAAGACTACCTCAGGGCTCAGTTACAGGACCCAGAGATCATGACCTGAGCCGAAAGCAGATGCTTAATTGAGCCACCTTGGCACCCCTTTCCTTCTTTTTTTTTAAAGGCTGAATAATATGGGGTGCCTGGGTGGCTTAGTGGATTAAAGCCTCTGCCTTCAGCTCAGGTCATGATCCCAGGGTGCTGGGATCGAGCCCCATGTCGGGCTCTCTGCTCAGCAGGGAGCATGCTTCCCCCGCTTCTCTCTCTGCCTGCCTCTCTGCCTACTACTTGTGATCTCTGTCAAATAAATAAAAAGAAAAAAATGTTAAAAAAAAAAAGGGCTAAATAATATTCCACTCCATATGTACGTTACATTTTCTTTATTCCTCTCTCCACCAATGGGTGTTTAATTGTTGTCCATGTCTTGGCTACTGTGAATAATGCTGCAGTGAACACAGGAGTGCAGACATGTCTTCAGTACCTCCTACCATCCTACCTCACTAAGTTCCAGCATCAGGTGTCCCAGTACCACATTGGCTCCAAATCTGTACCTATGCTTACCTCCCTGTACCTCTCGAAAACAGAACTGACACTCCTATTTCATATGAAGAAGTAAGAGAACTTGAGAAGTCTATGACTTTCGGAAGTTAAAAAATGGGAGTGGCACTGAAACAAGAGGATTTTTAAGACTTCAGAAAGTCAGACTTTTGGGGCACCTGGATGGCTCAGTCAGTTAAGCATCTGACTCTTGGTTTAGGCTCAGTTCATGGTCTCAGAGTCCTGGGATCAAGCCCCACGTTGGGCTTTGTGCTCAGTGGGGAGTCTGCTTGAGTTTTCTTTCTCTTCCTCCCTCTGCTCCTCCCCCGCTACAGTTGTTCTCTCTCTCTCTCAAATAAATAAATCTTTTTTTTTTTTTTTTTTTTTTTTTAAAGGTAAGTCCTAAGGGCGCCTGGGTGGCTCAGTGGGTTAAGCCTCTGCCTTCAGCTTGGGTCGTGGTCTCGGGCTCCTGGGATCGGGACCCGCATCGAGCTTGCTTCCCTCTCTCTCTGCCTATTTGTGATCTCCCTCTCTCTCTCTGTTGAATGAATAAATAAAATCTTAAAAAAAAAAAAAAAAAAAAGGCAAGTCCTAGACATTTTAGGTATATAGTGTGTCAGCTCTGTTTTGTGGGTAAAAATCCTGAACTAAGTTATATGTGATATGCCCAAACTCTATTAGGTCAGACTTAAACTTGAAGTGGGGCTGTCCTACCTAAGCTGTCTTGGTTCTCCAGTCATACCATAGTTAATTCATTTCCATAAAATCAGGGTAATTGGTGCCAAATTTGAGTTTGCTTGAGTTGGGCTTTTTAAAAATTCTCAAGTGGGTGCCTGGGTGGCTCAGTGGGTTAAAGCCTCTGCCTTCGGCTCAGGTCATGATCTCAGGGTCCTGAGATTGAGCCCCACAGTGGGCTCTCCGCTCAGTGGGGAGCCTGCTTCCCCCTCTCTCTCTGCCTGCCTCTCTGCCTACTTACGATCTCTGTCAAATAAATAAATAAAAATAAAATAAAAATAAGCACTATGGCTTTGGAGATGTTTTTAACATGTTTTAACATGTTTCTATGTGTCCATTTTTTAGTGCTCGCCAGAAACCCAGAACTAATTACTTAGAGGACCGAAAAAATGGGTCAAAGCTGATCATTTTTGTAATTGGAGGAATTACGTACTCTGAAATGCGTTGTGCTTATGAAGTTTCTCAGGCACATAAATCCTGTGAAGTTATTATTGGTAAGACATTTTTTCCTCTTTTCAGATTTTTTTAAACAAACTAAATGCAGAACTTTATGTTGTAAGTTACATGTAGGTCTAAATTGTTGAATGCAAAAAAAACTTTTTAATCCTAGTGTGTTTTATTTGATGTACTAGAGTTTTTTGTGGTTGACTTTTTTGGTAATTTGATTTTTAAATATTCTGATTTTGAGGGAATGACTTCAAAATGCTGTATTATTTAGATATTATTAGATATGTCCTTTAAAATATTATGTTCTAGTCTTGCCCTTATTATTAAACAATTTTTTTAATTTTTTTTAATTTTTTATCTTTTATAAACATATATTTTTATCCCCAGGGGTATAGGTCTGTGAATCGCCAGGTTTACACACTTCACAGCACTCACCAAAGCACATACCCTCCCCAATGTCCATAACCCCACCCCCCTTCTCCCAACTCCCCTCCCCCCAGCAACCCTCACTTTGTTTTGTGAGATTAAGAGTCACTTATGGTTTGTCTCCCTCCCAATCCCATCTTGTTTCATTTATTCTTCTCCTACCCACTTAAGCCCCCATGTTGCATCACCACTTCCTCATATCAGGGAGATTATATGATAGTTGTCTTTCTCCGCTTGACTTATTTCACTAAGCATGATACGCTCCAGTTCCTTCCATGTTGTTGCAATGGCAAGATTTCATTTCTTTTGATGGCTGCATAGTATTCCATTGCGTATATATACCACATCTTCTTTTTTTTTTTTTTCTTAAAGATTTTATTTATTTATCAGAGAGAGAAGGGGAGAGAGCGCGCACAGGCAGACAGATTGGCAGGCAGAGGCAGAGGGAGAAGCAGGCTCCCTGCTGAGCAAGGAGCCCAATGTGGGACTTGATCCCAGGACGCTGGGATCATGACCTGAGCCGAAGGCAGCTGCTTAACCAACTGAGCCACCCAGGCGTCCCTATACCACATCTTCTTGATCCATTCATCTGTTGATGGACATCTAGGTTCTTTCCATAGTTTGGCAATTGTGGACATTGCTGCTATAAACATTCAGGTGCACGTGCCCCTTCGGATCACTATGTTTGTATCTTTAGGGTAAATACCCAGTAGTGCAATTGCTGGGTCATAGGGCAGTTCTATTTTCAACATTTTGAGGAACCTCCATGCTGTTTTCCAGAGTCAAACCTCCAGTTTTGATTGTCAGCATATCCATGTATCGCACAAAGTAGACAAAGTACTAGAAGTGGTTTACTGAGCATGCTGTGCAGTGGAGGAAGGAATAAGATATTGTGGTGTAGGCAGATTTCAGGAATGTGTCTTATAGAAATTTTGTTAAATTGTCCCAACCTATGACACTTGGCAAATTTGAGAGACAGGGCAATATAATTAGCCAAGGAGAATCTACTTAACTGCTGGCCTCTGAAAATTTATCTTTTCTCCTACCAGGTTCTACACATATTTTAACACCCAGAAAGCTTTTGGATGATATAAAGATGCTGAATAAACCCAAGGATAAAGTCTCCTTTATTAAGGATGAATAATGATTTTTTTTGGAGATTCTTATTAATAGGTTCAACTAAAATAAATCAAGACAAGTTTGCTATCATGTAATTTAAACAATGTAAATATTTTGCAGAATACTGATTTTTCAAATATATTTCTTAAGGGACTTTATGGTTACATATCATTGGATTTGCCATTTTTAATAATTTAAATAGTGTCGCTGCTTTGTAGATGATGAGAGGAAATGTTAAAATGCTTTCTCAAAGGAAATTTTTCGCCTCTGGAACTGAATATATTAGAATTGTGGGTGATTCTTCATAACTACCTATGTACATACTAATTACCAGATACTTATCTGTCTTATGCTCAAATATAGTTTTTTGGGAAAGAATGATTTTAAATGAAAAGGCTGTAAAAGTAAAAACCTGTAAGTGTGTGTGTCATAGAATGATTTTCTGTAAGTGCAGTTTTTTTTTTTCAATTTAAATTGATAATTTCTTTTATGTGTAAAATAATTCTGTCATTAATAGAAATAGAATAATTTCACAGTGTTTACTGTCTTCCCAGATACTTCTAAAGAACACAGTTTTATATAATTTCAAACTCATGTATGTTTAAAGCAGAAAACCAAAAATAAGTGTGAATATTCTAAGAGAAAATAAATGTATAGTTACAAAAGTTACCTTTTGGGGGGGAAGGGGAGGAAGGGGAAGTTGGGAAGTTTAAAAGTTCTAAATCAGAGAGTTACAAAAAAAGAAAAGAATGCACCATAATCTTCCTATCAAGATAGCACCTATTGACTTTATAAAAACAATATAATATTTGTGTAAGGTTGGATAATAAAAGGATATTTCTGCACATGTGTTATGCAAAGGGAACATCTTCATTTCAAATCTCTTTTTTTACCTGGCCTCATAGTAGCCTCACGATTTTATGTATTACTCATCTTCAGAGTTTTGCTCTTACATATAATGCTGCCTTGTTTGGATACATACCTTTGCAAACACTCACAAATACTTCTATAATATAAATTTCTAGCAATGGCATAGCCAGTCAAAGTATGGGCCCAGCATGCTTCCTCTGCACTACTCTGCTTAGCCAGTCAAAGTATTTGTGCATTTAATATAGTTGACTTTTTAAAGCCAAGTTTGGGGGTGTTGACCCCTGCCCCCACACCTCAACCATGCAGTTGAAAATCTGTTGAAATACTGTTTATCCCTCAAAAACTTTACTACTAATAACCTGCTGTTGGCAAGAAGCCTTACTGAAAACAAAGTAGGTTAGCACAAATTTTGTGTTGTATATATTTTATATTGTATTCTTACAATAAAGTAAGAGAAAAAAAATGAAGAAAATCATAATACATTTACAGGGGCGCCTGGGTGTCCCAGTTGGTTAAGCGACTGCCTTTGGCTCAGATCATGATCCTGGAGTCCTGGGATTGGTCAGGCTCCCTGCTCAGTGGGGAGTCTGCTTCTCCCTCTGACCCTTCCCCCTCTCATGCTCTCTCTGTCATTCTCTCTCTTTCAGGTAAATAAATAAAATCTTAAAAAGAAAGAAAGAAAATACGTTTACAGTATTGTACTGTATTTATCCAAAAAATCTGTGTGTAAGTGGACCTGTGCAGTTCAAACCTATGTTGTCCAAGAGTCAACAAGTTGATGGATATCACCATTTTAAATTTTTATGTAGAAAAACCCATCGCTTTTCCTTTTTGGCTTCTGAATTGTATGTTGTACTTAGACATAACCTTTTTTCTTTAAGATTTTATTTATTTGAAGGAGAGACAGTGAGAGAAGGAACCCAAGCAGGGGAGAGGGAAGGGGAAGAGCAGGCCTCCCTCTTAACAGGGAGCCCAACGCGCACAGCTCAATCCCAGAACACTGGGATCATGACCTGAGCCAAAGGCAGACACTTAACAACTGAGCCACCCAGGTGCCCCTAGAAATAACCTTTTACAACTAAAATGATAAATTCACTCATCGTTTCTTCTGGAACATTTCAGTGGGTTCATTTTATTTTTATAGATAATTCTTTCATCCATCTGGGATTGACTTTAGTGTGAGAATGTATGCTAGGTATTGTCTCTTAGCCCTTGCATTATGTCCCAGGCCTCCCCATCTCATACCCCATCTCATACAGGGGATGAAAGACTAAAAATGAAGTTTGGCAGACTCAGAGATAAGCAGGGTTCAGGACTGGTTAGATTCTGCCAGTGATTTGCATTTTGTTCAAGATGTGGAAAGTAGAGATCATCTACCATAATGTACTAGTGGACAAGCTGCTGCCTCCTGAAGTTGTAGCAACTAGCCTCCACGTTTCAGTCTGTTACCAGCTGCATGGGCATGAGGCAGTGCTGGTGGCAGCAATGGCGCCGACTTCTGTGCCTTGCATCCCAGAAGGTGCTATAATCTTGAGTCTAAAAGTGTGTTGGTCCCCAGTTGCTGCCCCTACAATTTTCTGATTTTTTTTTTAAGATTTTATTTATTTATTTGACAGAGATCACAAGTACGCAGAGAGAGAGGAAAGCAGGCCTCCTGCTGAACAGAGAGCCCGATGTGAGACTCAATCCCAGGATCCTGAGATCATGACCTGAGCCGAAGGCAGAGGCTTAACCCACTGAGCCACCCAGGTGCCCCTCTCTGACTTTTTTAAAAAAGATTTTATGTACTTACTTATTTGAGAGAGACAGCACAAGCAGGGGGAAAGGCAGAGGGAAAAGCAGACTTCCCACTGAGCACATAACCCAACTCAGGGCTCAATCTCAAGATGCTGGGATCATGACCTGAACTAAAGTCAAATGTTTAACTGACCGAGCCACCCAGGTGCCCCTTTTTCTCTGGTTTTTAAGGACCTGTATTAAATTCTATTCTTTGATATATCTGCAGAGTTTCCATTCCTACAGGAAACCCTGACTGATAAAGTATTTAACAGGGATCCAGCCTTCTTCCTAAGTAGCCAGATACTGTACCAAAAAAAGATTTTGTTTATTTGTGAGGGAGAATGAGAACACAAACAGGGGGAGCAGCAGGCAGAGGGAGAAGCAGGTTCCCCACAGAGCAAGGAGCCCGTTGTAGGAATTGATCCCAAAACCCTGGGATTATGACCTGAGCTGAAGGCAGCCACTTAACCGAATGAACCACCCAGGTGTCCCATAGAATTATACTATTATTAACAATTAATATCCAGAATACTTTCCTTGATTTTATAAATCTATATCGATATTGATATTAGATCTATAAAATCAAGGAAAAAATATATATATATTACCACAAAGTAAAACAACTACATATGTTATATATATTATTCAAAATCATGTATTTGGCTTAAAACTGGCCTAGATTTATTACAAATTCACTTAAATGATGGCTACAGACAGTCACAAAAAATGATTCTGGCCTTTTTTATGTGTGTGAAAACCATTCTAAAAATCAATATAATTTAAATAGGTATTTAAACCAGAACTAAATGAAAATTGGGTAATCCCTCTTTCCCTGTCTATTCTGAAATGCTAACTTTTTTTAATAGACTAAGTTTATATTTGTATTTTGATCTATTTCTGAATTTTCTTTTTTTTTTAATATTTTATTTATTTATTTGTCAGAGAGAGAGGGAGATAGAGCGAGCACAGGCGGACAGAATGGCAGACAGAGGCAGAGGGAGAAGCAGGCTCCCTGCCAAGCAAGGAGCCCGATGTGTGACTCGATCCCAGGACGCTGGGATCATGACCTGAGCTGAAGGCAGCGGCTTAACCCACTGAGCCACCCAGGCATCCCTGAATTTTCTTTTATTGACCTATAGTTCATGCCTTCTTGCCTATCTATTTTAATTCATGCTATATTTTATTTAAATAATTTTTAGGGGTGCCTGGGTGGTTTGGTAGGTTAAGTGTCTCATTTGCCTTCAGGCCAGGTCATGATCCCAGGGTCCTGGGATTGAGCCTCAGCTCAGCGGGGACTGCTCCTCCCTCTCCCTCTGCATGCCACTTCCCCTGCTTGCGTTCTCTGTCAAATAGGTAAATAAAATCTTTTTTAAAAAATTTAAGTAAGCTCCATGCCACCATGCCACATGTGGGGCTAGAATTCATGACCCACCCCAAGATCAAGAGTGGCATGCTTCACCAACTGAATCAGCCAAATACTCCTAATTCATGGTATATTTTAATGTGTGACAGATATAATCTCTACTCCACCCACACCTAAATCAGTTATTTTTCAGAGATTTTCTAGCTTGTACATTTTTCTAAATGAACTGTAGTGTCATTTTGTTAATCCCAAAGGTTATTTTGGTATTTTCATTAGGTTTGCAATAAATTTATAGGTTAATTTAAAGAATTGACAGCTCAGGATGCCTGGGTGGTTCAGTCGGTGAAGCATCTGCTATTGGCTCAGGTCATGATCCCAGCGTCCTAGAACTGAGTCCCATATTGGGCTCCTTGCTCAGTGGGGAGTCTGCTTCTCCCTCTGCCCCTCACCCTGCTCTTATTCACTCTCTCTGAAATAAATAAAATCTCTAAAAAAAAAAAAAAAGAATTGACAGCTCTATAATACTGAAACTTAAAATTCAGGAATACAGAATGTCTTTTTATTTACACAAATCTTTATGACCTTGAAAACCTATATTTTTCTTCATATAGGTACCGCAGTTGCTATAGTATCTTTCTGTGTTTTCCATGTGAATTGGATCTTTTACATTATTTTCAAACATTTTTTAATATAGGAACGTTACTGATTTGATATATTCATTTCATAACTTGCTAGTTTACTAGATGGTGATAACAAAATAATAACATGCAAGTGCTTCCTTAGAGCTTTATATGTGCCAGGCATTGTTTCAAAGTGCTTATACTACCTCATCTAATCTTGTGAGGCTAGGCACTGTTATCATCATCTCCATTTGAAAGCCAAGAAAACTAGGACACAAAAAAGGTTATGTAATTTAATCTGGGTGTGCATGTGGGTAGGAAAGGCTTGTTTGTACATGGCTGGGAACAGTTCATTGCCGGTGAAAGGGATGGTGTTTGGGGCCTGTGTTTTGTATGAGGCCCTTGTGTATCTTGGTTACTTGCTATCTGCCCAGAGTTACGTGGAACAGAGATTTACAGTGATCCAATGCCCTGTGGCAAATAGAGCCAAGAGTGTGATGGCAGCACACACTGGCCCATTCATTTAGTTAACACCTCAGTGATAGTATACTTTGTCCTATGACAGTGATGTGAGATCCTTTGAGGCCTCCACTTTACATATACTTCAAGCTTAGAATTAGATCATGTTTCCTAAATCTCTTACTGAATTTGAAGACATGAGTTGTCATCTTTCATAAATTCCTGGTATAAACTGTTCCCACCTCCAGAATTAGAAATTACAGATTCTTTTTTTTTTTTTTTAAAGATTTTATTTATTTATTTGACAGAGAGAAATCACAAGTAGACTGAGAGGCAGGCAGAGAGAGAGAGAGGGAAGCAGGACTCCCTGCTGAGCAGAGAGCCCGATGCGGGCCTCGATCCCAGGACCGAGATCATGACCTGAGCTGAAGGCAGCGGCTTAACCCACTGAGCCACCCAGGCGCCCGAAATTACAGATTCTGATAAGACCCTCTGAAAGACACTTTGCTGTTGCAAGTAACTGAAAACATTTATTTACTCAATTGGAAGCCCGCTTTTGCTTCCTGTTGAAATGTGCTCGATTTATAAATGGGTTCACATTGCTCAGCCATAGTCACAAAAAAATAAGAATATCAACCATTCACAGAGACACAAAAATTCTTGGATTTGAGCCCCAAAGGCCTAGACCCTGACAGTTCATTTTGTAAGATGTGATGCCCCTATAACTTAGTTCTGCTGTAGGTTGTTTGTAACCCTTTGTGCATTCTGTCAGGTTGCACGCAGGTTTCTTTTAAAATCAAAGAAACAACAAAGTCTTCATCCCACAGCAAAATTTCTACTACCAAAACAACATTTTGTGTATTAAGCATACTCAAATTCAGTATGAATTAGGTCTATCTTAAATCCTTAACCATAAGATGACAGTTGAAAGGAGTGATTAAAAGATGAGTTGCATTTGTTTGACTTAATAAACTGAATGGCTAGAATTTTTTTTATTAAAGAATTAAAGCATTCCCCCTCATCCTGCTTCTTGCTCCTGGCAGCGTCAAACCAACAGAGCACAGCTACACATTGGAAGAACACAGAGGCCTCTGGACAGTGGAGCTGCCACCTGCTGCTCTCAGCAATGGTGAACCCTTGACTCCATGTTAGAGATGCAATGACTTTTGGCTAATGAGCTGGTTTCTCTGGTCTCTTACTGCAGTTAAAATTTACACAAAGAAGGGAGGAAACAGCCAAGGCTACATGGTCAGTAAATATAAAGTCATCTTTGTAAATCAGAGCCTAGCACTTTTCCAGAAATTCTTAAGGACATTGCCCTGTTACTGTTTCTTGGATTAAGCATGTTGCAGTGATAATCCTCAATCATGATGGAAATGTAAAATTACCTTTAGAATACAGTTTAATAAAGCAGAGATGCGCCATATTTTTAAATAAGTGATTACAGTAGTTAAGTTACTTTAAAGGTTAGTTGAGGGTTTAGGAACATTCATTTGTGGTGGTCCTTTCTAGCCTAGGTTCCATGGATTTGCTTTAGGTGACCATGAACTTTAAAAAAAATTGTGTGTGTTCTTACATCCCTTTTCCCTGTAAGAGGGGGGCATGGGGAAGGGAGAGCCCATAGCTTTCAATAGTTTTTCAAAGAGGGTTGGACCCAGAAAAGGTTAAGAGCTAATGATTTGTACGAGAACCCTTGAACTCTTCAGAGAAGTTTAATTTTAACCTTGGGGACAGGATAGTGATGCTTGGCACACAAAACAAGTTATCAAGTTGTGATTAAATTTAGGTAAGTGATAAATCTAGAAGCCTATTAGTATACGCACAGTTTAAGCTCCCTCTTCTAAAACACTACTACCTGGGGCGCCTGGGTGGCTCAGTGGGTTTAAAGCCTCTGCTTTCAGCTCAGGTCATGAACCCAGGGTCCTGAGATCAAGTCCCGCATTGGTCTCTCTGCTCAGCAGGGAACCTGCTTCCCTTTCTCTCTCTCTGCCTGCTTGTGACCTGTCTCTCTGTCAAATAAATAAATAAAATCTTTTAAAAAAAAATAAATAATAAAATGCTGCTACCCATCTTCACTCTCTTTGTTATGGTGCTAAGACTTGAAAAGTACCTTCAGTCACAAAGTCAGCGATATCTTCCATCTGGCCTCTGCTTTATCTCTTCTAAGGCACTCTAAACCAATTCCCAAGCCCTAAGGTTAAAAATAGCCCATTCTTCAGCCAGCTAGACAAATAGCAGCTGCCTTCGCCACAAAAATCTTCAAAGTGGGGATGGATCAACTCTGTTTACCACTGACTAAAGCTCTGGGGGTTGGGAATTATTGACTGGAGTGAATAGATACCTCAGGAAGCAGGGAAAGAGCCAATCTTGGGCTGCTCTGTCATGAAAGGTTATAAACCAGTCTTAAAGAAGCAAAATAAATACATAAATAAATAATAATAAATTTTTTAAAAGATTTTATTTATTTATTTATTTATTTGACAGAGATCACAAGTAGGCAGAGAGGCAGGCAGAGAGAGAGAGGAGGAAGCAGGCTCCCTGTGGAGCAGAGAGCCTGATGTGGGGCTCCATCCCAGGACCCCAGGATCATGACCTAAGCCGAAGGCAGATGCTTTAACCCACTGAGCCACCCAGGAACCCCATAAAAAAAATTTTTTTTTTTAAAGATTTTATTTATTTATTTGACAGAGAGAAATCACAAGTAGATGGAGAGGCAGGCAGAGAGAGAGAGAGAGAGGGAAGCAGGCTCCCCACTGAGCAGGGAGCCCGATGTGGGACTCGATCTCAGGACTCTGAGATCATGACCTGAGCCGAAGGCAGCGGCTTAACCCACTGAGCCACCCAGGCGTGCCCAAAAATCTTTTTAAAACAAAAAAAATGTCTTGTTCTGACGGTCTATACAAAATGCTATATACATTTAGTTAATCACTGGTCCATAGTTTTAGAGAATTGTCTTCACTTTTGTCCCAAATTCATTAATCTAGGACTAACATTTTTGCATCTGATTCAGGAGATCTTCACATAGTTCACAGTATAAACATAAGAATTTCATACTGTACAAAAAGTAAAAGTAAAGATTCTTCCTTACCTGAATGACACCCAGGTTCCATTTCCTAGAGGTCCACTGAATAGTTTTGTGTATTTTCCCAGAAAACATGTATGCCCTTTGAAAAACATACACGAATGAGGGCACACTGCATGTATTATTGGTCGTTCTTGCTTTCTTTCACTATCTTGCAAGATAATCTGCCTCATTTTTTTCCGCAGCTACAGAGCACTAACTGCATGACTGTTATTTATGAATCTCCACAGGGGGTATTAGATGAGTTCCATATGGGGACTCTTCCCCTCCGTGCTCCAGTGGCTACCCCTGTGTAATACCATGACCTATTATGTGAGTTCCCTAGGAAGTAATTTCTAATAGTGGGGTTGCTGCTCAAAAGGTAAGTGCTTTTATACATTTGTAGGATTTGATACCAAGTTGCCTTCCCTCCAGGTTACACCAATTTACACTTCCATCCCCAGGGTACAAAAGCATCTGTCACCCCCAACCTCGCTGACACTGGCTTTTCTAAACTTTAGTTTTTGCCATACTAATAGGCAAAAGTATATTTTGGTTCTATCCTTTTTTTTTTTTTTTTTTTTTTAAATAATCTCTACACCCAAGGTGGGGCTCAAACTCTTGAGCCTGAGATCAGGAGTCGCATGCTCTTCCCATGGAGTCAGCCAGGTGCCCCTAGTTTATTGCTTTGATTTTTTTTTTATTAGGAATTAGGAATAATAGATTTATTTTAAAATAAATACTTGTTGATTCAATTTTAAGAATCAGGGTCCATTGTTTTTTTCCTTTTAAGCACTTTGTGCGCCACCCCTCTCCCCCCATGGTTTTGCTGTTTTCTCTAGAAAGTCACCTTCCTAAATGGTATAAGAAGATACTTTGGGGAGGAAGATCAAGTTTTCTTTGCATTTCTTTTTTTTTTTTTTTTTTTTTTTTAAGTCCTTGGTTGCCTTGGGTTGAACTAGTATTTCAGTTGATTCCTCCATCTCTTTACTTTGGCAAGATCTTCTGCAATAGTTCTAATCATTCGATCAGTGGTTTCTTTCAAAATGGTTGCTGTCCTTAGGGCATGATCCAAAGACAAGTTTAAAATCTACAGAGGAAAAATCCACACATTTTATTTAAAGTTACTGTTTCTGTTAATTGGGTTATCTCATTATTAAACATTACAAGGTGGAATTTTTGGAGTATTCTTTTCCCACCCAGTCTATTCCTGTTTTTGACGGTTGGTTTCCTAGGTAACTGGTCTGAGATGGAATATATTTTTTAGGGAAAGGGACAGAGGAAAAAAAAAAAAAAAAACCACCCAACACGTGACCAATGAATGTGACTCAGAGGGTGAGATCAGCAACCTGCTGGGTCGCGCCCAGCCACAGAGGAAGAGATCTGTGAGAAAGAAGGCAAGCTCTTGGGGGTCGTCAAAGGAGACGGAAGGGTCATAACCCCTGAGAGGGCACCCACGGAGACTAGTGCTTGTGTTGAAAGCGTTTGAAATGGCCTGGGATTTGACTGGAAAATAGGGAACTGCAGGCAGCTCTAACCCCACTGTCACTGGAACAGACTTGTGAGCGGCTGGAAACAAGCTGCTGCCTGCACTCCCGGCCCAAGGGATCCTGCAGCTGAGGCACCACCCACAAAACACTTTCTCCAGGAAATTTCCCTTGGAACCAATTTAGGAATAATACAACCATGTAGCTGCTCATGCTGTGTGTCTTTATGTTAGTGCTGAGCACAAGTTGATTTTAGTGGAGCGTTTTCTGGTCCCCCCATAATGTAGTAATTTAAAAGCCATCAGTTTTGTGGTCAAGACCATACTTAAAAGCTGCAAGGATTCTAGAATGGTTTTTTTCCTGAAGCTCCTCACCTCAGATTCTGTTTCTTCAATACTGCCAAAGTTGGTTAAGGACTTGCTTCCCAAAATCCTGCAGGAGTGGAAATGGGGTGAGGGTGTAGCAAGGTCTGAATTATAGGTCATGAAAACCTTAAGATTGTTTCTGGAAGGCAAAAGCATAATTGTATAAAGCTCCCCTCTCCCTCTAGCTCTGTAGTGGTTCAGGAATGACTGTGTGTGTGTTGGGGGTGAGGAGTTTGTGCAGTATCTGCCTTTTGTAGCTCCCATAGTCCTGTTGTGGCTGACCACAGAAATGATTTGTTCCATGACCGTGAAGGGTGTTTTCTCCCAGAATCTGTCTTCCATTGGCACAGAAAGAGGCAAAACTCCGACTTTTATTCAGTTTTCATTATTTTTCGAGGCTGTCTTCTACCCTGCATATTTATAAAACAAATGCACACAAATCTGCCAATTGAAGGCACTTTGAGTTGAGTTCATCTAGCACCAGTGAGCTTAGAGCAAGGAGGCAGCAGCAGTAGAAAGATAAAAGCAGCACCTCTTTAAACAGGCTCCCCTGGACTACTAAACTAGAAGTATCACTCTGTCTCTTGATGGGCTGGGTGAATAATGGGGGCCACTGTCACCATGTAACAGTTGTTCCAGTTGTGCACTGCATAGCTCTGGGAGGTTTCATTTACAGTCTATGCGAAGGGCACTGCCTGATGTTATGCTTTGCACAACCATACTAAGAGATGCCATAAGACCTTGCATGTTGACACATGGGCCATGGATTCATCCTCACATTCCCCCTGGCTTGAGATTCCTTCTGTTAAGCAGTACTTTGCTGGTATATAAAACACTTGCGGCAGTCATCTCCAGAAAGTGGCTCCGAATGCTATGACCCGAAGCCCCCCTTCATTCCTCTCCCCTGCCACATTCACACGACTTGGTTCTACAGGTTAGTTTAACACATTGAATCTACCATCCAGTTGAGAGCATCAGAGAATATCAGCATCGGGAGCCCCTAGCTAATGAAAGACTCCAGGCAGGGCAAGGCAATGTGGTGCAACGGGAAGGGTGTGGGCTTCAGAGTCCTCTGTCTCCCCACATCCAATTGGTCGCCATGATCAACAATAACAGCCATCACTTGCTGAATGCCAGGTACTTTTCCAGGTGCTTTATATGTATTGACCCAATCCTCAATGAGTTTGGCACTATTATGATTCCCATTTGGGGAATACTGGGGAAATATAGTGAGGAAAGGCAGGCAGTCAGAGGTCAGGCAACCAGCTCAAGGACACAGAATGAAGATGCAAACCAAGATGTCACCAGAGGCCACATTCTTAAACACTACACTGCATTATGATAGTAGCTACTGAGTTCAGACTTAGTGAATGAGCACAGAGCCTGAACTATTAACCACTCTGCTACACTATTATTGATTCTGCCTCCTAAATAGCTCTTGGATACTAGACCTCTCTCTCTCCTGCTCTACCACTCTTGAACAAGCTACTATCATCTCACTTGGACTATTGTACCAGCCTCTTACTTGGCCTCTGTGCTCCAATCCTTGACTCCTCTACTCCATTCCTGCTCATTTAGTAGTTAGAATGATCTTTTAAAAATACTAGGAAACTTTAAAAACGCCCTGGTTAAAAACTTCATTGGCTTATTATACTCAAAAGTCTGAAATCCTTCCTGTAACTTACAAGCCCTTGCATGGTCTCACCCTGCCCATCCCACCAGCTTCCCCTCACCAGCCCCATCATGCCCCACAGACACAACCACTGCACTGTTCTGGAATTTGCCAGGGGGCCTTCCCACTCCAGCAAGCTCTCTTAAACTGGAATGGCTTCACTCTTACCTTTACACCCCCTTGCTAATTGATTCATACTTATCCTTTGGTGGTCAGCTTCCCTGAACCCCCAAATTAGGTAATGGTACTCGGTACACCCTCTTTTTGGCACTTACAAAGACTGGCTCTTCTACCAGGAAAGTAACTTCCATGAGGTCAGGGACAGTAGTTTAATTTTTCACTGTGTCCTAAGAACCTGGCACAGGACCTTGATGTTAACACTCAAATACTTGTTGAATGAATATATGTATGTTTGAAGTATTAGCCATACTTTCATTTGAATCTTGGCTCAACTACTTATGATCTAGGTGATCTTGGGCCAGTAATTTCATGCACTAAGCACATTGTATGTACCCAACTAGTGGGTAGTCATATTTGTTATTATTAATAATAAAATAATACTTACTTTCCTGGTATGGGCTCATGTTCATCATGAGAGGATTTTGGATTCAATGTCTGGGAACAGATCCATTCTGGCTTTGAACGAGCTGAAAGATGTTAGTTAGCTATGATTAAATTCAGAGCATCAGAAATGATCCCCAGGGGCACCTGGGTGGCTCAGTGGGTTAAAGCCTCTGCCTTCGGCTCAGGTCATGATCCCAGGCATGTGGGATTGAGCCCCATACCAGGCTCTCTGCCCGCAGGGAGCCTGCTTCCTCCTCTCTCTCTGCCTGCCTTTCTGCCTACTTGTGATCTCTCTCTGTCAAGTAAATAAATAAATAAAATCTTTTTAAAAAATGATCCCAGACTTTTCTGTGTGAAATATTTCATGAAATTTTAAGAAGAAAATTGGGGAACATAGAAAACAAAGAACTTTCTATCAGGTATTCTGAATTCAGGAAAAGAAATTTAACTCATTTATCTTAAGAAAATCAACCTTTAACAGGGGTTTTATCAGTAGCCATGAGACCAGGAGTCTAGGTTTAGGTTTGCTGGGAGCTAGCTGTGTGACACCTGAGCATGCCGTCCAGTTTCTGTGGACTCAACTACTTCATCTGACAAGTGGAGGGATTATCCCCTTGACGGGGATTGAGGTCTTCTCCAAACACAGGAGCAAGTTTTCTAGGAGTCAGAAACTAAGTTATGTTACTAAGACAATTCCAGAAAATAGACTAAACAAAAAAGATAAATGTAGGAAAGGCACCATGGAAGACAAGAATGCCAGGGAAAGGAAGAAAGAAGAGTAGTGGCCAGTAAGTCTGCCTTCTCTGTTGCTGGTTCTCCTTCCCAGGTCTCCTGTCTTATTCACCAGTCTCTTATAGCTAGGCTTCACTCCCCCTCAGGAGGGTCCCATTTGATAAGGGAACTGGGAGACATTGTCTCTCAGACATGGAAGGCAGAGCAGAAGCCAGAAGGTCCAAATTAGACATGTTGACCACCCAAACCTAAGTTGTGATGAGCAGAGATACTAATGAGTTTAGTCTTAATCCTTTGCTAGTCTCCAAATACAATTTTGGATTTTATTTGAAACATAGAAACTCAAAGTTGGGGAGGGACCATAGGGTCATCTGCTCCAGTTCTAGTCTGGCCTACAGATTTGTACATCCTGACAAAGTACATTGTCTCCGGATGGGATCTGTAGAGACATCTCTGCAGATGGGGCTCACGACCTCCCACAAAAGCCCACTCCATTCCAATTTCTGGAAGGTTCTTTTCAATGTTGAGCAATACCTCTCTAAGACTTCCACCCTCTCGGCCACTGTACAGTTACTAATGTGGCTCGAAGTCACACTTCCAGTGACTCAGTTGACCCCTCATTCCCTCATGTATTGGAATGACAAGTCTCATGGGCTATAAACCCAAAGGCCAAAGAGATAGTAAAAAATCTGCTCTGTTACTTCTGCAGAGTTTTGGTGCCTGTCATCTTGACAGAACACATCCACTTGAAGGATTTGGCATCTGGGGACATAGGAGGCACACAGCTGAGTTCAATCTGATAAATGGCATTCTTTCATCTAGGAAATTGGCAATTGTGAAAGATAAGAAACATTCTCCCTGATGCCCTGTCCACAGATAAGGAAAGAAAGAGCTGGAGGTTTCCCACAAGGAGAGGATGTTAAAAGAACCTGATACGGCTGCCATTCAGAAGCAAAACGTGGAGTAGTTCCTTCCTTCCCTTTTGTTCCCTTAGCACACTCTGACTTTACAATTCTAGCACCACATTTTGCCATGAACTTTACTTTTTGAGGGATGAGTTCCTTTCATAGAACTCCTTGGGGAGGGAGGAGCTGTGTCTTATTCATCTTTATAAATAAATGTTTGTGGGTTTTTAATTTTTTCCAGTGACAGCAAAATTTTGCATTGAAATTAGCAAAATGATGTTTAAGGAGTGTAAAAATAGTCTGTTTTTTTTTTTTTTTTTAACATGCCAACTTTTAGTAGGGACATATTTAAAGCTTTCACCACTCCTGAATAATAGCAATACTAGTGGCGACTTTTTGGTTGGTCATTTGTATAGTAAATATTTACCATTTGTTACCTACTCACACTGAGTTAGCACATAATAAGTTTCAAGGTCCATTATTGCCATTATTGCCATTATTGCCAGGATTTTCTGTCTCCCAGCCCTGGCCCAGCCTCTGGCCATCCAGGATGCAGGAGCCTCAGGTGAGTACTAGAGAACCAAGGAGCAGACTGGAAAGGGCAGGGCATCCCCCACCCCAAAGGGAAGCAGTGGTCAGTATGATACAGGTCCCCCATGCCTGGGAGACCACCCTGCTTACAAAGATGAGATCGTGCAGCAGATGTACTTACAAGGTGAAGAATTTTTATTTTCATTTAAAAAGCAGAGCTTGACAAAGGCACTACTTTCATTAGGATTTAAGTAATTCTGTCCTGGCATGTTGTATTTGTAATGAAATTCTAAAAAGAAAAGATGAAAAATACAACTCATTGCCGGCAAACAACAGCCGTGCCCACTTAACGCCTTCCTTGCAAGGCCCCTTTGTCACACTCACCTTCAAGTGGCTTTTTGCCACAGACTCTTCTGGAATTATGACTCTTAGTGCCACAGATCTCACACTGATTACTTTGCAGTCCAGTCCCAGAAAGAGAAGAGCAGCTGGGGCCTGCATCAGAACCTGAAAAAGCCCAAGTTACACAAAGAAAGTGTGAGTTTTTTCATCAGAGTGATAAAATGTGGTGTGGAGAGTAGAGCTTGAACCTCGCCAGGTATGTAGTTGGTGCCAGAGTGTTCCACTTCCCCAGTTGTGTTCCCAAGGGGAGCTGCCAGCCTTGGGATGATGTTTGGAATCCCCTTATGACAACTGAGAGATGTTTTGATAAGGAGCAGATTTGATGTGAAAATCTTAAGATTTTCCTTGCACATGGGGGTGCTTAGTGAAGGTCTGTGGAATTGATGGGTCTGTGAAAATGTGGCCCACAGAATCAACTACAAATGCAAGATGGAGGGGTGCCTGGGTGGCTCAGTTGGTTAAAACCTCTGCCTTCGGCTTAGGTCATGATCCCAGGGTCCTGGGATCGAGCCCCGCATCGAGCTCCCTGCTCAGCAGGGAGCCTGCTTCCCCCTCTCTCTCTGCCTGCCTCTCTGCCTGCTTGTGATCTCTGTCAAATAAATAAAAATCTTAAAAAAACAATGCAAGATGGATATTTTTCCAGATTTGCCCTGATACACCCACATTCTTTTCTCAGACCCTGTTGTGGCCAAGAGCTTGTGTTTTGTCACCCAGACATTTGGAAAGATGGTTTTTCTTTTCATCAAATCCATACGCCGATATGGGCAACTGAATTATAGCTCTGTCTTTATCCATGCCACAGAGGCTAACAGTTGAGAGCGTGTATATCTAACGCAGGTCTAGAACCCCACAGGCTGTGGACCATGGAGGACTCCAGGTAAGGCTAGAGTGTAAGAGCCTGGGCCAGACGGATGAGCACCTCAGGCTTGGGTGTCCAAGCAACATCTGAGGTCCAGGAGGGATGAGACCAGGGGACAAAGTCTCTGCCAATGCTACCTGCCTCACTGCTCTGGTAATTATGCTCATTTGTAACATTATCTTTCAAAGAATAAGTCACAATGGAATGAGCTCTAGAGATGTTTTTTCTTTTCCATATCTCAGTCAGTAGCCACTGAGGGGCGCCTGGGTGGCTCAGTTGGTGAAGCATCTGACTCTTGGTTTTGGCTGAGATTGTGATCTCAGGGTCATGAGATCAAGCCCTCTGAGTCGGGCTCTATGCTCAGTGTGGAGTCTGCTAGAGATTCTCTCCTTCCCCTCTGCTCCTCTCTACCCCCACTTGTGCATATCCTCTCTCTCTCTCTCAAATAAATAAATAAATAAATAAAATCCTAAAAAAAAATAGTCATTGAATTCCTTCTCAATCCATAACTCAAAGAAATTGCAATAGAGGATTGAGGGCATACCCTGAGAAGGTTGTATAGTGGAAAGGCATGAGGTTCAGATAGACCTGAGTTTGAAGTCCGGGTCTGCTATTAGTTAGCTGTGATGGTTAAAAATTTTTCCACAAATTCTTCAATATGTTCTTCCGAAGGCAGAGCTTAATTCTTCACTCCTTGAGTGTGAGCTGGATTTAGGACTTGCTTCTCACAAATAAAAGGACAATGTTGATGTATAGCTTCCAAAACTAGGTCATAAAAGACACCAAAGCTTCCATTTTGGTCTTTCTCTTGGATCTCTTGGCTGTGATGTCATAATGACATTCAATGTGGGCCTACTAGAGAGGTACACATGGTGAGGAACTAAGACCTCCTCCAATGGCCATGTGAGTGAACCATCTTAGAGGCAGGTTCTCCAGTCCCAGTCAGGCCCTCAGATGATGGCGATACTGGCCAACATCTGACTATAGCCTCATCAGAGAACTTGAGCCTAAATCACTCAGCTAAGCTGCACCCAAGTTCCTGTCCCATAGGAATTCTGAAAATGTTTGAATTTATTTGTTATTTTGAACCATTAAGTTTCGAGATACTTTACTACACAGCGGTAGAAATATACCGGCTCTTTGATTGGCAAGTTACTAAATTTCTCAGAGCTTCCATTTCCTTATCTGTAAAATAAAGATAATTCCTACTGACAGGGATGTAAGGATTGCTAAATGTTATGCACCATGTCAACAGTTCTCAAATATTTTACATCAGAACGCTTTTACACTCTTAAAATTAAGAACCCTAAAGAGCTTTTGCTTATTACAGTTTTTATCTATCATATATCATAATATATGCCATTTTTTGACCTGTGGTGAAAAATCTCACCCTGCATTGGAGAAGAGCTGTTATATGGCATTCAGTTGTTTGAAGATGGACTGGTACAGAGATATCTATTATAAATTTCAAGTCATTTTTGCTAGTGAAAAATCATTCAGATCTTTCCAAGACTGAATTGATAGTCCTAAGGCTTTTTGGTTTTCAAGTAGAATTTTAAACTGAAACATTTAAAAATATTTGATTTAGTTCATCATTTACAACCAACAGTAAACCATTTCATGCTGACAAAATAACTTTTTTTTTTTTTAATTTTTAAAAGCTTTATTCATTCATTTAAGAGAGAGAGAGAGCGCACACATGTGCTCATGGAGGTGAGGGGCAGAAGATGAGGGAGAGGGACAAGCTGACTCTGCACCGAGCCCAGGGCGCAATACAGGGCTTCATCCCAGGATCCCGAGATCATGACCTGAGCGGAAACCAAGAGTCCAACGCTCAACGCACTGAGTCATCCAGGTGCCCCCAAATAATGGGTTCTTAATGCAAAAGAGCTATTTTTATTTTTATTTATTTATTTTTTAAGATTTTATTTTTTTATGTGACAGAGATCACAAGTATGCAGAGAGGCAGACAGAGAGGCAGGCGGTGGGCAGGGGGGGTGGGGAGGCGGGGGAAGCAGCGCTCCCTACTCAGCAGAGAGCCCGATGCGGGGCTCCATCCCAGGACCCTGAGATCATGACCTGAGCCGAAGGCAGCAGCTTAACCCACTGAGCCACCCAGGCGCCCCAAAAGAGCTATCTTTAAAAATTAAAAGAGTGGCTGTATTTTATGTTTTGACAAGTGACTTGAGTATCTGGCATGATAGAAGGCTCTGGATCCCACCACTTCATCTCCATTCAATCGGTTGCAGTATTGGCCTTGCACGGGGATGTAGCTAGGAAAGAGAGGGCCTCACAGCCCCGCTGAGACCTTCTGGGCCTTCTGACCACACTTGGAAAACCTGTCCTGGTATAGCAGCTGGTAGGTGTTCAATCAATGAAACATTACTATGACTATTAGGAAAGGAATCATTGGGGTGCCTGAGTGGCTCAGTCGGTTAAGCATCTGCCTTTGGCTCAGGTCATGATCAGGTCATGATCCCAGGGCCCTGGGATGGAGCCTGTGTCAGACTCCCTGCAAGCTCAGCTCCCTGCTTCTCCTTCTACCCCTTCCCCTGCTCGTGCTCTTTCGCTACCTGTAACTCTCTCAAATAAATAAATCTTATAAAAAAAGAAATTGAAAATGAATCATCTACTGAGAAGAAGTAGTAACTACACATGACAGAGCAGAAAGAACACCACTTGGCCAATCACTCTTATGAGCGTAAACAAGCCTCGTTAGCTCTCTGGCCCCGGGTTGTCGTGTATAACAGGGAAGACCGGGCTGGGGTGGGGACCCTCAGGCTGGGAGCTGCCTGAACAGGCAGGCCTCGGCCTCACCTCTTCCTCAGGCAGGGTGGTTCTGCCTGGGGATGTTTTTCTGCTTAAACTACCTTTGGAGGAAGGCTCCTCTGACTAAAAATATCATTGAATTCCATGCCCTGCGTGCTGTCCCGGTCTCCCAGCTCTCTTTCTTTGCTTCTGTGAAATGTGTATGGACAAGTCGGCAGCAAGTCTCCCATGGCCAGGAAGCTCAGCAGGCGGGGTTTCTGGGTCATGCTGGAAGGATGACACCCAGAGCTAAGGCCACCTCACAACTGAGTGCATGGAGTCCTGGGACTCCCGCACAGACACAGGAGGCGCTCTCACCCTGTCTGACCACATTGGATCCATTTGAATCTATTCCATTATTAATTTTTTACATAGTGCCAAAAACATACAATCTGCAACCCCCACATCTGAGTAAAGCTGCTTGGTGTGGCCGGTGGTCTGCCGGCAGGGAGCAGACCCATGGAGGGGGACCTTGAGGATGGAGCCCCCACCTCCCCAGGCCCCTCAACTTACTGTGAATCGAATTTGCATGCAGGGACTTTTCTTGAATGGCGGGGGGACACCTTCCACAGTTGGTCCTCCTGTGCCCTTTTTTCTCCGCGTTTTCCTTCCTATAAAAGGTGCATAAGATCCCATAAACTTTAAGCCCACTTCTAGAGATCGTGAGCATACTGGTAAAACTGAAATGTTAAATTTCTTGTATCAGAGCCTGGGACAATGCAGGAGTGGCGTCTTGTCCTCAACACAGAGATCCCTCTACCTGCCTTTTGGAGAGCTTCACTATAAGAAACCGTACCCAGCACCACCTGGCCTAGTAAGAATATGTATACTAAATGTTAAAAAATAAATCTGTTTTTTCCCCAGAGGACAATATCTAATCACCATGCACACACATGCAATGTAGAAATTTGAAGCATGGAATTGTAAAATTTGGAGTTTTCTTCATATTCATGTCTCAAAATCAACTCTTTTCAGGGGAAGAAGCTGTGCTCCCTGTCAGTATTGGGTCACATGGCTTTGGCTCCACACATGCAAGCTGAATGTGTCCAGAACATCCAGCGAGCGGGATTTCAGCTGTACAAGGCCACCAGGGGGCACCAGAAAGATCGCTTCCAGTTGTCTTTTACCAGGACACTTTCTCTGACCTGTCTTTCGCTTCAGCCTCCCTCCTTCTTCATGGAAATTCTAACTCCTTGAGAGAAATTCTAATCCATCACAATTCTTAATAAAGCCCTCGCTCAGCCCCTGAGGTACAGTAATAGCCCTCCAGGAAAGTTGCTTGTTCTCAGTGTGGAAGGCACTGTGCCCTTGATGTCCTAGACAGAGCTGGTGAAAGAAGGAGGGGGGGGGCAGCAGGGTACCAGGGCAGGGCACAGGAGGAGCAGCCCCAGGCGTTGCTTGGCCTACGCAGCATCCCTCAACCGCACCCAGGCCCGCTGACCTCCGGTGGAGAGGGGCCCTGTGCTTGGAGTTGGTGGAGCTGGGGGCTGAGAAGCTGGGTCCCTCCCCTCCCCTTGGAAAAACATGCTTTCCTCCTGACTCACATATTTTCTCACACCTCATTTTCTGTCTCCACCCTCTGCCTTCGGGGCATTTGAACATCTGCTCTCCAAAGTGGAAAACTTGGATCTCTTTCAAGAGAGTTCAGTCCCACGCATGACTTTCTTTTTCTGCCTCTTTTAAGCTTCTTTGTGCACTAAAATCTTCTTGCCAAACATAAAAGCTAAGGGCGAGTCTACTTAAGGAGACAGGTTCCCAAAAGGACAAAGTAGCTAAAATCCAAAATCTTAAATCTTAAATCCAAAATCCTGCTTCAGACATAGCACAAAGGGATATGCATTTTATTTGTAGCATATTTATCATCTATTTGCATATACATAAATATCCCTTGAATATCAGCAAACTTCATAAAGCAATATCCTATCTGAGAGATATCTAATCTTCTAGAAGAATAAAGACTGTATGTAGTCCTTTGTTCAATTAATCCCTCAGGTATTATGTAGTTTACCAAGATTTCAATTTATAAATCAATTTATAAATTTATAAATTTCAATTTATAAATGAATGTACCCCAGTCATACATTCATTGTTAGATCTGATCATCACACTTGGCTGTGCTTTTCCTTTCCTCTTGCCTGTCATCAAAGAGAAAATTAAGTCTGGAACATCGGTCCCTGACTTGGTATTTAAAAGTATCTGTAGGGTCTAGACTAGGAATTTGAAAGAGAAGCATTCAATATGTCGCATGCTTAATTAAAACATTTTTTTAACGTCAAACTGTTTTTATTATACTTACTACAATTTAAAAAATTCCAAAACCTTGGTTTCATTCAATAAATAAAAATAGTTGGTCTGGGGTGTCTCAAGGAGTAGGCGTTATTACTGCCCCTTATATTTAAAGGAGAGTCAAAGCTGATGATTGGCATGTTGGTTTAAAGCAGTTGTCCATACCAGATGATGCATGGCCATTTTTAACACAGACACCCTTCTGTTTTGGGGTGGGGCGGGGGGGGGGGGGGGGGACATTCACTTAGGACAAGCGCCCATTCCCGTGGTGGAATCCTTTCGAACTTCAGACCTTGTCATCTGCTTCTATTAGAGCCTATTATGTGTATGTAATAATAGTTGCTAAACATCTCCTCCCTCCTTGACTCTTGACCTTTCCAAGGTAAGTTAGCCCAGCTTTGGCTTGCATCCAGGATACTTCCTGAGCATATAGGTGACGCCTCTCACTAACAGACAGAAGCAGCAAATAAATGATTCTGAATCCACATGGGCTAACGAGCAAGCCAACTAAAGTTTCAAGAACATTACGGATTTCTCCTTAGGATTTTATATCGATAGCTTTTTTTTTTTTTTTTTTACACAATTTACAACTTCTTAACCTCTGGAAGAGTTCTTGCTCAAGAATGGGTAGAAGTGAACCCTGAGAGGTGGAATTGGGTTTATTTCTAGTGGGACTGGGGACAGAAGGAGGGAAAGGGCAGATTTTCATTCATCACCAGGAGGTGGTCTACAAGTGGTGCACGGTATTCTCCCCTTTAGGTAATGTTCTGACGGAGCGTACAGGACTTAGCGACCCTTCGTGTATGCTGTAGCTACGATTCTTAACCAGGGGGAACTTCTGAGAATCACTGGAGCAGATTTAAAAGAAGTATTCCTACCAGCGCTCCAGTCCCAGTGAGGCTGACACAGGAGGTGAAGTTGAAGCGTGCGCATTATTTGACAATCTCCCTGATGACTCTGATGCTCACCCCACTGGAGAACCACCGCGAGAGCGATTCGTGCATCGAGAGGGAGGCGGGGCCTGCCCAGCCCTGCCATCTGTGATTCTGAAACTTAGCCAGCGGTTGCTGGCCTCTGTTCAATTCATCTGACGCCCACTCTCCCTGGAGCTATCATCCTGGCTCTGGCTCCCACCCATCCTAGGGATTCAGCAGCAAGAAGCCCTCACCATTCAAGAACTCCGTGGCAAAAGGCACAGCTTGGACTGGTCATCTGCGCGTGGTCTCGGTCCTGGTTTCCCGAGGTGGTGTTGGGGTTCTCCTGCACCACAAAGCACACACAGATGTGGCTCCGCGCAAGGAAGTGACTCAGGCCGCCACCGCTCACGCACAGAGGCAGCTGAACTCACCACTTCGGGACTCCTTCCCTTGGATTTCTCCGATTTCTCCCCTTTCTCCCTCGGTGGGGTCTGTGCTGTAATGGCCTGGGGCTTAAAGAGAGAATGTTTCAACACTGGCTTGGCCTCTTGCATTCTCCAAACATTTAAATTTTTTTTTTCTTTCCTTAGTTTGGAATTACCCCAGGCTCCGCAGGAGGATGAACAGATTTAGGAAGATAATTTTTAAATCCATCAATCTGACCACTCTTCCTAGAGCTCTAAGAGCTTTTCCAAAGAAATGCATTCAACTACAAATTAAAACAGGCTTTAGGGACTATTCAGAGGCTGAAATTATTGTTTATATGTCCCTTTTTAACACAGAAAAATTACACTACTTCACCAAAAGGCCTGACACCACCCAGAGTGTATTTTTTACTACAGTTTTACCCTTTCTGCAAACAGAAAATGTGCCCTTCTTCCCCCATTATAAACAATGCTGGCACAAGCATCGTTGTACAGATAGCTTTTTCCATATTTTGAATTACTTCCTTAGGAAATGTGTAGGTCAAAGGTTGTGAACATGTTTGTGTGATGATACCTGTTGCCAAATTGCTTTCCGCAAACGCTGTAAGAATTACACAGCCGCCAACAATGTGGGCAGCTCAGTTTGAGCACACACACCCTTTGCTGCCTCAGGAATTATCCTTGAAAATGCTTTTGTTAATTTAAGAAGCGGGGAGGTGGCACCTCATGTTAATTGCCTCTGTTATTAAAGGAGATAAACATTTCCCCATGTGCTTATTTATTGGCTGTGTTTCCTACTTGTGACTTTCAGTTCATCTCCTTTGTCCATCACTTCTTTGGAGATTTTCAGTGTTTCCTTACTAGCAGAAACAACCATTTGTTGACTGCTCATTGGGCCAGGTGCCCCTTTGTTCCTTCTCGCCATCCGGGCATCCTGAGGCTCAGAGAATTTCAGCCAGTTGGCAAGGTCACAGAGAGTAAGTGGCAGAACTGGGATTGAACTCTCCCCTTCTGCTCATGTTCTTAGCCACAATTTTCCTGCTCCTTTGTGAACCTGTCAGAGCCCTTGGTATAATAAAAATCTCATTATTGAACATTATTTGTTCCTAATATTTTCCAACTTGTCTGCCTTTAAAAGAAGGAGGCTGTGGTTTTGGTTTTGCAAATAGTTAAAATGTTGATGTTGCCAAAGAGGAGGTGGCAATGGCCAAGAAACATATGAAAATGAGTTAAATTCCACAGTCTAAGGAATATCGGTGAAAACAATGAGACACCAATTTCATTTATCACTTTGACAAAGGTTGAAAAAGAAAAAGAGAAGATTCCCAGGGTGGGCTTGGGGAGATGGGGGACACACAGCTCCTTTCCGATGTACAGCTGGGGCCTGACACACCTTGCTAAGGGCCAGTTTATCAGAATTTTCACTCTGCCTCTTTAACTGCACTCCTAAGTTTTTAGTCTAAGGAAATAATCAAGTATGGCCCAAAAATTGCATATAAAATGATGTTCCTAAAGTAGTGTTTGTTATATCAAAGAACTGGAAAAAAACAAATGTCCGTCAACAAGGGATTGGTTAAATGACTTGGTAATGAAATACAATGCAGCCCTTAAAAATGAAGCTGTAGATTCATTCTACATGATTGTTGAGGTGCATGTGATAAATGTTAAAAGAAAAAAAGCATCATAAAACTATATAGCATAATCCCAGTTTTGCAAAAATTTGTGTCTTCAGAAAAGAAAAAAAGACTAGACAGATACACACTAACATATTAGCTATGATTTTTCTCTCTGTGAAATGTTCTTCTTTATACTTTATCTTCTCGTTTGTTTTCCAATAAGCATAAATTGTTTTTATAATTTAAAAATTAAAGAATTTGCCCCGTGTTTTCTTTGATCATTTCTCACTTTTAGGGGTTGAGGGTTACCCCTCCACTTCACAGATAAGGCAGATTTACATGAGCAGAATGTAGGCAAGTGCCCTCCACCTGAACTGGGAGACCTGGGATCCAGTGTCCCCTGACGTTTGTCCCCGGCAAGTCTCCTCACCTTCCTAAGCTTCCAACTCTTCTGAACCAACATTATTCTTTTGTTGCTCTCCTTTTAGACCCATGTGTTTTTAATCCCAGTACTTCCAGCTCATTCATAATGAAATAATCTCAAGCTGTGGGCCCTAGACCAGCAGCCCTGGCATCACCTGGGAGCTTGTTAGAAACAGAATTGCACGCTCACCTCAGGCCCACCGAATTAAAGCCTGCATGGAGGAAGATTAACACAAGATTCCTGGGTGCACTGCAGTTGGAGAAGCCCTGATCTGGAACAGGTACCGGAGGCAAGTGTCTCTGAGAGTAGGAAACAAGAGCCATACCAGCAGCTGTCACCAGCACTGACATCCAAGGTGTCAGTTGGTTTCAGAACCCAGGGCTCCCAATGAAGCCTGTTTTGCAGCACTGGCTTCAGTCAGAGATCCAACAGAGTGAATGCAACCTAGCAGGTCTGAGCTGCTGGATGTGCCCCTGGGATCAGAGGACCACCTCATGGCCATTTGATCTGCTTAGTCTGTGTTAGCATTGTTTTGGGGACTTTGGTGTTTTTGTTTGCTCTTTTGGGTTTTTTTTGTTTGTTTGTTTGTTTTTTAGGCAGTTTGAACTTAGAATCCATTCTTGAGCTCCATGGGAGGCCCACTTTAGGGGATTCTTTGGCTAAGAGTCACTGGGAACTTAATGGCAGCATTCCTGGGACCATGGGAGGGAGCAACCTGAGGTAGCATGTGGTGGGGACATCTTGTGGCCACTCTCCCTTTCTCCTCTCACAACTGGTCAGGCCCTCCCTCAGGAGCAATAGCTGTGAAGGAAGGGGCCTGTCGTGGCCCCAAAGGACACCCCCATGTCCCTTAGGAATCCGTGGCACCGCACAGAGGGACTGCCTTTAGAATTGCAGTTCCACGGGGAGGGACCCACATCAGTTCAGCATCCCCACTGCACCCCTAAGGCATGGTCACATCCTGCCTAGAGTCCCTGTCCCCAACCCTCCACCAACCTGCCTCCTTCTCAGCTCTCCCAACAACTCAATTTAAATCTTACCTTCCCTGACCTTGTTTCCCTGCTCGACTGGGCCCTCCCACAGTGAGGATGTCATATGCCATTACTGAATAGTCACAAAAGCTAACACCCAGCTAGTGTGCCTCCTAAGAGCCAGGCCCCGCTTCAAGCGCTTTACCTATATTAACTCACTTCACACCGTAACAACATCGTAACAATTTCTGACAAGCTGCCAGATGATGTCAATGCTCTTGGTCTGGGGACCCCATTTAGAATTATTTCATTACAAATTAATTGGAAGTGCCGGGATTAAAAATCCGTAGGTCTGAAATGATATGACAAAATTACAGTGAGAAGTAAATAATAGTAATTCTGTTGGTTCAGAGCTTCACAGTTTACAAAGACTTTTTGCAGAAGAGGATTTGGAAGCTTAGGCTGGTATTATTATCTTTATTTTAGAGAGAAGGAAACTGAGGCACAAAGAGGTTACATAACTTGCCCAAGGCCACAAAGCTGATGAGTGACGGAGTTGGTATTCAGATCCAGGCAGTTCAGCTCCAGAGTCATAGGAATGTGTCACATTAAGTACATTGCACGTCTAACATTCTGTCATTACACATTGATTTTATTTGTTCATTGTATGTATCCCTTAGAGATATGTAAGTATCTTGAGGGCAGGTGGTTTGTCGGCTTTGTTTATGTTATACCCTAATACCTAGAAAAGTGCCTAGCATTTGGCAATAAGTGTTTGTTGAATGAATGAATGATCCTCACAATAGACTCTTTTTTCAGGGATACTTAGGACAAAATTCTAGAGCTCTCATTATTTCGCAATAGTTGCTGGTAAACTTGGGACCCAGTAAAGAAAAGCAAACCCAGATCTGAGGAAACTGCTGGAAGGAAGGCTAGGCTCACTCCCTGGGCTCCCTCATACCACTGGGAAGCCAATTCCTGTTCACAGCTGGGAAGTGTTGGAACTGTTAAATCCACAAGAGCTCAGAGGTTACTATACTGAGCATTCACGCTATACCAGGCATTCAGTCAGATGTCTGAAACACAAAGATAGGTACAAAGGCACAGGGAAAAGTGAGACACAGTGCTGTGGGAACACAGAGGTCCAAGCAAAGAGTTCTGCCCAGGGTGGGGGACTGTGTGTCAAAGTTACATAAATGGCCCAAATCAGAAGCTTAGCCTTGAATGAAATTTTGCTGGGAAGGTTAAGTGTTTTGAAGGGGCAAACATACTCCTTTGGCAGGGCTAGCATTTATGTAAGCTTCAATATCTTGTTCTTAACCGTGACAAAAACCTATTTAGATTTTGAGAATCAGCCACAGGTTGTGATTTCAAGTACTGTATGAAACAAAAGAGTCACTTTATGGCAATTATCCAGATGATTCAGTTTCTCAGAATTTTAATTTAGTCTGAAATGTTTCTGATAGTTGAGGCTACAAAAACAAAAAGTGTAGAAAGACAGTGGTGATTGCTTTGAATTCCTAATCTTGCATATGTAGACAATCCCAAAGAATTTAACTTGAGAGAAGGAAAATGCAGAAGTGGACCCATGGGAAATAGTTCTTCCCACTGAGTGTGTTATTTTTTATGTAGAAAAGGGAATACAAGACTATTAAGAAGAAAAATTATTTCTTCCAGGCACAATCCACAAAAATGTTGCTCTTCATCCAGAAGAAATAGCTTTTCAGTGGTTCCTCAGTTTAAACTGCATTGTGACATTTTAAACTAATAAGATATTTAAAAAGCCAACACTTACAATAGCTTCTAATTTTTAAAAGCTGGTTCCACTTTAAATAATATGATTCATGGGACCTTGGAAAGTTAAATTTTCATGAAATATTAAAATAGAATTCATGATTTCATGATTTAGGATTCTATAAGTGCATAAAAAACATTTTTCCTGGCATGAAATTAGGCTGTAGGTTGCTGCATTACCTCATTTGAGGGTGGAGAGGATGTGGATGCCAAGTCATCCGGGATGATTGGAGAGCTCACGGGAAAAGAGACGGCTGAAGTACATTTGCCCTTATTAATTTTCTCTTTAACATCTTCAAGTAGCAGCTCCAACTTGAAGATTTCACCTTCCACTTCTCTAATAAACATAAACAGGCATCTTACTGGGTATGCAGTCAACATTCTAATTAGTAACAACAGTTCACGAATATAGCATTGATCTATATCATTAATGTGGTTTGGCTTCAGACAGGAAGGATAATGGACACCCGCCCTGACATGCATCCTGTTTATAGCCTCACTCCAAAGGCCTGGGCTCTAGTCCTCATTTTGGTATTCATTAGCTGTGTATCCTTGGGAAAATCACTTCATCTTACTGTGCCTCCAGGGTCTCAGCTATAACATGGGGAGAACAAGAATCTGCTCTCTGGATCTAATTATTTTGACGTCCCTTATAGTTCTAAGAGCTATGATTCTATAGAAATAATGATTTATATCAAATGAAAAGAGGAAGGACATGAAATATCTGAATCATTTGATTAACAAGCTTGATCTGTAGGCATATGTACATACATGTATGCATGTATAAACAAATGTGTACGTGTAAATGTGTACATAAATATAAATATTGCTTTTTCCCAAAAAGAACCCAGTTTCTTCAAAATCTAATTTACCTCATATTAATCCACAAAGCAAAATCTCAACAAATTTCAAAACATTAAAAATTGTACCACTGCTTTCTCACTAAGATCAGGAAAAAGGCAAGGATGTCCCTCCAACCCTCTTTTTCAACATTGTGCTGGAAGTCCTACCTAATGAAATAAGATAAGAAAATATAAGGTACATATATTGGAAAGGAAGAAATAAAAGTGTCTTTGTTCACAGATGAAAATCCTAAAGAATTAGCAGAAAAACTAGAACTAATAAGCAATTATACTGAGGTTGCAGGATACAAGATTAATATAGGAAGGTGAATCACTGAGCTATATACCATCAATGAACAAGTGAAATTTAAAATTTAAGACACAATACTATTTACATTAAGATCCAAAAAAAAGAAATACTTAGGTATATTTACAAGACCTATATAAGGAAAACTATAAAACTCTGATGAATGAAATCAGAGAACTAAATAAATGGAGAGATATTCTATGTTTGTGAATAGGAAGACTCAGTATTGTCAAGATATCAGTTCTTCACAACTTGATATATAGATTCAGTACAACCCCTATCAAAATTCCAGCTTGATCTTTTGTGGATACTGACAAAGCGATTCCAAAGTTTGTAAAAAGAGACAAAAGACTCAGAATAATCAACAAAATATTGAAGGACAAAAACAAAGTTGGAGGATTGATGCTATCCAACTTTTTTTTTTTTTTAAGATTTTTACTTATTTATTTGACAGAGAAATCCCAAGTAGGCAGAGAGAGGAAGGGAAGCAGGCTCCCTGCTGAGCAGAAAGCCAGATGCGGGGCTCGCGATCCCAGGACTCTGGGATCATGATCTGAGCCAAAGGCAGAGGCTTTCATCCACTGAGCCACCCAGGCACCCCATACACTACCCAACTTTGAGACCCATTATAAAGCTACACTAATCAAGGCAGGGGGGTACTGGTGAAAGACTACACAAATAGATCAGTGGAACAGAATAGAGAACACCCAAAAATACACCCACATACTCACCTGATATTTGACAAAAGAACATGGCAATACAATGCAGCAAAGTTAGTCTTTTTAACAATTGGATATCCACAGGCAAAAAAAAAAAAATTAATCTAGACACATACCTTATACACTTTATAAAAATTAACTCAAAATGGATCACAGACCTAATGTAAAATGCAAAAGTGTAAAACTCCTAGAAGATAACAGAGTAGAATACCTAGATAATCTTGGGTATGGTGATGACTTTTGAGATAGAAAACCAAAAACACCATTCATGAAAGAAATAACTGATGAGCTAGAGTTCATTAAATTAAAACTTCTGTTCTGCCAAGAAAATGAGAAGAAAAGCCACAGACTAAGAGAAAATATTGACAAAGGACTGATAAAGGACCATTATCCAAAATATACAAAGAACCCTTAAAACACAACAATAAGAAAACAACCAGCCCAATTTTAAAATGTGCTACAGACCTTAACAGACACTTCACCAAAGAAAATATACTAAAAGGAAATAAGGCTATGAGAAGATGCTCCACATCATTCATCACCAGGAAAATGTAGATTTAAACAATGATGAGATACCACTAGACATTAGTGGAATGGCCAAACTATGGAATGCTAAGAACACCCAATGCTGGCAAGGATGTAGAGCAATAGGAATTCCCATTCATTCTTGGTGGGAATTCAAAGTGGTAGAGCTACTTTGGAAGACAGTTTGACAGTTTCTTTCAAAACTAAACATATTTTTACCATACGATCCATCAATCACACTCCTTGGTATTTACCCAAAGGAGCTGAAAATTTATGTCAGCACAAAAACTTGCATACAGATGTTTATAGCAGCTGTACTCATACTTTTCAAAATTTGGTTGCAACCAAGATGTCCTTCAGTAGGTGAATGGATAAATAAGCTGTGGCACATCTAGACAATGTAATATTATTCATCCCTAAAAAAAATGAGTTATCAAGTCATGAAAAGACATGGGGGAACATTATACACATATTACTGAGTGGAGGAAGCCCAATCTGAAAAGTCTACATATTGCATGATTCCAACTATGTGACATTCTGGAGAAGGCAAAACTATAGGAACAGTAAAAAGATCAGTGATTGCCAGGGGCTGGGGGAGGGATAAGAAGATAGAGTACACAGGATTTTCAGGGCAGTGAAAATTCTCTGTGATTCCATAAAGATGGATACAAGGTATCATACATTTGTCCAACACCAGAGAATATACATCACCAACAGTAAGCCCCAGTGCAAACTATGGGTTTGAACAACTACGATTTAGCTGTGTAGGTTCATCAGTTTTAACAAATGTATGGCTCTGGTGGGGGATGTTGATAATGGGAGAGAGGCTGTGTGTGTGCAAGCAGAGGTATATGGGAAATCTCTGTACCTTACTCTTCATTTTCCTGTGAGACTAAAGATAATCTTAAATTATACCGTCCACATTCTTTGATCACTGGAAATTAATAACAAAATACAGCAACAAAAACAGCAACAAAACACTCATCCTAATAACTGTTGGGTTACTAGGAAACAAAAATAGAGATGAGGGGTGCTCTACAAGCAAATAAGAAGTGAGCAAACAACATGTAAAACCAGTGTAATGTAGCTAGTATAGTACTTGGAGGAAAATTTATAGCTTAAAATGCATTTACTAGGGGGAAAGTTCAAAATCAATAAACTAAATATTCAAAACAGGAAGATAGGAAAAAAACACAATATAAAACCCCCAAAAGGAGAAATAAATGGAACTGAAAAGAATTTGATCAATGAAATAAAAAATTTTCTTTGAAAATCTCTATAAAATAAACCAGTAGAAAGTGACTGAAAAACATTAAAAATGAGAAAGGAAAGATAACAGAAGAAAAAATTTTAATCAAATGGGATTGAACGACTTTATACCAACAGTTTAGAATCTAGATGAAATGGACAAGTCTCTAGGAAAGCATAAATTATTAAAATCTACTAAAAGAGAAGTAGAAAATCTGAAAAAACTAACCAGAGGAAAATAGAAAGGATTATCAAAAACCTACCCCTACAAAAGGCACCAAATCCAAGTGGGATTATGAATGAGGTCAAGAAAGACTTGAACCCTTTTGGAACATGAAAAGGGAAAATTTCCCAAATCATTCTAAAGTTGAACATTAGGATGTTGATTAATACGTTAATATTAATTAATTATAGACTAATCTTTATTAATAGGTTTAGGGAATAAATTAAATAGATTCCTAAATCCCATTTGGTTAAACGTTTTCCTAAATTAAAAAAAAAATCTAATCCTAGTAAACTTAGGAGTAGAAGAAAACTTTCTTGATAAAGCTTATCTACTTGAAATTACAGCAAGCATCATACTTGGAAAAAAATTCCCTTACTCTTTAGAACGTGACAAGAATGCCTGCTTTTGCTAGTATTATTTATCATTGTTTTGGAAAACCTAGCAAATAAATCGATAAAAAGAAACGTGATGTTAAGAATTGGTGGGAAGAAAAGATAAAGTATAAATATTTAGCAGGGAATGGGAGCGGGGAGAACCCATCATTATTTTCAAAGGCTATGACTGCCACACCTAAGATAATCAATGGATAATCAATGGTTAATCAAATACTAAAAGCAAACCTGTGTAAGGTAGCCCAGCACAAGTTAAATATGTGATTTTTCTTTATTTCCTATATATCAATTATGGAAACATCTATTACTAATGCCCAGAAAACCTACAAAATAGCTAGGAATAAGTCTAACAAAACATGCATGAAATCTACACGAAGAAAACATGTTCCTGGATGGAAAAACTCATTGCAAAGATTTCAACTCTAGCTAATCTGTAAATTCAACACAATCCTGAACAAAATTCTAGTGGAATTTCATTAAGGAAGTTTAGTGAGCTGATTATAAAGTTTCTGAGTAAGAAGAAAGTACAAGAACAGCTAACAAAACTTAAGAAATATTTCAAATGTACACTAGACTACAGTAATTTAAAAGTATGTGGTTAGTGTGGAAATAGAAACATAGCTCAATGGGATGGAACAGAACCAGTCCCATCTACTCGTGGAGGGTTTTTTTATGGGATAAAAGTGGCTTTTTCATCCAGTGAGAAAGGCTGCTCTACTCAGTTAGCGGTGGTACAAAGATCTAAGCGTGGAAAACCGTATCGATACTTAAGTAAAATATAGGAAAATATGCTCTAATCCAGCAGGCAGACAAGAGCTAGCAGGGGACAAGGAGAAGTTGGAAACTGGAAGGAACTGAAATGGTAGCGCAAGGCCTGAAGGTAGTGGGAAGAAGTGGGCTCAAGGACCATGGCCAGGTGGGTTGGAAGCGAGCAAAGGAAGAGAGAGGAGGTGAAAACACGAAGATCTGGGGATGGGGAAAAGACTTTTTTTTTTAAAGTTTATTTATTTTTTAGTAATCTCTACTCCCATTGTGGGACTTGAATTAACAACCCTGAGATCAAGAGTTGCCTGCTCTTCTGACTGAGTCAGCCAGGTGCCCCAGAAAAAACGTTTTTGAGGGAATCTGTGATCTGTTCCATAAAGCAGAAGACAAGATTGTATGCTGACGGTATCAGAGAGAAGGGATCGGTGAAGACAGAGCCCCACCCCTTGACTCCTTGGCTTTCAGTGTTAGTGTGTGAAACCATTATCTGGCAAACAAGCTGCATGAAATAAAACAACTATTTATGCATATTACTTTTTTTTAAAGATTTTATTTATTTCTTTGATCAAGAGAAAGAGACAGCAAGAGAGGTAACACAAGCAGGGGGAGTGGGAGAGGGAGAAGCAGGCTCCCCCCTGGAACAGGGAGCCCGATGTGGAGCTCAATCCCAGGACCCTCTTACCACGATCTGAGCCAAAGGCAGATGCCTAATGACTAAGCCACACAAGTGCCCCCTGCATATTACCTTTTAAAGGCAATAATAAGAAGGTCTTAATAAGAGCACATTGTGGATTTAAACAAGTAATTAGTCAATGAATCAGCAGAATTCTTTCCCCTGCAAAAAGTTATCTATCATGGCCTTTGGATTCAACACTTAGAAGGTTTTGGACAATTCCATGGGGTTCTGCCCATTGCCACATTAGGCCCATGCGAGACAAGAGGACCAGTGTTAAGCCAAGCAGCCTTGCTTGCTCTGAGCCGGTTTTAACTCAGTTTTGAGAGAGACTGGGTCCTTCCCTTGCCCCAGTATTGAAAGCTTTTCCTGTATCTGGGATATAATTGCAGTTGAAGCTCTTTTGATGTATACTGGGTCCAGAACACCGTGGGCGTAACTAGGATATAAATACAGCATTGCATAACTTTGGTCTCGTTGTGCACAGAGGCCTGACTTTAAAATGACTGCCCAGACAAGTGGGAGTCCTTGGAAAATAAATATCCTTACTCTATTAGTTTTTAAATAAATAGTGAAAGTATGTAGAGATCTTTCTTTTCCCAGAAAACAAAATAAGCCTTTGGGAGGAAAAATCAATATTAAAACCTCATCCCTGCTGTCTAATTACTCAGTAGTGAAATACCAGTAGACAGAGATTTCATTCATTTTGAAAAAGTAAAATTGTACTTTGGGGAAAAATATTACCTTAGGACACTAGTGCCAGAATAGAAACCATTAAAGTAATCTGGCCTCAAGAATGATTCCATGTGAAAAAATGCTATGAATACAGAGAGTTGAACTTAAAAAGATTAAATCTCCTAAATGGATTCTTTTAATTCATACCAGGAAATTAAATGGAAACAATCCTAGGCTGGAGTCCTGGAACACATCTTAAAATTATTTGGATTGGAGAAAGAGGAGCACAGGGCCATAAAAAATGGCCAGTTGGAAACTTCAATGAGCTTGCTTCCAAGTTTCTCATGTGAACTAACTCAGGAGTCATCTTGACCTTTAAGCTTTAACATTTTCCCTTTAAGGGATTGGTGGGACCCTCGGTCCCAACAGCCTAACAATGGTCCTCTTGGGCCCCCTACCCTGCTGGAGTTGTCTGTGGATGGGAAAGAAAAGGGGGAGAAAGAGACAGAAGAATCAGACGGGGGAAACAGGGGCAGGAGTGGGGCAAAGGGCAGGACACGGGGAGCTTGGAGAAAAGGCCCCCTTGCGTTAACATGTGAACCTATCTAAGGTTTTCTCGTGTTGTTCTGAGTCTTAGAACCAATTCTGACATCCAACAAAGGACTAAACTGTAGCATAAAAATCTCTCCTCCAGGAGACAACTGTTCATTTCGAGGACTCCATCTGCGCCGATGCCCTGCCCGGGACTTCATATGTACCGGGAATTCCACACTGCTTGTTGCATGGGGTAACTAACACCTGTTCACCGGTGGCAGAGTTTTTGTGGACCCTAGGGGGGCTGTGCAAGCTCTCGGCCGGCAGCCACATCAGAATCCCACCTGAAGGAGGTCGCCTCTGCCCCCTCCACCTCACACAGTTTAAGCCTGACCTTTCTGGATCAAAGTCACCGACAGCTGGGGATTCATGCCTGTGAACTTGCTTCAAAGTCAGATGCTTCTCCTTGTTGTCCAGAAACTCCTGCTCCAGCAGTTCAAGATGTCCCTGCAGTTTCTCCAGGACCTGTAGCAGCAAAGTCACTGGAATCACACACATGGAAGCCTCTGCATGGAGTTGGCTTCCCCCCAGATACAAGGAGGGTATACTCTACGCTAGTTTCAAAACAAAGCCACCATCCTTCTCCTGGCAATTTTTTTGTTTCAGAGTCTGACATCTAAAATACAGACAACCCAGAGTCATCTCTGCGTTTACAACACCCTCCTGGTACACAGTTTTTTCAGTACACTGACCTGATTTCTCTCCCAGAGCCTACCCAGGAAGCTCTAAACTTCCATAATAGGATAGCAGTAATCATGTGCTTTTGCAGAATGATTTGTAGCTTACAGAGCACTTTCCCATGCATTGTCTTACTTAAGCCACACATCCGTGTTGTAAATGTTGCCAAATAGATGTTGTTATCTCAGAGGTATATGGGAGGAAATTGAGCTCTAGGAAGTATGTCCAAAGCCACACAGATCTTAAAAGCAACTAATGTTAGAGGACCTGAGTTTGACTCTATGGCCCTTGGACAGTGAGATGCGGAAGGAACGTCAGGAAGTTTAGCTAGAGCTTCAAATGGGTCTTCGAGACGTCCACACACGCAGCCCCGTGCAGATGAGTACTTAAACCGTGCAGATTAAGGTCTGGTCTTGAAGTGTGCAGGCCTTGGCCCTGTGGCCCCAGTAGCTAAACATTCCCTGAGAACTGCCTGTGTGGGGCCCTGGGCCAAAAGTACGAGGGATACACAATTCTATCAGGCACAACACGCCCTGGTCTCAGGGGGTTTATTCTAGTTGGAAAAAGAGACTGGATTCAAGGGTTTTGCCTTGACTAGGGAGAAGTGAGATCTAAGTCAGGCTTAAAGAATGCTCAGGAGAGCCTGACCAGGCAGCATTCGTGAACGCGGAAAGGAAAGGATGACTGGAGAGATGTTGCACGTAGCACAGTTGGGTTACAGGATCAGATACCCTGGGGTTCAATTTCAGTCCCGTTACCTAATAATTGTATTATTTTAGTCAACTTGAACTCTAAACTTCAGTTTTCTCATCTGAGATAATAATAGCCTTCACCTCATATTGTGAAAATTACATGAGTTAATGCTGAGTGCCAGGATCATCACCACCAGGATTAATTCTGATTATTAAAAATGAATAAACAAGTTTATGCTGGTCAAAGGGCATACAAAATGGCAGGTGTAGTAGATGTTTTACATGTCCTCTGCCCAGACTCATCCTCCATTTTTCTCTGTGCCCCAACCAGGAGGTTCACCTTCAGTGAGCTACATCAACGAGCTCCCTTGTCCCGGCACTGGTTCCAGCCAATGCAAGGCAAAAGGAGAAGAGAGAAATGAAGACGGATGACTTAGGGGTCTTTTTATCCCTGATGTCCTCCTGCTTGTTCCAGCTACTCCTACTGCTATAACTGTTCTCCCGAGGCCCCCAGATCTGCTGTTCCTTCTATGAGATGCTTTCTGTCCCTTATTGGTTTCCCCTTGCCCACACCATTGTAAAATGCTGCCTTATTAAATTCTCCTCAGTTGTTCCACTGGAGTAAACTGTCAAGGTCCCTGCCGGACCCTAATGGGTACTGCAGATCTCACAGATAATGCTCAGGTTCCGAGCTTGGGAGGCAGAAAAAAATGCAAAACCCCTGACTTAAAATGAGGAATCTGAAAAGGCTGACAGATTTGAATGAAGCTGTTGATGTTGGACAAGTAGAATTTTCAGCAAGAGCGGGAGAGCCAAGTGAACATAAGCACAAACATTTGGCGCTGGAGATAAGAAGTTAGGACCTGTAACTTAGGAATTGGTAGATGGTAAGGGCAGTGAAAACCATGAGAAGGAATTAGGCGTTCAAAGGAAAGGGAAAAGAGAGAAAGACAATCACAAGCTATAATTTAAGATCTTGGGATTTAAATTGTATTGTGTCACAGACGAAGGCAGAGCACGGTTGTCTAGCCATAAATGTACCTCCTTTAATTCTCATAGCAGCTCTGAAATGGGAAGACACACTGCACGTCTGAGATCTTACAACTAGTACTTAGAACTAGAATGCTCCAACAATCCAAGTGCTTTCAATTCTGTTGTGCCGCTCATGCTGAGGTTGGTTTTATTTTTTAATTTGACAGAGAGAGGGAGCACAAGCAGGGGGAGTGGGAGAGGGAGAAGCAGACTCCCCACTGAGCAGGGAGCTTGACACGAAACTCCATCCCAGAACCCAGGGAAGGGAGCTGAAGGCAGATGCTTAACAACTGAGCCACCCAGGCACCCCTTTTCATTTTTAGATCTTTTTTTTCCCCTGAGGTTAGTTTTAGCCCTGATATCTAGGGCTTTGACTCCCTCTTCTTTTACCTGTCCCTGTTTGCTGATTCTTTCCTTGGACTTCTTTATGGCTTACTTTATATGTTGCCTGGGCAAATTCATAGATTCAGCCAACAGCTATACCCAAATTTACATTTCTTCCCAAACACTGAGGCCTTCGAGGCCCAGTACCATTGGTCTAATTGCCTATTAGATCTCTCCAATTGGATGTCCTGTAAGAACCTCAAAATGAACTCGGTGCCTTGCTTCCTGCTCACCTCCCACACCCACTAGGAACTGGATCTTCTATTTTTAGTCCTCACCTTGGTTGCTCAACTAGAAATCTGAAATTCATCCAAGCCTCTTCCCTTCCTTTATTTACCCCTCTTAATCAGCCACCACTTGGTTAAACTCTTAGATGTGTTCCCCTCTCCATCCTCATTGCCAGTTTTGGTTCAGGGCCTCCTAATTTGTTGCTTGGAGTATGGCTTCCTGGCTACAGACTTGCCCCCTGGGTGCTTGCCATTTGTTGGCTTTCAGTCCCCCCATCACTCAACCTCAAGGTAAAATCTAAGCTCCTTAGCAAGGGTTAAAGGTCTTTCGTAATGAAGTCCTTAACACCCTCTCTAGTTTCCTCTTCACCACATGAACCCAGAGCTCCACCTGGTCAATTACAGTGCCATACAGCTCCTCAAACTGTCAGCACTCTCGGCTCCTGTGCCATTGCGCAGCTGGTTCCTTTGCTTGGAACGGCCTCTTGCCCCTACTTTGCAATCTCATACATATGCATCCTAAAGTGTCAAGCTCAGAGGTTGGTCCCTTCCTGGGAGCCTTCCCAAGTGCTCTCCAATTGGCAAGGGTGAGCCTCTTCTAGTTGCCCTCAGCACCATATGTAACAGTTCTCAAGCTTCATGTTGCTTCTCTGTTTATCAACCTGTTGTTTCTAGGAGACTGTAAGCCCCTTGAAACTGTTTCTTCATCTCCAGATCCCTAGTGCCTGGTACAGAGTCTGGGACATAGGAAGTACACAGTAAGTGTTTGTTGAATGAATGAGTGAGTGAATGAGTTATTTAATTAATATGAAAAACAAATGAGTAATGCACTGTTACACTGTGTCTCTTAACATTTGGGTCTTCCTGGGTTTTGTCTATGCTGTCTGGTTTCTACTGCACAGCCTATTCTGAGCTTTGTGGTTCTTCACTTCAGGAGTTCTGATCACCTGTTGTTGACCTAATGGCCTGAACAGTAACTTTGACTCTGCACATTTCTGGCTCTAGCAATCTCAGCTTTTTGCCCCATTGCTGTGCTCCACCCCCATGTCCCACAACCCTGGCACTGATGAACAAGGCTGTGTGGTTACAATACAAATCAGTGATTTGATTAAATGCAACAAGCAAGGATGTGACAGTCACGGACTTTGATCTGAAAAGCATAGCTTTAAGATCAGTTTCAAGTTTTCAAAGTTTTTATATATTGAGTTGTCAGATACTGGGAAATTTTATAACCTGTATCCTCCAGAACCCAACAACTCTGGATGGGCTTGCCCTTTATATTAACTCACATGTTACTCTCTTAAGCCTATCATGGTCTCAGATTTATGGTGGGGTGACTGCTAAGGAATAGCAGCCATAGGTAATAGATTCCCTTGACAATGAGAGAGGGCTAAATGCATACAGAAATAGAATTCAAAGTTCTTTTAGCCCCTGTAACACAAAGCCCCCAAGCCTCAAATAACCAATGAGATCCTCAGCCTCAGTCTATTGGGAGGCAGGGAGGGGGGGGGGGAAGATGGGGAAAGTGGAAATAGGGTAAATTAAATGCTAACAACGTTTCCTATTAGTTACCAAATATATTAAGCTTGAAATATGTTATTAAAGATCTTAATGCAATTCGACTCATCATTAATAATTAAGGGCAAAATATATGTAAGACACAAGGGCAGGCCTCTGGAGGTCACTGTCCTTTATCCTCAGCAGAGTTTTTCACCAGAACATTTCCACTCCCACCAATGTAGGGGAAACATGGTGCTATAAAATCATTTGTATTTACCCATGTCAAATTCCCTAACAGAGATGTTTAAAACTGGATAAAATTTATTACCAGACTCTTGTCTTGCAAAAGATAGGGAGAGTCCTGCACTATGCTTTTGGAAAACTCTTGTACCTGCAGGGAAAAAAATGCAATATTTCATTAATGGCATGATATCTTACATCTGAATTTGGTCACTTCTATCCATCATAGTAAGCTTTAAAAATATTACTTTAGTCTTCAGTTGATCAGTCTGTTCTTTTAACTTCTGGCACATCTCTTTCCCTTGGGTTATCTTCTGAAATATGTCAGAAGAGCTTGGGGAAAGGTCTTTCTGGGTAATTGATGACACCTTAAAGAGACTCATCTCAGATTCTATTCCTGTATAAGAAAGAATAAGTTTTGGCTTCCATTCATCTCAACTTGACTACAGACTTACTAAGTACTAAAAACAGAAGTCTGTGGCAACCATCACCATTTGTTATTTAAAAAGAGGTTTCAAAATGTATATCTAGGGGCGCCTGGGTGGCTCAGTGGGTTAAGCCGCTGCCTTCGGCTCAGGTCATGATCTCAGGGTCCTGGGATCGAGTCCCGCTTCCTCCTCTCTCTCTCTCTGCCTGCCTCTCTGCCTACTCGTGATCTCTGTCTGTCAAATAAATAAATAAAATCTTTTAAAAAAATGTATATCTAAATCATAAAGGTTTAAAAATGTTTGTACCTGGGATGCCTGAGTGGCTCAGTCGGTTAAGCATCCAACTCTTGATTTCTGCTCAGGTCATGGTCTCAGGGTCATGAAATCCAGCCCCACATCAGGGTCCAGGCTGGGTGTGGAGCCTGCATAAGATTGTCCCTGTCCCTCTCCCTCTGCCCCTCCCCATCTCCTCATTATCCTCTCTCTCTCTCTCTAAAAAAAATTAAAAATCAAATCAAATATTAGTACCTGTGAGATGTTCTTGGTGAATATGTATTGTGGGCTCCATCTGTACAATTAGAGTATAAGAAAACATTATTTAGGGATGCCTAGGTGGCTCAGTCATTCAGTGTCTGCCTTTAGCTCAGATCATGATCCCAGCGTCTGGGATCGAACCCCATATTGGGCTCCCTGCTCAGAGGGAAGCCTGCTTCTCCCTCTCCCACGCTCCTTGCTTATATCCCTCTCTCACTGTCTCTGTCAAATAAATACATAAAATCTTAAAAAAAAAAAAGAAAAGAAAACATTATTTATTGTTAATACCATTATTCAAAAAGATCCAAAATGTTGTGGTCATCATGGAGACAGCCCAGAGTTGTGTCAAGACATGTGTCTCTGATGCCAAGGTTGAATTCCACTCTGACACTTATCTGCTGGGTGACTCAAGACAATTACTTCATCACTGTGAACCTCAAATTCCTCAGCAATAAGATGAGGATAGAAATAGAACCTACCTCCTAGGGTTGTTATGCAGATGAAATGTTAGGTATTACCATAAGATCTGGCATGTGGTTAAGCATTCATGACATATCAGCTGATACTACTACCATGTTCGATACTATTACAGGGAATACTGAAACATTTCTCCCAAAACTGGACCATAAGCTCCATGAGGGCAGGGGCCATCATTGGTCTTCTCACCAGCGCTGTAGCTTGTGCTCTCACTAAAACTATGCACACAGTAGACACACTCTAGAGAATAATATAAAATCATACGTGTTAAGTTCCAAAATGTGAGTCAAGATAGTGATTACTCACCACAGACTAACAGGACAGGAGCTTAAATTTCAGGGTGACTCACCTTGAGGGTCTTCCCACTGTTCTCAACACATAAAGCTCAGAAACATGCCCGTCCCCAAGCGTTCAATGGCGGTGGTCAAACTAGACTTTGGTTATGATGAATATCTCAGTTGTATGATGGATAGTCTATTCTCCCGCCTTAATCGACAGGACTAGAGAAAATCAGACACCTGACTTTAGACTGTCACTGACCAGAGAGAGGTGAGCCTAATAGCCATTCTGTTCCAACTAACCTCAGGGCACTGAGGACTGTGCCCCCTTCCCCCAGGGGTGTTTTCCTGCAAGCCAAATGAGAACCCCTGAGATTTGCCAATGTCAGACACAGAGAAGCACAACAGTCAAGGCCAGGCGGGTTGCTGACTTCAGGTGTGGGGCGAAGGAGGGAGCAGGGGGAGTTCTGCTCAAGTTCCCGAGAGTGTTCAGATGAAAAGAAGGAAGCTGAAGCATGAAGGGGTGAAAATGGAAACAGGCAGAAAGTGTTCAGTCCAGAGTGCCCTTCATACAAAGTTTAAGGGAAAGATCGTACTGTCCTGGTAAAGTGCCAGAGAACTAAAATGTTTACTTTGATCATTGATGTGAATTTACCTAACTACTGAACCTTAAGTAATCAATTAGGTCCCAAGCCTCAATGTGTTGAGAAGTTGGATAGGGGATGGGAAGAAGAGGAAAGGGGAAATAGTATAATTAAACATTAATAAAATTCTGTCTTTGGGGGCATCTGGCTGGCTCAGTCAGTAGAGCATAAGACTCTTGATCCTGGGGTGGTGAGTTCAAGCCCCAGGTTGGGTGTAGAGATTACTTAAAAAAATAAATAAATAAAATCCCAATGTAAGCATTAAAAAAATTGCTACTAAATTGTTGCCAATATAGGAAGCCTGGAATGTTATTAAAGATCTAAATATGATTTGATTTAGCATTAATAACCAAAGCTGTGATATATGGAAGGCAGAAGGCCAGACCCTTGGGAGAATCAGGCAATAGAAAGATGAAGACAAGGTTGTTGCCCTCCAGAGTACTCAAGTCTAGTAGAAGAAACGGATATTTCCGAATTATCATGACCCAAAGCAGGCTGACATAAATGCTCTGACAGAAACCTAAACATCCGAGGATGTGAAGGAGTGACTGGGTGGGAAGCAGGGTCCGAAAGTCCCACGGCCAATGGGGAACTGAAGGAGGCCATGAAAAAGCAACAGTCTTTGATAAACAGAGATGGGATGTTCCATTTAGGGCAGGAGTTCTGAGGGTACGAGCATGTGGGCCAGAGAGTTTGGGGACCAGCAAGCCCCCCATGACTCCTGGGGGATGAGAGCAAAGTTTATAAGGATAGGATGGAGCCCCCACTAAAAATGGGGAAACCCAAATTCCAGATCAAAGAATTTGGAGTTTATTCTATGAGGTGGTGTTGTTCTTCTAGCCCCTGATTCTTCTCAGAAAGACACCCGCTGAGCTTCTGACAGGTCAGTTCCATGTTCCTCACAAAGACCCACACTGATACGGGTGAGCAATGGCCCTGATCTTGCATTTCCTGCAGACCACTTTCACTTACCTCTATCTGTTGTGAAGGTTCAGCAGTTTTCCTTTTCTGCCCATGTCTTTCAATACAGTTTGACCTAGACATGCTTTCTAAAATATCTTGCACAATAGCTGACTTATCTCTCAATTTAGGAGAAAAGTTGGCTTGTTTATCTGTTGTAAGTGGTTTATTAATTGTTTTATTTTTAGGGCTTTTCCCTTTGGGAACAACCTTAGGGAAATCAGATAACTGGTAATGAGCCAGACCAGGGCCATGTTTGAACCCACTGCCTGAAACTGCTTTGCCAGTCTGCAGTTTCTGGAGTGGCTGCCCTTGGCAACTTTTTGGTTTATCATGTGGACTCTTGATTTTAGTTAGAAAATGTGAAGTTTCTTGATGGCTGCTCTCTCCAGCAGCCTCTAAATCAGAGGCATATTCTTCTCTCACAGTTAGAGAACAACAAGGCATTTTGCTGTGTTCACCACCCTTTTGGGGGCTCAGTTGGTCTGTGAGTTCTGGGGTTTGTTCTTTTGGCCAAGAATTCTTAACATGGTGCAAAATAATATTTTTAATAAGAACTTCATCAGAACTGTCGGCATTAGAAATCTCTGGGAGAGTTTCACAATTAATGTCTTGACCTTTTAATAATTCCTCATTGGAAAGATGAAGGAGTAAAATATGAGAAATGTTTGACTTTGAAGGGACTCTTTCATTAGCTCGAATATCAAGATTTGTGGTGGATTGTTTCTTTTTATCATAGCTTTTGTTGATAACAGTTTTAGTCATTTTACCCAGAGTCATGGCCATGTCTGCATGTCTGCAAGTCTCTTTATATGTAGCCTTTTCTTGAAGGTCATCTACTGTTAGAAGAATTTGATTTGAAACATCAAGGACATCATTTTTTGAGGTAAAATTGTAATCCTTGTATATCTTAATTTGGGAGAAATCCCTATCATAAGGCAAATCTTTCTGTTTCTTAGAAGTTGTATCTTCTGAGAAATGGGCTTTGTCCATGTATGTGCGGCCTGGCCTTCTTTTTCCCTTGCCTATTCTTGAGGTTCTTAATTATAACAGTAGATCTTCTGGTTTTCATTGATTGTCTTCATTGCGTGTCCTATTCTGTGCAAAATGAGAAGAACCTCATTGTTAAATATATTGGAATAATGTATGAAACTATGTTTATATTGCTGTTGATGCCAGAACAAAACAGATGCTTTTCATTTAACAAACATAAGGCAAAATGCTCAGCCAAGTGGTATATAAACAAGGAATAAAGAAAAAAAAAAGTTGGGAGGAGGCTTTACATTTTTTTATTCATTAAATTTTGAGGGAGAATTTGGTCTCTAGTTAATGACCAAATATTTATCAATCTCTCCTTGGAAATGCTGTTTGGAATTTATTCTCCCAAAATAGGAGCTTAGGCTGCAAGTGAAGAATTGCCATGCTAAAATGCCAGGGCTGTCACTTGTCTACACATCTCTGACAGGCCTCCACATTGTATGTTCCTGAAAGCTGGCTCAGCTCAAACACAGCCACCAGCCTTCTCTGTGCTGGGGCTTTTTCTTCTGTCCCTCCAGACATTCTGGCTCCCTTCTGATTTTCTCTTGTATGTTAAAGAAAGGCAGAGAAGTACTAATAGAAATATGACCAAGGAACAAAAAGTCCTTTTGAACACCTGGAGGCCAGTCTGCCACCAAGCATCCCTTTTCTGATTAAAACCCAGGCAGAAGTGAGTCAGGGAGGCTACCTTGCTCTGAGCAGTCCTGACTTGTTGCCACAGCCTGGTAGTAGCAGTGTATCTTAGGGATACTCTTGAATATGGTCAGAGCAAAACCATCTGCCATTTGGTATCAGTCTTTCTTTCTTCTCAAACAAAATTGAAAACACCCATTTAGATATAGCCTCTCGATTTGCGAACTTTTGGAACAACTCCTTAGAAGCAGTAAGATTTCTTCCAGTTTTAGGTGGAGTAACTGAGGTTCTGAGTCAATTAGGGGGCCTCCCACCACCGGCTGCCTCCCTTGCCCATATAATGACAGGTTTGGATGAGTGGATCTCTGAAGCTGTCTCTCCCTCTAATTTTTTATGAGTTTGTGAACTGGTGGTTTCTTAGATAACCTGAAAATCTAAAATTATATGTTTGACCAAAAAATGAGCCAAGGAAAAGGAGTACAAACTAAATGTGGTAAAGAGGTCTACAGAACATCGTTCAAAATCTTAATTTGTAGATATGTGTCAATGTTAGAGAACTCAAAGCAAACATATTTTGTTTAAAGTGAGAGGGGAGAGAATTGGGGAAAGGAGAAGGAAAGGAGGGGAAGAGGAAGAAGAAGAAGAGGGGACGGAAAGAATAGGAGAAGAAGAAGAAATACTGCAGAATTATTTTATATTATTTAGTGCCTAATATTCATTGTAAAGTGAGGTGTATCTTCATGAACGAATTGTAGGCTATTCCTACCCAAACTGAAGAATAAGGGAAAATGCTTCTCAGGAAAGTCAAACGCACAGTGGGAAAGCAAGAATTGAGAGCCCTTGATGTGAATTCCAGCTTCTCTACTCATGAGCTATATGCCATCGGGCAAGTTACTGAATTTTTCTGAGCCTTAGTTTCCTCTTCTGAAAACTCAGAATAATACCTAGTTCACAGGATTGCTAGAAGAATGTGATAATGCATGTAAAGCTCTTGGCATAGTGTTTGGCATAGAGTGAGCATTCAATAAGTGGTAGTTTAAAAATCAAAAAAACAGTCTCAGTGTTGAAATACTGAAGAATGCCCAGAGATGGAAGGCTGGGTTACTCTATTTGTGGGGATAGAAATAGCCTACCTGAGATATGATCTGATCTCTATAAGAGTTTTTAACTATTTTAAAAATCTACCTATAAATGAATATGCTGTTTGATAGTGAAAACAATCACTAAATAAATTTAAATAGAATATGTCTAAGACATCCAAAAGACCAACAGGTAGATGAAAAGATATTCAACATCACTCATCATCAGGGAAATGCAAATAAAAATCACAATGAGATATCTATCTAACACCTATTAGAACGGCTATCTCCAAGAAGAAACCAACAAATGGTGGCGAGGCAGAAAAGAGAACCTGTGGAACACTGCTGGTGGGAATGTGAATTGGTTCAGCCACTATGGAAAACAATATGGGGGGTTCTTCAAAAAAAATTAAAAATAGATCTACCATATGATCCAGCAATTCTACTTCTGGATTTATACATTAAAAAAATGAAAAGAGAATACCAAAGAGATACATGCACTTCCATGTTTATTGCAGCATTATTCACTCTAGCCAAGAAATGGAAAAAACCTAAGTGCCCATCAGCAAATGAGTGGATAAAGAAAATGAGGAAGAAGGACATCCTTCCATTTGCAACAACATCAATGGACCTTGAGCACATTATACTAAGTGAAATAAGTCAATCAGAGAGACAAATACTGAACAATATCACTTAGATAAAGAATCTATAAGTGTCAAACTTATAAATACAGAGAGTAAAATGGTGGTTACTAGGGGATGGGGGGGTGGAGAGGACAGATGTTGTTTAAGGGTATAAATTTTCAATGAATAATAAATGGGTGCTAGAGCTCTAATGCACAGCACAGTAAATATAGACAACAATATTGAATTATAATCATAAAACTTGCTAAGAGACTAGAACTTAATTATTCCAACCACTAGAAAGAAATAATAATTATGTAATATGATAGAGGTACTAATTACCACTGGAAGGGGCAGTCATATTACAATATATAAATGTATCAAATTAACATGTATACGCTTTTAAATTACACATACTATGTGTTAAATATACCTCAATAAAAAGCCTGCTTTCTGAGAGAAAAAAGAATATCTTCAAGTGCCTACAGAGAAAAGAGAAAAAGAAAGACGCATTCCAGTTTTGCAGGACTTTTAGTGGCCCAAGTTACAGCCCCAAACTCATCCTCACACCTTCTTTGTTCTTGAGATGCTCTTTGTTGACCTGTAAGCCCTTTTTGCTAAGGAAGAAAAGACCCTTTGTTAGCCGGATCATCCACTTAAACTGATAATATTTAATTTTTGCTAAGAAAAAGAAAGAGAGAGACTACCAACGTAAGCCAGAAGTCTGAGAAACTCTCTCATCAGATGTGGGAAAACAGCTTCTCTTGTTATTATCGTTATTGGTGTGTGTGTGTGTGTGTGTATGTGTGTGTACAAAATATCCAATGGGTTTTGTCTGTAAAAGGACAATTTACATCCTTAGCATTATAATTATAGGGCCTCTTACAGGTAGCTGGAAGGAACTGGAACATCTTCTCATGTCAAAACTCAGCTCGATCTTGGAATCCAACAGTGAATCCAAAAAGATTCTGGTCAGAACCCAACAGAACCTTTCCATAGGCCCAGTCCAATTTACTGAGCTCAGGTGAACATATTTAGGGCCGTGACTACTATGTGTACTGACCATTATGTGCTCAGCAATAGCTCACAAATCACCCTGAACACTGAGCAAATGAGGCTCACAGGTCCTGGTGACCCACACCTGTGAAAACACTGCAGTCTGGGCCTTAAGCGACAGGTGCTCACCATGCTGCCATCTGTTTCCTGTGTGGTTTACTTTTTTATAAAATCTGAATTTGGTGTTGGGATGCTGACTTACGCTCACTAATTTGGCCAGTTTAAAAGAAGATAACCATGGTTGGGATGACTAGGGATCTCATGGAATCAGTTAAGAATGTTTATAGAAGGGGCGCCTGGGTGGCTCAGTCATTCAGCGTCTGCCTTTGGCTGGGGTCATGATCCCAGCGTCCTGGGATCGAGCCCTGCATTGGGCTCCCTGCTCATTAGGGAGCCTGCTTCTCCTCTTCCACTCCCCTGCTTGCTTTTCCTCTCTCCCAGTGTCCCTCTCTGTCAAATAAAATCTTTAAAAAAAAAAAAAATGTCTGTAGAAGGGAAAACCAAAACTCCTTAGTAGTTAGAGGTTCAAGAGGGTCAGTGAGTCACTGTTTCTGGGTAGTAGGTGATGTTTGTTCTATTCGATAAGCCCATTTAGTGGTAATACAATGTATCACATTCTATACTGGAGGATTATTTCCATCTTCAGTGGAAAACTGTGGGACCATGTGCCTGTGACAGTCACTTACATCATCCCTAATACCCTCCATTCTGTGTTTAGACCTTTGCTAGCCGCCAGACAGGCTATGACCCAGAGGCAGAAGAGAAAGCAGACATTGTTTCTACACACCCTAAAATAAATTTAGAGAATTTATTCACTAAATAGTGAACCAATTTAATGGTTCACTAAAGTATGAACCACTTAATACTCAGGTCTTGAACCCCACTCTTCTAAGATCAATCCTATGAAGTGTAATAAAAATAGTTGACTGTTGGATCCAAATTCTTCTTCCTCCTTTATATGTGTGTCAGGAAGAATGTGAATAGGTTACAGTTAGAAGCTATAAGTTCATGATCCAATTTTTTTTTTTTAATTGTGGTGCCTGGGTGGCTCAGCCTCAAGCCCAAGTCGGACTCCCTGCTCAGCAGAGAGTCTGCTTCTCCCTCTCCCCCATCCCCCTACTCATGCTCTCTCTACCTCTCTCTCTCTTTCTCTCAAATAAACAAAATCTTTTTTTAAAAAAACATTTTTTAATTTGGGGGGCACCTGGGTGATTCAGTTGGTTAAGTGTCCGACTCTTGATTTTGGCTCAGGTCATGATCTCGGGGATATGAGATCAAGCCCCACACTGGGCTCAGTGGAGAGTCGCTTGAGATTCTCTCTCTCCCTCCCCCTCTGCCCTCTGCCCCTCTGCCTGCTCTCTCTCCCTCTCTCAAGTAAATAAGAAAACAAAATCTTTTTAAAAAGATTTTTTTTTTATTTTTAAGTAATCTCTACAGCCAACATGGGGTTCAAACTCACAACACTGAGATCAAGAGTCACAAGTTCTACTGACTGAGCCAGGCAGGTGCCCCCACAACAGTATATTGAACAGCCTAGAACAATATGCTGCTCTAAATCTTCACCCAACACATGCCACAGTCAACACAAAGAGGCAAAACAATAGCAGTAGCAATAGAAACTCACCTCCACCTTGGGGGGTCTCTGCACATCATAGAGTGAACCCGTGAACCTTTCGATATAGAGGAGCAATCCTTTCATTCTAAGTCATCTTTCTTTTATTCAATAGTAGGAAGTTGGCTGCAATTAAATAATAGAACAAAAACTGAGCATCCAAATCATGGTGTGCCTACTTCTTCCATGTTCCTTTAATTGCAAGAAATCAACTTTGAAGACTACTAAGGAACTTCTGATGTGACCTAAGCTGCTCTGTGTGCATGTGTGTGTGGTCTTTTTTTTTTTTTTAAAGATTTTATTCATTTATTTGACAGATAGAGATCACCAGTAGGCAGAGAGGCAGGCAGAAAGAGAGGAGAAAGCAAGCTCCCTGCTGAGCAGAGAGCCCGATACAGGGCTCAATCTCAGGACCCTGGGATCATGACCTGAGCCAAAGGCAGAGGCTTAACCCACTGTGTGTGGTCTTTTAAGAGCATTCAAAAATACTTGGTTTTACCCTTTAATTTTCAGATTCTCTCCCTCTATTTCCAGGTCCAGATGTCTATTTACCCACAAAGACAAATAGGAGATGGTTCAGAATAATATGTCCTAGGCCATGCCCGGAGACCAGGTATTCATGGATTGTGTATCCTGTGTATGGTGTTTCTAGATTCAAGTATTTTCAAAGGTAATATGATACAGGCTCCCTCTGCAATGACTGCATTTGATTACATATGGAAATGCTATCAGCTAACTTTATCTCAGAAATATGGCTGTCCACAAAGGCAGTGTCTATAGCTGTAACCGTATACCTTTCATCGTGGCTGTCTGGTTTCCTCCTGCTGTGGATTGGCAGAAGAGGCCCTGTGTTAGAACAACAAATCAACCCAGTGCTCCCTCGAGACCCATATGGGTGTATTATTTACAGCCCATCTTGGAGATGTAGGCCTGTGCATGAGTCTGAGGACCACCTGTTCCAAATTATTTGTCCTGAAACTATTTGAAAAATCCAAGCAAAAAGCTTTTGAAACTGTGAGTGAACTAGTATTTGGAGAGGTTTCTTCCCTGTGTTTTACCAGCAGCCTTTGCTTGGTGCTCCCGTTCTTTTGGGGGTGAGTGCTGTCTCTTTATCTAATTTTCCTGTTGACACAACCAGGCAGTCATCTTGGATTATCTAATTTATGCTGTAAACCACAGACCTTTGCTGTACTTTGGAAACAGAAAACTCCTGCCAATTGATTTCCTAAAAATAATTCTAATCACAAATTTTAAAGAACGTTGATCAAAAGAAGTTAGAAGTTTTTAAAGAATTTTTTAAAAATAACATTTTTCCTTTCCCTAAACTTTCTTGCTTAAGTTTGGCAACGCCCAGAGATAAGATGGGCCAGAATATAAATTATATCCTTGTAGAAATATAATAGCACCACTTTCTTAACCCCTTTCTTTATAAAAAGCCCAGAGACTCCCCCCAACATGACTATGATATAAATATCATCTAATATAATGCTGAAATGCCAATTTTTATTGGACAATTTAGCTTGCTTGATTAAAATCCTAGAAGTGAGGGTGCCTAGGTGGCTCAGTGGCCCAGTCACCTTTGGCTCAGGTCATGATCTCAGGGTTCTGGGATCAAGCCCACATCGGGCTCTCTCCTCAGCAGGGGCCCTGCTTCCCTTCCTCTCTCTCTCTGCCTGCTTCTCTGCCTACTTGTGATCTCTGTCTGTCAAATAAATAAATAAAATCTTAAAAAAAAAAAAATCCTAGAAGTGACAGCCATACAAAAGGAAGATAATGCTCAGCACCCAGCCTATTATGATTGGCTTGTGGAGGCTTCATAAACATTAATTAAGGCACACAATACCCAGATGAAGTATTTCTTCATCACTCAAGCAATATCACCACCTCAGAAATGGAAACTCAAGACAGCGCTAAACAATTTAGGCCAGGAAATAATTACCTACTCAAAAGATAACAGTGCTTTGCAGCTAAATTACACTTTTTTTTTTCTTTTCAGCGTAACAGAATTCATTGTTTTTGCACCATACCCAGTGCTCCATGCAATACATGCCCTACTTAATACCCACCACCCTGCCCCTTCAAAACCCTCAGGTTGTTTTTCACAGTCCATAGTCTCTCATGGTTCACCTCCCCTTCCAATTTCCCTCAACTCCCTTCTCCTCTCCATCTCCCCTTGTCCTCCATGCTATTTGTTATGCTCCACAAATAAGTGAAACCATATGATAATTGACTCTCTCTGCTTGACTTATTCACTCAGCATAATCTCTTCCAGTCCCGTCCATGTTGCTACAAAAGTTGGGTATTCATCCTTTCTGATGGAGGCATAATACTCCATAGTGTATATGGACCACATCTTCCTTATCCATTCATCCGTTGAAGGGCATCTTGGTTCTTCTTTCCACAGTTTGGCAACCGTGGCCATTGCTGCTCTAAACATCAGGGTACAGATGGTCCTTCTTTTCACGACATCTGTATCTTTGGGGTAAATACCCAGTAGTGCAATGGCAGGGTCATAGGGAATCTCTATTTTTAATTTCTTGAGGAATCTCCACACTGTTCTCGAAAGTCGCTACACCAACTTGCATTCCCACCAGCAGTGTAAGAGGGTTCCCTTTTCTCCACATCTTCTCCAACACATGTTGTTTCCTGTATTGCTAATTTTGGACACTCTAACTGGTGCAAGGTAGTATCTCAATTTGGTTTTAATTTGAATCTCCCCAATGGCTAGTGATGATGAACTAAATAACACTTTTTAACCAAGAGTATTCAACCACATTACAAACTCTAACTAAACACTCTCAGAGACTTAATAAGTATCTCCCTTAACCTCATCAGATTGAAAGAGAGAAAGCAATTTAGCCAAAATTACACAAAGGGTCACTAGCCATGCAGATTCAGTCCCTTGGATTCTAGAATTAGGTGGAAAGTGAAGAAAACAAGGTTTATGGAGGGCGCACTATGTGCTGGGCCCTTTGGATATTTCATCTCATCAATCCTCTCCTTGGTCCCTGATCAATACTCTTTCCCTGCTATAGGCTAAGGAAACAAGCCTAGTGGAACATCTAGGACAGCTCAGTCTGATTCCAAAGCCAGCTTGCTTCTGCTCCTATAAGACCACATGTCACATAGTGAAAGAAGAAATAAAAGTAGTCAGACTCAACAGATACATACATACATGCATACAGATAGATAGATAGGTAGATATCTACACACACACACACCAGATACACACATATACACAGGACTAGTAATTAATTTGCTATTCCTGATGTAGGCAATTCTCCCAAGCTTAGTGGCTTAAGACAACACAAATTAATTATCTTTCAGTTCTGGATGTCAGAAGTCCAAAAATGGATCTCAGTGGGCTGAAATCAAGGTGACAGCAGCCTGCATTCCTTCTGGAGGCTTTAAAGGAGAATCCATTCCCTTGCTTTTTCCAGTGTCTAAAGGTGATCTACATTCCTTGGCTGGTAACCCTTCCTCTATCTTCAAAGCAACATCATGTCTTTACTCTCTCTCTCTTTCTTTATAAGGATTTTACTTATTTATCAGAGAGAGAGAGAGGAAGTGAGCACACAAGCAGGAAGCCCGATGTGGGGCTCAGTCACAGGATCCCAAGATCATGACTTGAGCCGAAGGCAGACACTTAACCAACTGAGCCACCCAGGTGCCCCACCATCTTCAAATCTCCTCTTGACTCTGACATTCAAACCTCCCTTTTTCACTTCACAGGACCTCTGCGATTACAAAAATGGGTCTATCTAGATAATCCAGGATAACCTCCTCCCCTCAAGATCTCTAACTTAATCACACCTGCACAGTCTCTTGTGACCTGTAAAGTGACATTTTCATAGGTTCTATGGATTAAGATGTAGGTAACTTTGGGCGCCATTATTTTGCTTATCACAGTACCCTATTTTATATTTTGGAGAATTTTTAGAAAACCAGGACCTATGCCTCATCATTTCTTCCCCAGTTAGTATCTCTTGTGCCCATTATCCCCCAAACCCTTCCTAAAATGGAGCTTTGTCATCTCATGGAGCAACCTTGTTGAGATACAGTAAATACTATAGGAGGACATACCACAAATGGAGAAGGTTTAAAAAAACAATAAATGATTGGGACACCTAGGTGGCTCAGTCAGTTAAGTGACCGACTCTTGGTTTCAAAGTCCTCGTCTCAAGGTTGTGAGATCGAGCCCCCTGTGGGGCTCATGGTCTGTGCAGAGTTTGCTTCTGCCTCTCCCTCCCCTCTGCCAACCTCCTCTGGCCTTTCCCTTGCCCACTCACTCACCAGTGCTCTCTCGATCTCTCTCTCTCAGATAAATAAATAAAATTTATTTTAAAAAATAAAAAACCATAAATGATAGCTACTTATACATGCAACCACCTAGAGGCATCTCAAAATAATTATGCCATTTGAAATAAGCCAAAAAAAGTACACATCTATATAAAATTCTACAAAATACAAAGTAATACATAGTGACAGAAAGCAAGTCACTGGTTGCCTAAGGTTGGGATGCAGGTCCAGGGAAGAATGACCAAGGGGCATAAGAATGTTTTCAGTATTGATGGATTTTTTTTTTATTTATTCATTTCAGTTTTATTTAAATTATAGTTAGTTAACAAACAGTGAGATACTGCTCTCAGGAACAGAAGCTGGCTAATTCACCACCTGCATAGAACCCCCAGTGCTCATCCCAACAAGCGCCCTCCTTACTAACCCATCCCCCGCCCACCTCCCTCGGATTGACGGATATATTGATTGTGGTGCTTATTTCGCAGATGTATGTCACAGAAACATCAGACTTGATAAGTTGTGTACTTTACGTGCTATTTATTATGTCAGTTGCAGCTCAATAAAGGTGTTAAAAAACATACATGAAAAGAAACTTTAAAATCCTCCAAGGCACACAAGAACTTCATAATTGAGGTTAAGAATCAGAGAGAAACTTCGGTCCCGCTGCAATAACCTCATCTATATAGTTGTCCAGAAAATTCTTATACGCCTCATTCAGATATTACCATGTCAGGATGATTGAAGATTTGCAAGCAGAACACATTTGGGAGATTATTTTGCATATTATCTAAGCTTCTTTGCTTGGCATGTGGGGCCCTTTGTGAGCTGTGTGGGCCGCCTACCTCTCCAACCTGTCTTCCTGCCACACCTGGACTTGAAATTCATGCTTCAACAATGCCAGGCTATTTACAGCTGTCCACACTCACCTGTGTTTGCTGTCTCCATATAATGTGCTGCTGTCCTCTCTGCCTCCTTGGCCAAGAGAAGCCATCACCTCCTCCGCTACCTCCAATTCCTGGACAAGCATCTTAGGCTGCACTTTCCCCACTGTATTATAGGTAATTGTTTCGCCTCTGTCTCTGTCACTAGCCTCTCTGAACTCCCAACTGTGGCGTATAGCAGAGACTCAGCAGTTATCTCATGGAATTAGAAATGTTCCCAGTAGGTCATAGACACAAACCTCAACCATTAGGGTATGTACAGGGAAGGACATCCACCAAAAGAGGAGTTTGGCTATTGGTAGATGAAGACGAGAGTCTGGTCATGAAGTTGGTGACAAGGACACCAACTACAACCCCAGCGAGGGCAATGGTTCTCAGTAGGAGGCAAGGCCACTGTAGAGGGTTGCAGAAACTGTGGTGTGTTCTTGGTCATCACCGCGCTGCCTGACTGGGAAGGTGCTCCTGGCATTGAGGACCTAGAGACCATGGTGGGAGCTCAGTACAGAGCAGCCCTAAAAGAAGAATGATCACCTCCAAAGTGCCAATAAGGCCTTCATTTTAAAAAAATAATACTCTAGGGGCCCCTGAGTGGCTCAGTTGATTGAGTGTCTACTCAACCTGGGTCCTGGGTTCAAGCCCCGAATTCGGGCTCTCTGCTCAACATGGACTCTGCTTCTCCCTGTCCCTCTGCTGCTCGCCGGGCTTCTGCTCCCTTATTCTCTCTCTCTCAGACAAATGAATAAAATATTTAAAAAAAAATATTGCTCTAAAGAGAAAAAATCTTTTCTCTGTAAAGACTGAAAATGCTCCTCTTCCTTAGTGCTTCGGGTGAGGGGAGTTGCATTCAGGGAAGGGCCAGAATCCTCTCGCCCCGCTGCAAACACTTGCTGTCCTTGTCCCTGTCTCCTGCACCAGCCACGTTTCTCTCCTCCCTTTTACTGTCTACACTTCATCTCTTTTGTTCGTCAGATACCCGGTCTCCTTCATACACTGGGGCCTTCTTTTCATGCTGTTTACTCTGCCCAAATTGGCCACTCCACCTTCTTTCCTCTACCTGGTTATTTCTTACTCATCCTTTGGTATGTCATTTCCTCTAGAACCTTCTGCCGCCTCCTATACGAGACCTGTTTCCCCCTGATAGAAGCCTTCAGAGCCTTCTTTGTACTCTCTAATAGCCTTCTATAATTCTAAAATATTGGTGGAAGGAGGAAGGAAAGAGAGAGAGGAGAGGAGGGAGGTGAGAGGGAGAAGAAAGGCAAGCAGAGAGGAAGACCTGTGTGGCTGTTTGAGGAGAGTGGAAAGAGCATACATTTTTATAAGCCAGACTCTTAACTCTCCTCCTTATTAACTGAGGAACTTGAATAAGTTACCTAAGTAATTAGCACCTCGGTTTCCTTATCCACAATATGAGCATAAAGGATGTTTGTGGGACTTAAATGACAGAAATAGAGTATCTTGCTCAGTGTCTGACACATGGAGGGTGTTCAATAAATGTCAAATCTTCTTTCTCTCTCACTCTCCTCTTCCCCTAAGGGAAGGACTTGTCAATATAGAGATTTAACTGAGGGAGCTGGACTAAAAAATCCTTTATGCCTAGCTTGATGGAGCGAACTTCTATAAGCCTTCATAATGGGTTTAAGGGACTCACAAATGTCTTTTTGTTGTTGTTGTTGTTGTTAAACTTTTATGTATTTGTCAGAGAGAGAGCACAAGCAGGGGGAGCAGAAGGCAGAGGGAGAAGCTGGCTCCCCACTGAGCAGGGAGTCCCCGATGTGGGAGTCAGTCCCAGAACCATGGGATCACGATCTTAGTCAAAGGCAGACACTTAACTGACTGAGCCACCCAGGCATCCCAAGACTCACAGTGTCTTAAAGAAAGCCTGGGGACAGGGGGTGGGCAGTTGTAATGGGTGATGAGTAGAAGCAATGAAGCAAATTCATAGACATTGATATGGAGTGTTGCTCAAAATTCTTGAAAGACCTACTCTTCATAATCCTTCCAGCACGCTAGCAAGTATATGTAGGATGACTATACCTGATTTCATGGAAGGAATGTGAGCTAACCAGGAAGTGAGGCACCTCTAAAAAGCTATTTAGTCTTTTATGTCTGTGACATCACAGTCTCACTGAGGCCCTACTGATGCCCCCCTCAAAAAAAAAAGGTTGGGAGAGGGTCAGTGACACCTATCTGAGGTGGCGTCTAGCCACTAAAGTAGAAAGAGTTCTAAATGACCACAATTTACGTTTGTATGATTTGCCGTCAAGGGAACCTCTGGGCACATCTGCAACCCCATAATTAAGACTGATAATAACATCATAAAATAATGGGTATAATCTTCAGAGGAGAACATTTGCATACACATATTATCCTAGAGGCAAACAGACTCTTAGAAGTTCAACACAGGAGATTGCCAGGCTAGTCATGAAAGTCCCGCCTCCTTTCTAAGTAATCCACCCTACTAAGTGATATTTGGAATAACAGAGTAGGAAGTAGGTCTCATTGTGCAACTTCTTTTGTCTGTGACAGCACGTGAATTAAAAGTACTTGATTGCCTTGCTAACAGGGAGCCTCCAGATCTACTGTGAAGCAGTGATACTGACCACTTCAACTTTAAAGAACACCCAAGTTAACCCTGTAAAAGAACACAGGGCTGTTTCCTGGTTAAAGTCCCAAACTACTTACTCAGACGGGCTTCTTAAACCGACCTTCTTTGTGATAGTCTCACTTGCCTTTACCAGTTCCTGTCCTGGATTTGAAGTAGAAAGTTCTGTGTCCTGGAAAGCCCTCAATCCAAGAATGATTAGCAACCCTAACTGGGCAGATTCTGTCACCCCTGCCAAACTCCTAAACTGTTATCTCCTCACCCCTATTTACCCATTTCATATGTATGCATTTTTTAATTTTTTTCTGTTTTTTAAATTTTTTTATAGAAAGCCACCAGAGGGAAGTAACAGAGCTCACTTACAGGGTAATATTCAGATCCATAGTATTTTTTTAGTTTTAACTTTTTTTAAAAAATTGCTTTATGCTTTTAGCTTATTGTTTAAAATGGGAAAAGTACAGAAATGTCCAGACTCAGATGGCTTCAGCCTAATTCTTTCTAGTGTTTATTAAACGTGTTTTCCATAGTTAGGATCATAATAAATAAGCAATTCTGCAACATACATTTTTAACTGGACAAAGAACATTTTCTCGTGTTCTTATACTTTGAAACAAATGCCTGTTTTTAATAGTTATATCCACTACATGGCTACACTGCAATTAATCATTTTCCTAACAACAAACATTCAGATTGCCTCCAGCTTTCAATATTTTTAAATGACATAACAGTAAATATCCTTACCTATACCCTAAATTATTTCCTTGGAATAAATTCTCAGGTGGGAAAGTATTAGGACAAGTATAAAAATTTTAATGTTCCTAATATTGATTTCAAAAAGTCTGTACAAGCTTATATTCTCACCAGCAACATGGCAGTGATATTTCACATGCTCCGTAACATTGAACAGTAACATTTAAAGAAATTTTGGGGGGCACCTGCCTTCAGCTCAGGTCATGATCCCAGAGTCCTGGGATCAAGCCCCACATTGAGCTCTAAGCTCCACAGGGAGCCTGCTTCCTCCTCTCTTTCTCTGACTGTGTATCTGCCTACTTGTGATCTTTGTCTGTCAAATAAATAAATAAAATCTTTAAAAAAAATTTTAAAAATTTCACAAAGAAATCTTTTTCAATTTTAAAAAAAGGTATTTCAATGTTGTTGGTTTTTTTTTTTTTTCAAGATTTTAATTATTTATCTGACAGAGAGAGATCACAAGTAGGCAGAGAGGCAGGCAGAGAGAGAAAGGGGGAAGCAGGCTCCCCACGGAGCAGAAAGCCTGTTGCGGGGCTCGATCTCAGGACCATGACACCATAACCTAAGCTGAAGGCCAACTCAACCCACTGAGCCACACAGACGCTCCATCAATGTTGTTTTAATTTGCAGCATCTTGATGACTGGCAAGGTTGGACATTTTTCGTGGATTTATTGATCTCTTTTTTTTTCATTTGTGAATGATCTCAGTCCTTTGCTCATTTATCTTTTATCCACAATATGACTAGTTTTTTCTTATTATAAAAAGTAATACACGTTCATTATGAATGTGTAAAAAATGTTAATATAGTGTTTTATATATGCTCCTTAGAGAACTCAATCCAATCTATTGTATCTATGTCATCAAGTATACATCTAAGCCATCATTTTTTTGAAGTATAGCGGACACACAATATTACATTAGTTTCAAGTGTATAACATTGTGATTCCTACAACTCTATGCATTATGCTATTCTTATTAAAAGTATAGCTACCAAATGTTACAATGCAACCCTATTGTAATACCATTGAGTATATTCTCTATCCTGTACCTTCCATCCTTGTAACTCACTCATTCCATAAAAGAAAGCCTGTACCTCCCACTCCCCTTAGCCCCTTTTTGTTCAATAGCCCCCCCACTGTTCCCTCTGACAACCACCAGTTTGTTCTCTGTATTCATGGATCTCTATCTGCTTTGTTTATTTGTTTATTCTTTTTTTTTTTTTTTACTCCACATATAGGTGAAATCATAAGGTATTTGTCTTTCTTTCTCTTGCTGACTTATTTCACCTAGCACAATACTCTCTACGTCTATCCTTATTGTCACAAATGGCAAGCTCTTTTTTTTTTTTTAAGATTTATTTATTTATTTGAAAGAGAGTGAGCCAGGGGAGGGGCGGGGGAGAGGGAAGGAATCTCAAGCAGACTCCCCGCTGAGCATGGAACCTGACATAGGGCTTGATCCTACAGCCCTGAGAACATGACCTGAGCTGAAATCAAGAGTTGGATGCTTAACTGACTGAGCCACCCAGGAGTTCCATGGTTTTTTTTTTAATGGCTGAGTAATATTCTCTCTCCCTCCCCCTTTTATTTATATAAAGAGAGAGAAAAAAAAAAAAAATATATATATATATATATATATCTTCCTTATCCATTCATCTATTGATGGACACTTGGGTTGCTTCCATATCTTGGCTATTGCAAATAATGCTGCAATAAACACAGAAATGCATATATCTTTTTAAACTGTGTTTTCCTTTTCTTTGGGCAAATACTCAGTAGTGGAATTACTGGAGCACATGGTATTTCTACTTTTAATTTTTTGAGGAACCACTATACTGTTTTCCACAGTGACTGTACCACTTTACTTTCCTACCAACAGTGCACAAGTGTTCCTTTATCTCTATGGCCTCACCAACACTTGTTATTTCTTGTCTTTTTGATACTAGCCATTCTGACTCATGTGAGGTGATATCTCATTGTGGTTTTGATTTGCATTTCCCTGATGATTAGTGATGTTGAGCATTTTTTCATGTATATTAGTCATCTGTATTTCTTCCTTGGAAAAAAGTGTGTATTCAGTTCCTCTGCTCATTTTTAATTAGATTATTCAGGGTTTTTTTATGATGAATTGTTTAAGTTCTTCATATATTTTGGATAGTAATCCCTTTTTGGATATATCATTTGCAAATATCTTCTCCCATTTGGTAAGTTGCCTTTTTATTTTGTTGATGGCTTCTCTGGGCAAAATACTTTTCATTTTTGTGTAATCCCAATAGCTGATTTTTGCTTTTGTTTCCCTTGTCTAAGGTGACATATTTAGAAAAATGTTGCTAAGATTGATACCTAAGGGATTAGTGCCTGTATTTTCTTTTGGAGTTTTACTGTTTGGGGTCTCACATTAAGATCTTTTAAAATATTTTATTGAGAGAGAATACAAGCAGAGGGAGAAGCAGGCAGAGAGAGAAGCAGGCACCCCGCTGAGCAAGGGAGCCTAAAGCGGGGCTCTATCCCAGGACTCTGGAATAGAGTCGAAGGCAGACGCTGAAGGACTGAGCCACACAGGCACCCCTCACATTTAGATTTTTAATCCATTTTTGTTTATTTTTATGTATGGTCTAAGAAAGTGATCCGATTTTATTATTTTGCATGCAGCTGTTCAGTTTTCCCAGCACCATTTATTGAATAGACTCTCTTTTCCCTATTATACATTCTTGCCTTCCTTGTTGTAGATTAATTTGCCTTATATAAGAATAGGTTTATTTCTGGGCCATTCTTTGCCATTGATCTATTTTTGTGCTAGTACCATACTGTTTTATTACAACTTCATAGTATATCTTTAAATCTGGGATTGTAATACCTCCAGCTTTATTTTTCTTTTGATTATTGCTTTGGCTACCCAGGGTCTTTTGGGGTTCCATACATATTTTAGGATTATTTGTTCTAGTTCTGTGAAAAATGCTATTAGTATCTTAATGGGGATTGCATTGAATCTATAGGTTGCTGTGGATAGTATGGACATTTTAACAATATTAATTCTTCTAATCCATGAATGTGGGATGGCTCTTGTTTCTTGGGAGTTTTTTGATTACTAATTCAATATCATTACTAGTAATCAGTCTATTCAGATTTTCTACATCTTCCTGATTTGGTATAGAAAATTGTATACTCCTAGGAATGTATCCATTCCTTCTGGGTTGTCTAGTTTTTTCCCATGTAATTTTTCATTGTAGTCTCTTACAATCTTTTGCACTTATGTTGTGTTGCTTGTTATGTCTCCTTTTTCATTTTTTATTTTATTTATTCATGTCCTCTCTCTTTTTTTCTGGACAAATCTTACTAAATGCTTATCAATTTTGTTTCTTCTCAAAGAGCTAGATCTTGATCTTTTCTTTCTTTTTTTGTCTATTTCATTTAATTCTGATCTGATCTTTCTAAAAAAAAAAAGATATTTTTATTTATTTGAGCGGGATTGGGCAGAGGGAGAGAATCTTAAGCACACTCCCTGCTCAGCAAAGCCCAACCTGGGGCTCCATCTCACAACCCTGAGATCATGACCTGAGTCAAAATCAAGAGTTAAATGCCTAACCACTGAGCCAACAAGGTGGCCCTTAATTCTGCTCTGATAATTTTCTTCCTTTAAGTAACTTTGCGGTTCAGTCTTCTTTTTCTAGTTTTTTTATGTGTAAGGTTAGATTGTTTAAAATCTTCCTGTTATTTTGTGGTGAGATTTTGGACTGTTGTGTTTTAATTTTCATTTGTCTCCCTGTATTTTTTAATTTCCTTTGATTTCTTCATTGACTCATTGGTTATTTAGTCTTCATGTGTTTGTGTTGTTTCCAGTTTCTTCTTTGTGATTGATTTCTAGCTTCATACCATTGTGGTCAGAAAAGATACTTGATATGAGTTAAAGCTCCTTAAATTTATTGAGACTTGTTTTGTCACCTAACATGTGATCTATCCTGGAGAATCTTCCATGTGCACTTGAAAAGAATGTGTATTCTGTTGTTTTTGGAGGGAATGTTCTGTATTTATTTGTTAAGGCCATCTGATCTATTATGTCTTTCAAAGATATAGTTTCCTTGTTGATTTTCTGCCTGGATAATCTATTCATTGATGTAAATGTGGTGTTAAAGTCCCCTACTATTATTGCATTACTGTCAATTTTTCTCTATATGTATATTAATATTTGATTTATGTATTTAGATGCTCTAATATTGAGTGCAGATATACAATACTGTATCTTCTTGTTGAATTGATCATTATGTAATACCCTTATTTGTCTCTTGCTGTGGTCTTTTTTGTTTTGTTTTGTTTTGTTTTTTTAAGAGAGAGAGTGGTGGGAAAGAGGAGAGAGAGAATCTTATTTCTTAAAGATGTATTTATTTATTTGAGAGTGAGAGAGATCAGGGATGTGGGTCAGAGGGAGAGGGAAAGAGAGAATCTCAAGCAGACTCCCTACTGAGCAGGGCACCTAATGCAGGGCTCTGTCTCATGATCCTGAGATCATGACCTGAGCCAAAATCAAGAGTCAGGCACTTAATCGACTGAGCCATTCAGGTTCCCCTGCGGACTTTGTTTTAAAGTTTATTTTATGATTATTAGTTGAATTTTAATTTTAAAAATGTCAAAAAACAAAATACATAAAAATAAAAAATGAAGTTCATTTTATATGATATAAGTATTGCTACCATGGCTTTTTTTTTTTTCTTTTTCTTGTTTCTGTTACATGAATATCTTTTTCTATCCCTTCACTGTCAGTCTATAAGTGTTTTTAGGTCTGAACTAAATCTCTTGTATGCAGCATATACTTGGCTATGTAGGTCTTATTTTTTCATCCTTGCCATCACCCTATGTCTTTTGACTGGAGAATTTAGACCACTTGTCTTTAAAATAGTTATTGATAGGTATGTACTCATTGCCATTTTGTTAATTGTTTTCTGATTGCTTTTGTAGTGTCCTGTTCCTCTTTCTTCTCTTGCTCTCTTTCCTTGCGATTGATGACTTTCTTTAGTGCTATACTTGGCTTTCTTCCTCTTTATTTTTAGAGTATCTTTTATAGGATTTTGGTTTGTGGCTACCATGTGGTTTATACATAATATCCTAAGTATATAGCAGTCTGTATTGATGGTCACTTAAAGTCAAACATATTCTAAAAGAACTTCATTTTTACTCCTCCTGCCACATTTTATGTGTATGCTGTCATATTTCACACCTTTTTATGTTGTGAGTCCCCATAACTAATTTTACAGATATATTTTTAAAATTGTTATATGTGGGGTGCCTGGGTGGCTCAGTGGGTTAAGCCGCTGCCTTCGGCTCAGGTCATGATCTCAGGGTCCTGGGATCGAGTCCCGCATCGGGCTCTCTGCTCAGCAGGGAGCCTGCTTCCCTCTCTCTCTCTCTCTCTCTGCCTGCCTCTCTGCCTACTTGTAATCTCTGTCAAATAAATAAATAAAATCTTTAAAAAAATAAAATAAAATTGTTATATGTTAGGGTGTAGATCTCCTTGGGTTCATTTTGTTTGGAATGCTCTGTGCCTCCTGAACCTTGGTATCTGTTCTCTTCCCCAGATTAGAGAAGGTCTAAGCTATTTATTTCTTCAGATACCTTTTCTGTCCCATTCTTTCCCTGTTCTCCTTCTGGCACCCATATAGTGCAAATGTTTGTTTACTTGTTATCCAAGAGATCCTCTAAGCTAACCTCCTTTTTTTGTTGTTTTTTGTTTTTTGTTTTCCTTTTTTGCTGTTCAGTTTGGGTGCTTTCCATTACCCTGTCTTTCAGATCACTGATCTGTTCTTCCATATCCTCCAATATACAACTGATTTCCTCTGATGTATTTTTCATTTCAGTTTTTGTATTCTTTTTTTTTTAAGATTTTTTTTTAATTTATTTGATAGACAGAGATCACAAGTAGGCAGAGGCAGGCAGACAGAGAGGGGGGAAGCAGGCTCCCTGCTGAGCAGAAAGCCGGATGTGGGGCTCGATCCCAGGACTCTGGGACCACAACCTGAGCCGAAGGTGGAAGCTTTAACCCACTGAGCCACCTGGGCACCCCTGTATTCTTTATTCAGTTTGGTTCTTTTATATTTTTTATTTCTTTGTTGAAGTTCTCACTGAGTGTATCCACTCCTCTCTTCATTTTGATTGATGTTCTATGTTTGTTTTTTATGAATTAGGCAGAACAGCTACTTCTTCTAAACTTGAATGGTTTTGTGTATGGTCATTCCCTGTGTAGACTGTGTATAAAGCCATCATTTTTAATGGCTGTTTAACATTTCATTGTAGGGATGAACAAGTACTGTTTTCACTAATCTCTGGGCATATAAATTGTTTGTCTGATGTTTCTATATTGTAAATGTGTGATGAATATGATGACCATCTGGTACATTTATTTTTATTTTGCACACTGATCATTTACATTTATTTTGCACACTGATCATTTAAATTCTAATTCTAAAAATTTTAATTCTAAAAATAGAATTATTTGGTCAAGAGGTACTGAAACTTTTGATATATACTACAAAATCTCCCTTCAAAATGAGTTATACCAATTCCTAGCCCCAACAACAACATGTGAGAAAATTAATTTCATCATATCCTCACCAACATTAAGTATTATCATTCTTTTTCATCTACAATCTGGTAGGCAAATATATATATATATATATACATATATATATATACACATACATATATATCTTATTGTTTTAATTTGTATTTAAAAACTAGTGACACTGAAGTTCGTATGTGGGCTGATTGTGGTCTCTCAAAATTCCATTGTAAAGTGCTAGTCCTTGTCCCTTGTCTTTCTACTGAGTTGTTGCCATTTTTTCTGTTGGGCTGTCCCATTGTAAGAACTCTTTAAATATATTTAGTATTAACCATTTGTCCATCACATATGTCTTCATTTGTCATTTTTCTTTTGACTTTATAAGAGGTAATACAGGAAGACATTAAAAGCATGGCCCCTGAGACAGACTGGCTTTGCCATTTGCCAGCTGTGGTATATGCTGCTTTGGTTCCCTGACCAGATACCCTTTTACTCACCAGTACCCTCATCTCCCAGACCTGCAAATGACCTGTGGCTACTGAGGATTACAGCTGTCCCTCTCTCTGTAGAGTTTGCACTACAGGGAGCTGGGGAAGCTATACCCCACCCCATCCCAATACAGGGATACAAAAAGCTGCCACTCTTCTGCAAAGTGGGAGGTAATTTTATGGTTTATGCTCTGGACTCTAGAAACCTCCCTCTATGAATCAGACCAAGGCTAAGAGTTTCTAAGATTCATTCTTAGTGGCTGTTTTTTTCTTTCCTATCCTGTTTCATCTCTTTCCCTAACAGGTCATCTTGAAAGGCCCTTCCTCAATAAATCATGCATATATAATCCTTGTTTCAGGATCTGCTTCTAGGAAACCAACCCAAGATTCCATAAAATGGGTATGCTATCAGTACCTATGTCACAAGGTTGTTGTAAAGATTAAATATTAAAATAATAGTATCTTATACTTACCATGTATAAGGCATTGTCTTAAACACTTTACACATATTAATTCATTTAGTCTTTATCATCAGTGAGGGTCCACGTATAATCCTCAAACATGTAACTGCTTAGGACAGTGCTGGTATATATTTAGCATCAATAATTCTTAGTTAACATTATTTATTGTTCTACATTTCTTTTTTTAATCTTTTTTAAAAGATTAATTGATTGATTTTGTATAGAGAGAGAGAAGAGAGGGGCAGTGGTAGAGGGAGGAGAAGCAGACTCCTCACTAGCATGGAGCCTGACAAGGAGTTCCGTCTCAGGACCCAGAGATCATGACCTGAGCCAAAACCAAGAGATGGTTGCATAGCCAACTGAGCCACCCTGGCGCCCCCTATAAAGTCATTCTACATTTCAAATGGAAGAGTAGGTCTGTTAAGAGGCTGTTTTCCCTGGATTTTGAGGTCTCTTTCCCATGCTCATTTTCTTAGGTATTCCTTTGAAAAGCTCTTCCCCCTCATTTTTTTCCCCTTTTTTTCTCCAAAAGATAGAGCTACCAAGTCCACATTAAACCCCACTAAGTTTGAGCTATCTAATAACCTTGCATATCGTAAAGCTAAGCACACTCATTGCTCTCTCCCTTCTCTGAGGCACTGGGAAATAATCAAGAAAGCGTCAGTATCAGCAGTGTTTATACCAGAGGGCTTTTTGTAATGGAAATGCAGTAAAAACCCCACTGCAACTCCCTAGCACCCAGTATAGTGTTTAGCACACAGTACGTATTTGAACACATGTGTTGGATAAATGAGTGAATTTACAAGGCAAGAAAGAACAATGACATCGGTTAATAGTGGTATCCACATACTTAACACTTACTGTGGTCATCACCTCCTTCTAGCGCCTTCATCCATCTAATATCAGTGTCCTTTTTTTTTGAAGGATGGTAACCTTTATAACTTCAGTTAGTGAGGGTCTGTGATGGCAAAATCAATTTTTGTTTGCCTAAAAATGCCCTTATTTCACTTTCAGTTTTAGAAGATATTTCCACTGATTAAATAATTCTAGGTTGACCGTTATTTTCTCTCAGCACCTTCTTTTGGCTTATATTTTTATAATTGCAAAGTCACCACCTGTCAGCTAAGTGTTGTTTCATTAGAGTTAGTCAGCTCTCTCTCTTGCATTGGTTGTAAAGTTACTTCGCTTTTGGTGCTCTGCATTTTCATTATCTTATGTATAAATATCTTTTTTCTTTTTCTCTTTCTAAAATCTTGCCTAAAGTATTGTCCATTTTCTTCTCATTTTAGTATTTCAATTAGACACATGTTAGATCTCCCTTTATCCTCCATATTTCTCTTTTATGTGAAAAAATTAATTTGGTTCTATTTTCTAGTTTGCTAATTTTCTCTTTAGCATATCTAATCTGCTCTTAAACCTGCTCACTAACTTTTTTTTTTAGAGAGAAAGCACAAGAGCATGCAGGGATGGGGGGAGCAGGGAGGAGAAGAAGAGATAGTCATAAGCAGGTTCCATGCCCAGCACAGAGCCCAAAGTGGGGCTCAATCTCATAACCCTGAGACCATGACCTGAGTTAAATGCTGGGGTGTCTGGGTGGCCCCATCGGTTAAGTGTCTGACTGTGGCTCAGGGCATGCTTTCAGGGTCCTGGGATCAGTCCCCACATCAGGTTCCCTGCTCAACAAGGATCTGCTTCTTCCTTTCCCTCTTTCTCTGCCCCTCTCTCACTCATGCTCATTCTTTCTCTCTCTCAAATAAATAAAATAAAATAAAAAAAGATTTGGATGTTTAACCAACTGAGGTAACCAGGTATTGCCTGCCTGTTGACTTTTTTTTTTTTTTAAAGATTTTATTTATTTATTTGACAGAGAGAAATCACAAGTAGATGGAGAGGCAGGCAGAGAGAGACAGAGGGAAGCAATCTCCCTGCTGAGCAGAAGCAATCTCCCCTGATCGATCCAGGACTCGATCCCAGGACCCTGAGATCATGACCTGAGCCGAAGGCAGCAGCTTAACCCACTGAGCCACCCAGGCGCCCCTGCCTGTTGACTTTTAAATTCTAATTATTATGTGTCTGCTTTTTAAGTCCAATTTTTTAAAAAAAAATTTTTAATCCTGCGTGTTCATTTTTGGCAGAAGCTGCTCTTTATTTATATCTTCAATCTTTTATTTTATTGCCTTAAATCTATTAAACATATTTTTACTCTATGACTGGTAATTCCAATTTCAAAGTCTTTAAGAGTTTGATTTTGTTTTTTTTTTTTTTCCCTGTAATTCTTGTACAAGATTCTTTGTTTCTTTGTATGATTTGTAATTAATTGGACTGAGAGTTCACATTCCCTGGAAATTTGCTGTGTAAATTTTAGGGGTTTGGATCAAGTTCGTGTCTTAGCCAACTTGAGCTGAAAAAATACCATAAACTGGTTTGCTTAAACAAAACATTTGTTCCTCGCAGTTCTGGAAGCTGGGAAGTCCAAAATCAAGGTGCCAGCAAACTGTGTCTGGTGAGGGACCATTTCTTGGTTCTTAGAGGGCTGTTATCTCACTGTATACGTGAGAGTGAGACTGCTCTTTGGGTCTTTTTTTTTTTTTTTTTTTTTTAATAAGGGCACTAATCTCATTCAGGAGTGCTCCTCTCTCTTGATCCTCTGTGACCCTATATTGCCACAATGGGAATTGTGGGTTTAAACATTTAAATCTGGGGGAGATACATTCAGTCTCTAAAGGTGATTTGGTTTACCTTTGCCAGTTGTCTCGGGGCACCATCAACCTGAAACCACTTTAAAGTAAATTATGTGCTTTAGTTTCAGACAAGCCAGGTAGAACAGATTATTGCCTTTAGTAAAAAAAATTAAAAATAAAAATTTTTTAAAAACCCACAAAGCAAAACACACATACACACACAAATATCAGGAGATAATTCCTTCTCTATTCTATGTTAAGGATGATTACAGGCAATTTTCTTCTGTTGTCTTCTGATAAAAGGTTGGCGAGGACTTTGGGAGATCCTGGCTTGTGTGGAGAGTCTCCTTAGATTCTCCATCTTGGTAGGACAAGCCTTTGTCTCTTTTATCCATGTCTCATGAGACTGTGACAACTGAAACTCAAGTTCATCTGCTTATCTATTTACTAGTTCCTAGCTTCTGAGTAATCCTTACTTGAAGCCTAGGTCATTGATAAATTTTCTATTTCTTAAAAAACCATGAGAGACTATGGACTCTGAAAAACAATCCGAGGGTTTTGAAGGGGCGGGGGTGGGAGGTTGGGGGAGCCAGGTTGTGGGTACTATGGAGGGCATGTATTACATGGAGCACTGGGTGTGATACATAAACAATGAATTCTGTTACACTGAAAAGAAATGAAAAAAAAATTTGAAAGCATTTTAAGTTGTTTTCAGTGGGAGAGTTGAACAGGGCATATGGGTTATTACTTTCAGACATGGAAGTCTACAGAGTAATTTCTGAAAAATTCCAAATTTCTAGAAAAAGTAAAAGAATATTACATGAATTGTATAGTACAACAATAAGAGATATATCTTCACCTAGGCCTAATTGTTAATATTTAGCTTGTATTTCTCTCCTTTGTCTTTTGCTGGACCATTTTCATATAAGTTGCAGAAATAATGGTTTTTTATTCTGAAGTACTCCAGCTTGCATTTACTCAAAATAAAAAAATTCTCCTATATAACCATAATTCCATGTCACCTCTAGGAAAATTAACAGTAATTCTATAATATTATTGAATATATTATCTATATTCAAATTTCCCCAGTTGTTTCTAAAATGTCTTTTCTAGTCTTTCTCTCATTCTCTCTCTCTGAATTAGGACTCCACAAGATTCATGTACCTTTTTTGGTTGTTTTGTTTTTCATGACAATGATGTTTGTGAAGAGTCTGGGCTAATTATCTTACAGAATGTCTGAAATTCTGGTTTTCAGAGTGTTCCTTTAAAAATAATTATATATATATATATATATATATATATATATATATATATATGAATGATAGAAACAATAGACAATGATATAAACAAATGAAGTTACCCCTATGTTTACAATCTTCCTCTGGCTACTATAACAGTTAGAAAGTAAAACCCAAACTCATTGTCCTGGTTTTACAAAGGTCTACATGGTCTGATGTGATGTCATCCTATATGTTCTTCTCTACCTCACTTCATTTAAGCCATAGTGGTCTTTTTCCAGTTTCTAAAACCAACAAAGCTTGCCCTCACAGGACTTTGCATTAGCTTCTCCTTTTGCCTAATATTCTCTTCCTTGAGCTTTGCTTAAAAGATGGCTCCTTATAATTAAAGTCTTGGTTTGAATACTGTCTTCTCAAAGTGGGCCTTCTTACCTTGACCCTCAATGTAAAGTTGCCTTTCAGTCACTCTCACATCACCCTCCTTTGAATTCTTTGCATGGTACCTGCCACAACTTGATATTTTTATTATTTTTATTGAGCTCCAAGAAAGCAGGGGCTGTACTCCCTCTTGCTCATTACTATATTCCCAGCACCTACAACAGTTTCTGACACATAGCAGAAACTTAATACATACTTGCTAAATACTGTAATGAATAAGTTGAAAGCTGAGGGCTGACAAGTAGCCAGTCATTTAAAGAGCCTGAGGGAAAAAATCTTGGCAGCGGCAACTGCCAAGAGAGAAGGCCCTGAGAGAACCCTGAGGCTTGGTCTATTCTAGAGATGGAGGAATGTTCTGTGTACTTGAAGCAAAGTAAGCTAGAAGGAGAGGGAAATACAGGAGAGTAGAGAGGTCGGTAGGGCAAGATCACTTCAGGCTCTTTGCGGGCTCTGGTAGGGAATTTTGATTTTATTTTAAATCAAATGATAAATCACTAAAGGTTTTCAAATAGCAGAGTGACATAATCTGATTTATGCCTTTTAAAGGGTAATTTAAAAACGAATTCAACTTGAGTAAGTTAGAAATAACTCATACCAGTGATAGAAAGTCACAGGTGTAAGAGATTTGCAGGTGGGACATAATGATTCATTCTGGACAATGGATGTTGATAGGAAAACATCCTATCAACACCCAAAAAAGAATTTATGAGTAAGAAGGAATCATAATACCTACCTCTGAAATGGTACAGGCATCTAATTCAGTTGTTGTTTATAAGCATCTGATATTAAAGGTAGTTGTTGATAATAATGATAATAGGTACCATTTATCAAGCAGTCAGGTTTAACTGACTTATCTCACGGAAGCATAACCACCCCTTCTATTACCTATGTTTTGCAGTTGAGGAAACTAAAGCTAAAGAGGATAAGTAACTCTTTCAAGGTCAACCAATCCCTAAGTGGCAAAGATGTAACTCAAATCCAGGTCAAGTTTGATGCCAAAGCTGTTATTTTAACCAATTTGCCATAACATATTCCCAGGAAGAGAAATGCTGCTTGGGTCACTGTTATGGCGATCATTCGGAGAGATACTGAAAGTGGGGTTCTCTCTAACATATCCTTAAGCCTGCAGAAACATTTAAATTTCATTTCAGTGGAGAAATATTTGAAAAATAATCAATTAAATTCACCTCCTCTTTAGCCCCGAGAGAATGTAGTCTTGGTATTTTTGTGAAGAACTGAGACCTAAGTTTTGGTTAAATCTGGTATGGAGACGGTGCATGGAAATAAAGCTGACTTTTCCCAGTGTATCTGAAATGTAGCGGCCCGAAACTGAGTCAAGTGCCTCCCAGCTTTCCTGGGATCTGGCAACTCTGCAGTCAACACCAGTTTGCTTTCTTAACAGCTGGAAACGCCAGAATGGTGACAGGGCCGCAAGAACTGAGGCTGCCTTGTTCGGACTTTGACACGGTCCCTCTGTTCCTGTCACAGAGCCCTTTTTCTTAAACATCCCGCATAGGCCGCTTGGGAAACTCGTTCTCTAGGCTGGACCGAGCTGTAAGTGCAGGACGCATTTGTTCTATGCGCCCATCTTTTAAAGGGGTCTGCGCCAGACCCTTTCGGAACTCTATCGGTACGATATTATTCGCTCCGCCCTTCAGTGTCTGAAGAAGAAGTAACAGGGCAGAAGAGCAGTTTTACTTGAAGCAGCATTTACTTGAAGGCTGAGGACAGGACCCAGAACGGCGTGGGGACAAGCCCCACAACCCGAGTCCCCGCCGCCCTGACTCGCAGTGCCCCATCCGCCCCGCAGAGCGGAGGCAGAGAAGCGGACAACTGCCCCGCCCCGCTCCGCCCCCCGCGCCGGCCATTGGCGGGTCTGAAAGACGCGGGGCGTTGTCCGTTTGAATGGGAGCTACTGGAGCTGGGGCGCAGGCGCAGAGGAGGGGAGCGGTGGAAGCTGGCTACGCGGCGGGACCCCTGGGAGGAGAGGATTGCTGCGCGAGCTCTGGCCCACGTGACCTGCGGCGAGCGGGGGCGGGGGGCGCACGCCTGCCTCCCGCAGTGCCTCTGTCCAGCAAGGCACCCCCGGCGCGCGGACGCGCCTGGGGGAGGGGCCGCGGCCACCCGTCCGTCGCTTGAGGCTTCCTCAGCTGCAGCTCCGTCGCTATCGCCGCGCTCCTGTGACTCGTCGGCCCGCGGGAGGTGAGTTCTGAGGTGTCTCAGGGCGCACCGCGGAGGGGGATGACGGGGTGGGGCATGTGTGTGCGGGGCTGGGTCGGGAGGTTCTGTGTCCCGGGGCTGGGGGCCGCCTGCTTTGTTTGGGTGCGCGGCTGGGGCGGGCGTGGCGGGGACCCGAGTGAGGAGACCAGGAACTGGATGAGAAGCCGCTGGCTGAGGTGCAGGTTGCTTTCTTACTGCGAAATTTTTAAACGAGTCAAGTTTGAGAGCTTTGTTCCCTAACTTTTTTTTTTTTTTTAAAATAAAAAGTGTGATGAGGGCACTGCGACTCCTCACGTATTCTGAGTGTAACAAACAGTGGATTAAAAACCCGAATCCCCGTGTAATTAACCCGAGGCAGATAGCATTCACTTGTGGTCTTGCGCTTGCTGTCTAAAGCGGGCAGTGTTTGTCAAACACCTGCATTTACCAGTTAAGTTCTCGGATTTGAGGCACCGACCTGTCGAGTTACCGTAGGTACTAGTAATTGCTGCAAAAAGTCTTAGTAAGCAGAGGATGTTAAGAAAGCCCTTGTCCGAAAATCTGTATAATTTATGGAATATCTTCGAAGAGGGGAAAAAAAAGGTGGATAATTTATAATTATAGTGGTAACCAGTTAGGTCACTTTAACTAGTATCATTTGAACTCTATTAAAGAAAACGAGTAAGGGTGGAAATTTTATTTGCCTCAATGCATAATTTAACCTTGCCGCAGAGTTAAACGGAGTAGCTTCTTGGCTTTTATTTCTGTGGACTGGAGTTGGAGTCTTCCGTGGTGTGTAGCTAAATTTTCAAGCTGCTACGTTAGAAGGGTGCCTGAAGATTTCCGGTCTGATAACCACCACTGTGATTACCTCTGATAAAGACCATTTTTGCTTGGGTTGTCCCTATTCGAGAAGCAGCTTTGGTTTAATTTTTATGTTGCTTACTTGTAAACAAAGGGACGGTCACTGTTGATTGACCTGGGTGTGTGTGAGGACAGTGAGGGCAGTCCCAGACTTAACTCTGCTTTAAGCCTTACCATGGATTCGTTCTGACAAACTCCTTAGGCGATTATTTATGGTAAAACGAGTGGAGCAGATACAAAGTAAAAAGTTGTGTGGTATTGTTGTAGAGGCGGTTCCTCCCAAATCTGCTTTGGCTAGTTCGGCAGTTTAGTTGTATTTTCTAATGTTATTAAATCAGACATGCAGGGTGTTTGGGTGACTCAGACGGTTAAGCGTCTGCCTTTGGCTCGGGTCATGATCCCAGCGTCTTGGGATCGAGTCCCGCATTAGCGGGGAGCCTGCTTCTCCCTCTGCCCCTCCCCCTGCTTGTGCTGTATCTCGCTCTCTCTCAAATAAGTAAATAAATAAATAAAATTTTAAAGGCTTTTTATTTATTTATTTTAATTTATTTGTCAGAGAGAGAGAGAGAGCGTGAACACAGGCAGACAGAATGGCAGGCAGAGACAGAGGGAGAAGCAGACTCCCTGCCGAGCAAGGAGCCCGATGTAGGACTCGATCCCAGGATGCTGGGATCATGACCCGAGCCGAAGGCAGCTGCTCAACCAACTGAGCCACCCAGGCGTCCCATAAATAAATAAATTTTTAAAAGATTGTTTTAACAATAAATCAGACACGCAGTGTTAGAAACGTTATATTTTAATATAAACCTCAGACTTGGTACTAGGCTAATTACAGCGAAGATAGGTTTAAATGGCCTTGTATTTAAGCGTAAAATGTCTTAAGATTTACCTAAATGGTAAAAAATTTTGTAATTAGTTATCTGGAATTTGAAAATGAAAAAACTGATGTAGATTTAGACTACTGTAAATCTAATAGACTTTCAAAGAAGTAATAACAGCTACTATCATTATTACTGCTATACTTTATTGAGTACTTGCGTTAAGTACTAGAGCCAGGCACTGGGTTAGGTAGTTTATAAAATGGATCTCTAATCATCACAACACACGTTGGATAAGTGTCATTATGCCCAAACCAAGTCTGAGAGTTTAGCTCAAGATCAAGACGTGGTAAGTCAAACTGTGTGGCCTGATCCCAGAGCACATACTCTATTGCTTCTCTGCGACTGTTTAAAACTCCTCAGGTTCTCTGGATTCCATTTGTAGGGACATAATCCACTTTTAAGGTGCCTGTAGGTGTTGTGTTTTATTGGAAACTATGCAGAAATATTTCAGTCCTCCTTTTAGGACTGCTGTCTTCGGTTCAGTATCTTACAAGTCATATAACGTTTTCAATATCCTATAGTCATCTTTATGAAAACAGTAAAAAATTAGGTAAAATTTTCCTGAATTATTTACATGAATATGAATGTACTTTTTACTGTGGAGCAGATCTATATTAAAGCCCAGTTTTCTCACTAGTATAGGATTCTTTGCTGCTTCAGAGCTCTTATCTTCTTTCCAGGCAAGAAATGTTTAAAAGTTTGTTGGGCATTGATTATGTGCAGAGCAATTTGCTTGGTGTTGTGAGATGACCAGAGAAAACTTATTCGGCAGTTGCTTCTGGAGTTTTTGAAGTATCTTCCTTTTGTCTCTCTCCTCTACCCTGTGTGTTTCTGCCAGTTTATCTAACACAGATCTGACTTCTGCTATTCCTTTGTTGAAAAAATTGCAAGGTTAAATACAAGGCCACATACATATTCTGAGTCCCTAACACTTTAGTACCTTCTTAGACTTCTCTTTTCCAACTCCTAACCCAGTGTGTTTGAACTGGGCATACATTCTGTGCATTCTTACCTCCTTGCTTTTGCTTGAATCATTTCCCTGTGACTGGAATGCCTTCCTTCATTTGCCTAATAAGGTCTACCCATCTTTCAAGGTATAGTACAGATATCCTTGCTTCTAAAAAGCTGTCTCTGGCCCTTTTTATTTAGAGTCATTCTTCCTATATCATCTGGTAACATTACCGAATTGAATAAAACATTTTTCCACAGGTTAGTGATAACTTTTGGAAGAAGGCAGAGTTACATTTTCCTATAAAGGATTCTAAATTCAAACTTTCTAGGGACCCTTTTTAGACATTTTTAACCCTCTTGCATTTGGGATCTATTTCTCCTTAAAAAGAAAAACAAATAAATAAGCTTATACTTATTTATTAATAAAAGGATTACAGATCAGAAAGGGGAAGAACTAATATATATACATTTAGGATGGGTTTTTTTTGTTTTTTGGGGTTTTTTTTGGGTAGAAATTGGGCTTAGTGTGAACCATCAGTGTTTTTGGGTTGCAGACATATTCTTGTGATCTCCCGGTTTTATAAGCTGAGTAGTCATTCAGAAAGCACTGAAAATATAATTGGGAACGATGAAAATTTAGAATGTCTTTTTTTTTTTAAGTGCCATTACTATGTCCTTTATAACTTTGGTATTGTAATACTTCTATGTATCCATTTTTATATGTTTCAAACAGTTAACTAGAAATCCTTTTTCTTCTTCAGCTATCTAACTGAAACACTTCAAAAGTTTATTAATTTTACTAATGGGTTAAAAGAACCATATCTATTTAACATTATTTTGTAGGAGAGATAATTAACATTATTTGTAAACTCTGGGCTGCAGTTTGAGAAATAAAACTAAATAATGGGGAGAAAATTATTAATTTTATTCTAATGAACATACTTTTTCCTTTAGTTGAACATGGATGCACACACACACACACACACACACACTCACTCCATGCCAATGCCAAGTGTGGAGCCCAATGAGGGGCTTGAACTCAAGACCTGGGCTGAGACCAGAGTCCAAGGCTTAACCCACTGGGACACCCAGGCACCCCTATATTTGTAAATATAAATCCATAATCTTGGGGGGGATCTTGATCTCGGGGTTTTGAGTTCGAGCTGCACATTGGGTGAGGAGCCTACTTTAAAAAAAAGTTATCTTGTTGCAGCAAGACTTTTGATTCAATAACTGTTTTGTAGGGGAAAAGGAAACCAAGATTAGGGATGTTGCATAAAAGTAATCTCTCTTTTCTCCTTGAAATTTTGAAACAACTGCTTCATCCTCTTGAATTATTGTAATCACTGAGGATTATAATTACAAAACAGCAGTTTTAGTGATTAGTGTAGTCACTGGCATGATTCATATTGACTCCATATATAATCTAAAAATAGAGCCCCTCTGTAGTTTATCACCTCCCTACCCCCAATAAAAATCTTCAGTATTTAACTTCTTCCTGATTTATCATGGGCTGCCAAACCAAAGACACTAAGTTTGCTCATGCAATAATTACTATATCCATAGTGCTTTGTGTAGAGACTTTTGGAAACTGCTGTTGACCTATAGACATTCAGCATTTCTCATGTTAGTGAACTAGTACTTGGTCCTTTTTCACTGCAACAGTGAAGCCTTGAAATATTTAAATACTTTTCTTCTAAATTACATATTGTTTTAGTATTTATCTAGTTTGAAATTTCATATATGGTTTATTTGTATTTGACTATCCAGGGAGCAGAATTCACTGGAGTCCTTAAATATAAATGTTTCCTCATAAAAGAAGAAAGTTTATGCATAGTTTAGTTGTTTAGAGTGGTGAACTTTTAGGTATAAATATTGAAAACGTGAAAAGGAATTCTTATTGTATATTGCTAAAATTGTTTGGATTATACTATTCTGAAGTGGTTGCATTTGCGTTTTGAAAGGCCATGGCTCTGGATCTGAATTTTTTTTAATCTGCCAGAATAAAAATGAGAGTTTGAAAGTAATACTACCTTAGTTTTCTATTTGATATCTTTCATAATGACCTTCGAGAACTTCAAATACACTTGGAAACCCTTCTGACTGGTAGTATACCTTTAAGATACAGATTTATTTGGAAACTAGTACCATTAATCTATTCTTGGAATTTTATTCTATTTATTTAGCTGACTGATAGTCACAAACAGCTTATTAGAAAGTTTTTATAATAAAATGTGTTTCAGTTAGCAGTTATGCAGTTAGTTTTGCTTGTTTTCTAAACTAACTTGGTTTGACATCTCACAGACTAAATTTTGATTGCTGAAGACATAAAGATGAGCAATAAATTAAGGCTTAACCATAATTGGAGTGCATACTTTAGGATTATATATTTGCTTAAGGAAAACTTTATTCTTACAGTTTTTGTAGCATAGCCTGTGGTAAATTCACATTTCTCCAGAATGATAGAGAATTAGAATGATCTGCTTAACTAATCAGTATGATTGTTTATTTTATTAATTTGGGATTGTATAAAGTAATTTACATTTGTGATGTATGACAGTGGGTAATAACACCATGTTCAACACTATGCATAGATACATGGATATACACACACATGTACATACATGTGAGTGTATCTTTGGTTCAGAGTATTATGTAATTGAGTTATCTTTGGTTCAGAGTATTATGTAAAAATTAGGTTATATTATTGGTTTAGAGATTGAGTATGTTGAAAAAAGAAACAGAACTATTATGCCTTGCTTTAATTTTTTTCCTTCATTGCAATTTCTCTTTAATTTTGCCAATGACTTATTGCAGTATTTAACATTGAGATCTCATTGGTACTTTAAAAAAAATTTTAATTTAAAGATGTGCAAAAATTCAGAAATGTCAGTCACTCAGTTCTATTTTTTTAACCTCAGATTCTTTCATTTATCGAACTTCATATAATTTCAAATTATCTCGTTTGATATCTTTATTTTTTTCAGCTATTATTTGTGAATGTAACACTTTACCAAGTACAAGTTTAATAGAAGTATTCCACTTTTTCCTATTCAAAGTCTAATCCATTTTCTCCTCTTGGAAGTATCCCTCTTGCAATCCAGTCTGTCACTATACTGCTACTGCTCCATCTACCTTGAAAATTGGAACTCAAAATTTTAAGTTCTCTGTTACTGCTTGACCTTTCCCTTTCACATCTAGTCAGTGTGCATTGTTTTTCCTTTTTCTTTAGGTACTCCTAGCCAGATTACTTAATCAAGTACTCAGCCATTCTTAGGTCTGACTTCCCTTGCTTTAGGCACTAATTTCCCATATCAGTCATATATTCTGATATCAAAATTTTTTTTTGGGTGTAGTTGTCTCTTCAACATCTGCTGCACTAAAATCAGGCTCTGAACTTTTCTCTCTGTTGACCTTTGTTTTGGCATCCTTCTTTATTACCCCCATTACTTCTACAATGTATATTTGTTATTATAACCTGTATCCTTAAGTCTAATATAAAAGAACTTCATTTAAAATATTTTCTTGACTCTTCTTCAATATTTATCCCTGTTCAGATTCATAAAGGGCTACTGTATCTGACTTGAAACATTACAACTGAAAGGGATTTGGAGAATTTGACTATTGCACCTTAGAGGGAATTATTGGGATAAGAAAAGTTTAAAGAATTTAGATTATCTAATCTAAAGGCAAGAAAAGGGGGCACTTGGGTGGTTCAGTGGTTAAAGCCAACACCTTCAGCTCAGGTCATGATCCCATGATCTGGGATCAAGCCCCACATTGGGCTCTCTGCTCAGCGAGGACCCTGCCTCTTCCTTTCTCTCTGCCTGCCTTTCTGCCTACTTGTGATCTCTGTCTGTCAAATAAATGAAAAAAATTAAAATTAAAAAAAATAAAGGCAAGAAAATTAAGTTACATTCATTGTCTGATGGGTGTTACCAGTTTATAGAGATACTTAAAAGAATCAGACCAGAGGTTATTGGCATTTAAATTGGATCATTTGGACAAATTGAAAGGACAAAAGATATACATGTAACTGTGTATCTCCTATGTTTCCCCATCACTTAGTTCCCAAATATTTTACTAACAATGGAATAGAGCAAGTCTAGGATTTATTTACTCTGATTGCATACCTTGGACAGTGCCTAGAAGTCTACCTACCTGTATAATGGGAATCTGCCTATTTTGACTTACTAATCAGGTAATTAAGTGTGAGGCAATCGAAATGATATACTACTTTATCTTTTTATGTGCTTTTGTCAGTTTCCAGCATACAGAAAAAAATTATGTCTTTTTAGTTCTCTGTAGTCAGATCAAAAGGTGTTGTGAGTTTTTGTTAGCAGTGGGATTTTAGAAGCGCTGTTTTTTAAAACCTGAGAGGTGCTATGAAGGACATATGTTTACTTGTAAATTACTAGTTATAAGTCTTGATGGAGATTGAAGATTAAATTTGGTGCCTTTTTTTTTTTTTAAGATTTTATTTATTTATTTGACAGAGACATACAGAGCACAAGTGGGTAGAGCAGCAGGCAGAGAGAAAGGGAGAAGCAGGCTCTCTACTGAGAGGGGAGCCCGATGTGGGATTTGATCCCAGATCCTGGGATCACGACTTGAGCCGAAGGCAGCCACTTAACCTACTGAGCCACCCAGGCACCCTAGATTTGGTGACTTCCTAATGTTCTTTCAAACCTGTAATTTCCATTCTATTTCCTAGTCCTGTCATTAAATTTTCTTATCCTAATGAACATACTTTAATATTTATTGCAGATTTTATTACTGTTACACTAGGAATATATAAACTGTGTGTTAAATATGAAGTGGGTTTGTTAACTGTGTAATGTACAGCATGAATGAACACATTGTTACTAAACTGGTTAGAGAGTTCTTGCAAAATTAATCATTAAATCAAGAATTGCTTGTGAGTTCAGTGAATAATGAGAAGTGCTACTTTATTGTTATGGAGATTGTAATCTAAGAGTGACTGGTTTGGGATATAATTCTTTTGAGAATTGTAAAACCATATTATAAATAGTCCTTATTGAAATGGTGAATAGCATTCCGTCTTCTTGCTTGTTTAAATTAGTTTTAAAATGTTTCTCTATGCAGTCTTCAGGTATTTCACAACTTCATTTATATACATTTGTTAATTTGATTCCACGTTTACCTTTTAATGAATATAAAGTTAACATTTTTTAGTGATTGGTAAAATTTGAAATTTCATTATGATCTGCGTGAAAAAATATTTCAATTGTAACTTAATTTAATTCAAAGTCAAATTTATTCTAATACTTTACCTTCTGCCCCATTTTATAAATAACAGCCTAAACCTTAGTGTGGGTAGGGGAAGAAGACCTTTTGGTTGACAGTTTAGCTATAGGGTAATCTAGATGTACTTTGAAGCTATTGCTATTAATATCTACACTAATTCCTCTATAGTGTTTTATTTACTAAGGAGGCACGATGGGATTCTGAACAAAAGAAAAAGATTTTTGGGGTTAATAGCTGCTACCCTTTCTTTTCATCCATTCTTAAGACAATGCTTCCTTTGTTGACCAGGGAAGGGATAAAAATAATATTATTTTGTGTTTTTTTATTTTTATTTTTTTATGATTTTTAAAATTTATTTGACAGAGAGAGAGAGAGAGATCACAAGTAAGCAGAGAGGCAGGTGGTGTCGGGTAGCAGGGGAGCAGGCTCCATGCTAAGCAGAGAGCCTGATGTGGGACTCCATCCCAGAACTCTGGGATCATGACCTGAGCCGAAGGCAGAGGCCACTGAGCCACCCAGGCGCCCCTATTTTGTGTGTGTGTGTTTTTTTAATATGTCAGACTGGTTATTAATATGAAAACTTCGTTTCCTCTGGGAAGCTTGTTAATATTCCCAAGGCTGGTCCTTTTCACCTTCTACCTCTTTGCAGGTCCTTTTCTGCTTTGTTACTGACTAACCTCTTTTCTAACTGTACCAATTAACAAAGCAGTCGGTATGTGTGATTTAGAGTCTACGTTATAGCTGAAATATTTAAAATGATGTTATGTGGTAAAGGAATTAGATTTAGGGGTGCCTAAATCTAGGCTCAGTGGGTTAAGCCTCTGCCTTCGGCTCAGGTCATGTTCCCAGGGTCCTGAGATCAAGCCCCACATTGATGTCTCTGCTCAGCAGGGAGCCTGCTTCCCCCTTCTCTCTGCCTGCCTCTCTGCCTACTTGTGATCTCGCTGTCAAATAAATAAAATATTTTTTTAAAAAAAGGAATTAGATTTAATTGGATGGCAGCAAAAGGAAAAAATGGATAGAAATGGAAAGATTGCTCCAAGTATGGAACACATTTCTAAAAGGACTATTCAAAATTAGGATTAGCCACCCCAAGACCTTTCTGGGAATACTGTAGTAAAATGTTAGACTAACTGACCTATAGAGTTGTTTATAACACTGAGATTCCAGGACTTCATAATTGTGTGTGATGGCCTGTAGTTTCTTTGTGATGTATCTGGGTAAGGGATTCGTTTTCACTTTTCTATTTAGGGTTTAGTGTGTGCTTCTTCAATTTGCTAATTAAAGTCTGCTTCAATTCTGAAAAAAACTCTTTATCAATGAAGATTTTGCCTTTACTTTCCTTTCTATTTTTCCTTCTAGTACTGTAATTAGACCTCTGTCAGAGCCTCTCATTTTGTCTTTCTCTTCTCTGAAACTGCTCTTCATTTTTCATCTCCTTATCTTTGAATGTCTGGATAATTTCTTCAGATAGTCTTTTAGTTTACTTATTCTCTCTTTAGCTTACCTGCTGTGCTATTTAAACAGTACATTTAGTTATTAATACCAATGTTCATAGCAATAATTTTTAATAGTAAAAATATACAAAAACTACAATCCAAATTCCCATCAAGAGCAGAATGAAAAATATATTTGGTATTCAATGGAATATGATACAGCAGTGGAAATCTGCAAACTGTAGCTATGTGCAACAAGTGAGATGAATCTCAGAAACATAATATTAAGGAAAACCTTAAAAAACTAAATAATATAATTTTTAGGCCTATGCAGATACTGTACCACGGTTATAAAAACAAACAAGGGAATAATGAACAAAATTCAGTTTAGAGATCACCTTAGAGGAAGGTATGATTGGTTAGGTTGAGGCATCCATAAGACTTCAAAGGTAGTAAGAATGTTCTTAAACTGGGTGGTGGTATATAAATGTTTGTTGTGTCATTCTACACATATTTTCTAAATTTGTTTTGTACCTACTCATTACTAATAACATTTTAAAGACCTTAAAACGTAAAAGTAGAATATACTCTGAAAACAAATGAATACAAGTATAAGCTAATTATCAACACAAATGTTTTCAAAGGAATAAATTTAGAGTTTGGAATTGGCTTATTCAAATAATTACTGAATTCTCATTTTACCTGTTAAGATAGAAATTTTTAAAGCTTAAAGTATCATAATTTTCTCTTTAGATGCTCTAAAACATTCTCCTGTATTTGTTTACAATAGAAAATATTACAGGACGCCTGGCTGGCTCAGTGGGTTAAGCCTCTGCCTTTGGCTCAGGTCATGATCCCAGGGTCCTGGGATTGAGTCGCGCAGCGGGCTCTCTGCTCAGCAGGGAGCCTGCTTTCTCCTGTCTCTGCCTGACTCTCTGCCTACGTGTGATCTCTCTCAAATAAATAAATAATTAAAATCTTTTAAGAAAAGAAAAAATATTACATAAATTATTGTATTTTAAAACAACTTTAAAAATTAAGGTGTAGGTCCCAAATAAATGTAATAGATTCACATCCTTATTGAGAAGCTTTATGGTGACAGTTAAGCCCTCTGTTGCTTTTTTTCTGTGATTGATATGACAGCAGTCTGTGGAGTTAGCTATGTGATTATGTACAGATTGGACTTACTTTAGGTTATTCTTTGAAAATAGGACTTCAAGCAAGGCATCTTGTATTCCTTTTGCAGAAATGTTGCTGAAGTGCTGCTGAAAGGGCCAGAGATGCAAGGATTTGGGACACACTTTGAAACTTTAAGCTGTCTGACATTGACCTCCTTTTGTTATTAATAAAGAAGAAGCAGGAGCTTAGGATGTATTAACACCAACTCATTAATATACTAACCGGACAATGTTCTGCAGCAGTTCTACATTGTAAAGACCTGGATTGGCACAAAATTAAATAATTTCATATTTTACTCCGCTTATAATATGACTCGATGGAGGAAAATTTGATAAGTATGAGGGAAGACCATTCTTTTCATGTTCGTTACAGGTAAGACTACTGCTTTCTTGGTGGCTTTTAATCCTTATTTAAACATGTATTTAGTTCTGATCATTTCAGATTTAAATTTGAATATATTCAAAATATATTATCTTCAGTTAGTATCTCCTGTAGATGGTATTTTCTTTTTGTTGTGGTTGTTGTAAGTTTTTATATCCTTTCTATAGGAAAATGGTGCTAAAGGCCAATTATATATTATAATTTATTAATGTTTTGTGGATGAGTTTATGAATAGTTACATTATATTTTCCAACTATTGTAATGCAAATATAAAAATGAAATATATTTCTAAATGTTTGGGGTAAAAGATGGATTTGTAATATGGTCAGATGAATGACCTAATTTTTATGTTTAAGTTTTTATTTTATTTATTTATTTATTTATTTAAAATATTTTTTAGTTATTTATTAGAGAGAGAGTGAGAGAGCATAAGCAAAGGAACAGTGGAGCGTGAGGGAGAGGGAGAAGAAAGCAGGGTCTCCCTGAACAGGGAGCCTGATGCCGGGCTTGATCCCAGGGTCCTGGGATCATGACTTGAGCAGAAGGCGGGTGCTTAACATCTGAGCCACCGAGGTGCCCCATGTTTCAGTTTTTAAATGGTGATCTTTAATAAATGAGCTTTCTAGAAAGCCAGTAGCATTGAAATGGGTGGGTGCTTTCTAAACATGATAAATAGCCAGTTTAGTATTTAGTGATAAAATATTAATGACATTTTAGATACATTTAGGAACAAAGCAGTGATTTCTGCATCATTATTTAACATTTATTCTAGAAGTCTGGATCATTGCACTAACAATAAAATGAACAAATATTGAATGAAAGGCATGTAATTATTAGTAAGGTGATTAGGATAATAGATTCTTTGTCAAAGAATAGATAATAGATAATAGATTTCTTTGTCAAAACTGTTACAAGTTGGGTTGCCTGGATGGCTCAGTGGTTAAGCGGCTGCCTCCCCTCAGGTCATGATCCTGGGGACCTAGGATCGAGCCCCGCTTCAGGCTCTTTGCTGGGCCAGAAGCCGGTTTCTCCCTCTCCCACTCTCCCTGCTTGTATTTCTTCTTTCCCTGTCCCTCTCTCTCTCTCTCTCTGTCAAATAAATAAATAAATAATCTAAAAAACAAAAAAAACTGTTATGTTAGTATTAAATAAACATCAGAACTTGTAGCAATGGGTAGTAGTCAGCATTTCTAGTAAGTTGAAGTTATTGGTTACCAAATCTTAGATCTTAACACATGTTTAGGAAATAGATTTGTGATCTAACATGATTCATGTTAGGGCAAGGTGCTGCCACAGAAGTTTATATAGGTAAGATGAGGGTATTTCTATTTTTAAAAAAGGAAGTTTTAGGAGCACCTGAGTAGCTCAGTTGGTTTAACAGCTGCCTTTGCTCAGGTCATGATCCCAGGGTCCTGGGATCAAGTCCCACATCGGGCTCCTTGCTCAGCATGGAGCCTGCTTCTCTCTCCCTCTGCCTGCTGCTCCCCCTGCTTGTACTCTCTCTCTCTCTCTCTCTCAAATAAATAAAATCTTTAAAAAATTTTTTTAAAGTTTTGAATAAAAAATAGGGAGGACATTCAGCATAATTAAAAAGGGGTTTTAATAAATGAAATGTCCTCTACCCTTTTGGGCATAGTTCCAGAAACCTGGGAGTTATCTTACATGCTTTTTTTCTCTTCTTACTCTCTGTAGCCAGTTTGAAGTCATGCCAGTTTTACCTCCTTAACGTTGATCCAGATTGAGCTACTCATCTGGATCCTTCCTATCACTGCAATAGTTTAGGCCCCCATTATCCTCCCTCCAGATTCCCTCTATTCTCCATTCTTACTCTTAGAATCCATCTTTTTAATTTGCTGCTAGAGGGCTCAGTCTAAAAACACAGAGCTGACTGCGCAAATTCTGCTTTATCACCATGGTGGCTCCTTGAAATCTGTAGGGCAGACCCAGGCTTAAAACAGTACACAAGATCTTCTGTTTTCTAGCCTCTGTGTATTCCTTTGTCCTTATTTTCTCCACTCCTCACCTTTCCCTCTGAGTTCTGGTTCCCTATACATGTCTTGCTGTTCCATGTCTCTGTGCCTTTGCTCGTACTGCACCCTCAGACTTGAATTATCTACTCCTGGAAACCATTTCTAAACAGTATAGTTTGACTATGTACCTTCCCTGTGCTCACATAATATTCTTTGCATATTTCTTTCTTTGTCTCAACTATATTAAAATTCATTGTATCTGTTTATATGTTTGTCTCCTCCTTGGCCACTCCCTTCTTTGACCATTAACTTCCTTAGGGCAGCTATGATGCCTAGCATGTTGTATGACTCATAGTGCATGTTTGATGGAATGTCCATTGAATTCCATTGGACCTAACTATCAGGTGAATCTAGTAAGTAATATTTTTATCTGTCTTACTAAGCATTTTCGAGGGTGGTATACTTTTTAATGCTATAAGAATAGCAGATAAGGAGGAGTAGATTATACATCTGCCTGTAGGAACGTCTTAGATTTGTCCTTTTTCCATTATAGGGTGAACATGGTTATATATAGGTGTAGGACTTCACTAAAAGAAACTTTAAATTCTGTAACTATTTTTAGTAAGAATATGCCAAACAAAGCTCTGGCTTCAACAGTGCTCTAAGATCAGCATTCTGTATATTAACTGGATTGTTGTATAATTGCAGGTAATACTTTGTGTCCTTTACATTAGGAGTTGTGGCCTAGTATAAATTACTGTTCTACTCTGGTAAACAGGAAGCATGTAATGTGTTATCCATATGGTTCTTTCATTGTGGCAGTCCTCATCCATCCCTGGAGGAGTTTCTGTAGCATGAGTTTGTAATTTTGAAATGAAATGATTTTTTCCATTTCAACAGACACTGAGGAACCTCCTGAGAGATGATATAATGATTTATGAAGTATTTTGTGACCTACTTGTGAAGGTAGAAATGGAGACTGATAGTAAAATGAAATTAGTTTCTAAACTTTAAAACAGTGTATGATTGATTTTAAAGTAATTATCATTAATTTTTAGGCATGATAATAGTATTAAATTCTTTTGAAAATGAATCTCTTTTAGAGATATATACTAAAATATTTACAAGTGAAATGATGTGCTTTCTGGAATGTACTTCAAAAGAATCTGCAGTTGGAGAGTGAGGATGGAAGTAGAGATGAAATATACTGAGAGTATTATATATTGGTAATGTTGATGTTGAAAGATGGATATATCAGGTGCATTATCAAGCAAGTTTCTTTAGTTTTGTATTTCTTTGAATAAAAATTTTTTTCATACTTCTTACTATGAATAATAAACACTTCAGTACTTCCATATTGTAAAAATTGACCATTGCATACAAGTTGTAAAGGAATCCAATTTTGGTGTTGAATTCTTCAGTTTTGCTAGGTAAATGTAGTTGTTAATATTCTTTCCTCAAGAATAGTTTGAGGTAATGTGAATGGTGGAAATAGTATTGGGTTTGGAGACAAAGAATGGTTTCATTTCTCAGCTTTGCATTCCCACGGTCTTATTAATAGGTCATTAAACCTGTCTGAGCATCATTTTCCTCTTCTGTAATAATACCTATCTCAGAGTGTTATTTTGAGAGTTAAATTTGATATTTAGTAAAAGATCACTTTTAAAACTAAGTTTTAGTTTAAAATTTTTAAATTTAATTTAAATTAAAACTAAGTTTTAATTTAAACCAACCAAAATTCAAATCTAAATCAAGATAAATTTACACTATTTTCTTTCACAAAGTAAACTAGAATAACTAGGTATATATGGTAAATTGAATGGATGAAAATTGTTTGTGGTGGGGTAGGATTAATAATGGAAGAGATCCATGCTCAATTAGAACCCATAGAAGGTAGAGGGAGTTAAGGTCAGTAAAAAGATTTGACAGCCACAGAAGACAGCACAATGGAGAAGATGGAGAGCACTCTTTTTTTGAATCTTGAGTCCTCAATCCTAACAATTATTTTTAATAATTGTTAATTAATAATTTTTACATTATTACATGCATGTAATAATATATGTAATTATTAATAATAATTACATACTATTCTTAGTATGTAAACCTTTTGAGGGGAAGATCTGATTTGAACAAAATCTCTATTAAATCTTTTTAAATGATATAGCATTGAGTTTTTAATCTCTTGCTTTCATTGGTATACTATGAACACAAGAAACCAAAATTTAAAAGGTAAAGAAAAAAAATCTAGTGTGGAAGAAAAGTAAATAATAATAAAATATAAAAATCAGGGGCTCCTGGGTGGCTCAATTGTTGAGCACATCTTTGACTCAGGTGGTGATCCCAGGGTTCTGGGATCGAGCCCCACATCAGGCTCCTCGCTTGGCGGGAGGCTTGCTTCTCCCTCTCTCACTTCCCCTGCTTGTGTTCCCTCTCTCATGTCTCTCTTTCTATCAAACAAATAAAATCTTTTAAAAAATAATAAATAAAATATAAAAATCAAGTTGAAATGACATGAGTTTGTGCAAAAATAAGGAGTTATAGCTATAATGGTCTATTAGCAAAATCAGAAACATTTCAATTAAGGATAATAGAACTGTGTTTATTTATAGTTACTAGGAATGTACTTTCTTTGATTATACAACTAGATACGCCATTAGAAAGAATAAAAGAAACATTGTATGTTGGATGTATGTTAATGGAGGTATTTTCCCAGTTTGTCTTCTACTCTGGGTATGTTCTTTGTTTCCAACCCAACTGGTAAACAAATTAAGTAATTCTATTCTCTCATAGAGACAAAGAGGATATGAAATTACTTTCTCTCTTACTATTTAATGATCTTCTAAAAAATTTATAAACCAACTTGCCTTGACTACTTTGTAATTAGATATATTTGATTAAGGTGTTAGAAATTTTGCCAGAATATTGACTTATTGTCTAATAAAACTATACGAAAGCCACAATATTTCTTAGAATTAATCATAAGCTAGAGAGTTTGGGACTTCATTTTGGAAATTAGTTACTGAAATAACTTTTCTAAGGTAGTTTCCCTTACAGGGCATTCTTATTTCATAGACTTCAGAGACAGCTGAGTAGCCAGCAGTGTTCCACTTTGCTGTCACTCTTTCTAATGAAAATTATCTAAAATGTCTTTTTAAGGGGGTGTCTGAGTGGCTCAGTCTGTTGGGCCTCTGCCTTCAGGTCAGGTCTTAATCTCAGGGTCCTCAGATGCAGCCCTGCATTGGGTTCCTGGCTCAGCAGGGAGCCTGCTTCTCCCTATCCTGCTACCCCTCACTTACTCTCTCTCTATTAAATAAAATCTTTTTAAAAAATAATAAAATGCCTTCTTAAAAATTTGTAGCTCTTATGACACCATTAGTCTATAGCTAAATTAAAATTATATGCAACATCATTTGGTTTGATGGTTCCAGTATAATGTGTGAGTTTAAATCCAGAAAGTCATATATTTGTGGGGAAGATACTTATTTGAAGAAGACGTTTCTCTGGTTTATATGGATATAGCAAACATGTTGTAAATTTCCAGTTTTTACATGTCTTATATCTGAGTAGCCAGTTCTGCCTTATCTCTGATTTCCTGGCCAGCCACCTACCCATCCTGAACAGATGGTGCTGCTGTGTGTAACTATTTCTCTCCCTCTCCCTCAGTGAATATCATCATTAGTATTCCATTTTACCATGGAATGTAATTTTCTTTTAACTAATGCTCTGATGATGGACATTTAATTGTGTGGGGTTTTTAACTGCTATGAACATCTCCTTTCACATATATTTTTTTGAATTTGTGTCGCTATAGCTTTAATATCAATTCCTAGCAGTGAAATTGCTCAATGTGTAATTTACATAATTGGAATCATGCTTAAATTAAAAATTTTTAATAGAGGAGCACTTGGGTGGCTCAGTTGGTTAAGCGTCTGCCTTCGGCTCAGGTCATGATCCCAGGCTTCCAGGATCAACTCCTGCATCAGGCTTCCTGCTTACTAGAGAATTTGCTTCTCCCACTGCCTCCATCTGCTTGTACTCATGCACAGATGCTCTTGCTTTCTCTCATTCAAATAAATAAGTAAAATCTTTTTTTAAAAATTAATAGAAAAAGTAATGTATTTTTAATGTAAAAATACACTTCCCAAGTTTTTTCCTATGGTAATTCTTAAAAGTTCAGGGGTTTCGGTATTCAGACAAATAAAGACACTTCATTTCAGTAGCTCATCTAGCAGAAGAACCCTTTAATAAAATCACATTTTTACATAGTAGTCTTTTACTACCTCATTTCTCTTCACACACAGAATATACTGGTAACCTTGTAAAACCTTAAACAAAAACAATTTTTTCTTCATGAAGTCTCTAATGTTCAGAAATACTTTTTTTTTTTTTTTAAGATTTCATTTATTATTTTGACAGAGACACAGCAAAAGAGGGAACACAAGCAAGGGGAGTAGAAGAGAGAGAACAGGCTTTCTGCAAAGCAGGGAACCCAGTGCAGAGCTCGATCCCAGGACCCTGGGATCACAACCTGATCCAAAGGCAGAGGCTTAACAGCTGAGCCACCCAGGCACCCCTCAGAAATACAGTTCTAAAGGCCAGTTTTTACTTGTGAAAGACAAAAATCAGTTTTATTAATTTGAAATGACATGAAGAAATATAAATAGCAATTTACATTTTCTGATTTAACCAATTAATTTTCCAAGTACTTAAGATCTTCCATCTTTATATCTAGTTGACTTGATGTGATGTTGAAGCAAAATGTCAAGTAGAGGTTTACTTGCATTATTTTGTCTAGATCCATAAAGTGAGGGTGAAATCACTAGTCTGTGAACGGACAGTATCCTTTGGCTAAATTACTTGAATTATTTAAAAAAAAAAAAAAAAGACACCTGCATATAAAACTTGAAAATTACCTATCCGAGATGACTACATAAATCTGTTTATCCTGAACTAAAAGTCTGCTTTGCACCTTTGCAATTGGCTCTATTGAACTTAGTCCAGACTTTTCTCTTAGGCTTATCAGATTTCTTTTCTACTTTTGCAATTCCATTTTAATTTATGGCTTTAAGAAACCTTGGCACGTTACAGACCAAAGACAGCATCTGAAGAAAAGTGTTAATTGACCTGCTACTACAAATGCTAAAGTATAATTGTGTTTAAATAAATTTAGGGTGAGTGATGGTTTAATTCACATTTCTTGTTAAACCAGTGATTATCAACTCTGGCTTGTACGTTGGAATTCCCCAGGGGTATTTTAAAAAATACTGCAAGCCAGCTATCATTCTCAGTGAGTGGGGCCTAGCATTGAGAGTTTTATTTATTTATTTTTAAAGACTGATTTATTTATTATATAGAGAGAGTATGTGGTGGAGGATGGGAAGGGCAGAGGCAAAGAGAGAGTGAGTCTTAAGCAGACCCCATGCTGAGCATAGAGTCTGACATGGGGCTTGATCTCATGACACTGGGATCATCACCTGAGGTAAAACCTAGAGTTGGACGCTCAACCAACTGCATGTCCCAGGTGCCCCACACTGAGAGTTTAAAAAAACACTCTACATGAGCTCTGCTGTTGTGCAGCCAGGGTTAAAAATCACTGCTCTGTTAGAATCGCTCAAAGCTAATTCTGATAAGGAGTAATTTCGTGTTGCTCACAAAATGAAAATGCTTGATAAGTTCAATCAGGGTTTTCTAAAGGGTGATATGTGTACCAGTTATATTACATAAGGTAATTTTACTTTCGTATTTTACTTACACATATTTGTCTTAATGTACATTCATAAATAAACATAAGTATCACATCAAATTCACAGTTCCATGGATACTGCTTTGGATGAAGCTAGAGTTATTTTTTTTTTAAAGGACATAATGCCAGTTTCAAAGAGCTTTGCCAAATTATAGAAGCACATTTAAGTGAATGATTAGGTAATACACAGACATGGCAGAAATCATAAAAATATTGAAGAAAACACAGTAGCAACTTTGGTGAAAGGCACCTGCTAAAGTCTACGATTAGAATCTGAATTATCAGTACTTTTTCTCCTACAAAGATTTACAGTAACGTCATTCTTCTGGCTTTTAAAAATCCAGTGACAGACTTTGACTATTAGAATTAATGCAATCTTTAATTACTGCTTTCTAACATAAAGTTTCTTGACTCTTAGTTCTTTTATGGAAGTGTGCCTGATATATCAAAATATTTTGCTCTTTTTTTCTGAGGTATAGATGATCATGTGGTGAGAACAGGAAGGAGCGTGTGTCTGTATGAGTGTATGGGACAGAGAAAGAGGTATAGATGGTAGTAGGAGGGGTTGATGGACAGGTGAGTAGATCACTTTGATATACGGACTGAGAATGGTATTAATTATAGGCCTTCACCTTCCCCAGGTACCTGTTTTCTCTCCAAACTCTCAGAAAGTCTGTGAGATTGCCACAAATCAGAATACTTTAGGAAGCACTACTTTAGGTTCTCTCATTTGTAAAGTGGGTTGCTCTGGATAGGCCATTTTAAGATGGACTCCATATAGTAATATATAGCTATGCTTTATAAAAGACTTCTGAGGCTCAGAGATATTTGATTCAGCAACTTAGCTCATGCTATAAATAATAGTTGACTGTTTTATCAATAATGTATATCTACTTCAATTATAGAGGCAGCTTTTCTGAGCAAGAGTAGCCACAGTCAACTTGAAAATTATATTACCTCAAGTTAAAAATACTTTAGTGTAGTTGTAATGTCATGTTGTAAATGTCTGTCCTATATAATTTTATAGAATGGAAGCTTCTTGCCTAGAACTGGCCTTGGAAGGGGAACGTCTGTGTAAATCTGGAGACTGCCGTGCTGGTGTGTCATTCTTTGAAGCTGCAGTTCAAGTTGGAACTGAAGACCTAAAAACACTTAGTGCTATTTACAGCCAGCTGGGCAATGCTTATTTCTATCTGCATGATTATGCCAAAGCATTAGAATATCATCATCATGATTTAACTCTTGCAAGGTAATTTAAGCTTTTTAATACTCTTTCTCCCTAAGTGTCCCTTAAAATTTTTTTTTTCATTCAGGGGCGCCTGGGTGGTTCAGTGGGTTAAAGCCTCTGCTTTCGGCTCAGGTTATGATCTCAGGGTCCTGGGATAGAGTCCCACATCGGGCTGTCTGTTCAGTGAGGACCCTGCCTCCTCCTCTCTCTCTGCCTGCCTCTCTGCCTACGTGTGATCTCTGTCTGTCAAATAAATAAATACAAATCTTAAAAAAAAATTTTTTTTCATTCAATTAAAAAAACGAACTTAATGCATTCTAGTGAGTTCTAATTCAGTAGCATTGCATTCTAAAACTAATCTTTAGGCTGATCACAGTTTAATTAAATAAACTAATAGTAGTGAAATGATCCTAGGGTTTAATTAAATGAATGAAAATTAATTGGATTTAAATATGGAAATGTCAGTTTTAAATTTTTATTTAAAGTAAGTTTCAAGGCTAATGGGTCCTTCCTACCTAAAGCATGTCAGTTGTCTTCTGGGAAAAACTGTACTCTGACTGCTTTTATTTTTAATACCACTTACTTTTTTTTTCTTTTTTCCTCCAGGACTATTGGAGACCAGCTGGGGGAAGCCAAAGCTAGTGGTAATCTGGGAAACACCTTAAAAGTTCTTGGGAATTTTGATGAAGCTGTAGTTTGTTGTCAGCGACATCTAGATATTTCTAGAGAGCTTAATGACAAGGTAATAAGGAATGTTAGATGGTAGGTCAAATGTTTTCATTGAAATTGCTTTGTGTTTTAAATCCTATTTAATTATTCTGTAGTTTACTAGAAGTTAATACCAAAAATATTTCTAGAAAAAGTAAAAGAAAAAAATTTAAAATAGAGAAAAAGAAGATAACACATTCTTCTTTCATAAGTAATCATTTGTTTAGTTCTTTGTGGATGGCCAGTGTAAACATTTCTTTTTCTTAGCCATCAAGGGTATTATAAATAAATATGTGATCAGCATTAGAATACTTGGCTTCTGACTTCATAATGTAAATTCTGCTGATATCTTCATCTAGGTGGGAGAAGCAAGAGCACTTTACAATCTTGGAAATGTGTATCACGCCAAAGGGAAAAGTTTTGGCTGCCCTGGTCCTCAGGACATAGGAGAATTTCCAGAAGAAGTGAGAAACGCCCTCCAGGCAGCTGTGGATTATTATGAGTAAGTAACAATAAGTAGCAGTCATATGGCCCACCTAAGCCACAGATCTGCTCTATGTTCTTTATCCAGTAATACATTCTTAAGTTTGGCAAAAGTTTTAGAGTTATGGACTAGCAAGTAAAAATAAACCATCAGATTGCTGCTGTGATAGTTTTAGTTCAGTAGTAATCCCCTCCCCAGGAAAGGTTTCCTTTAAATTGTTAACCAGTGCCACTTAGTGGCAAAAACAAGAAATATCTAAATCAATAGCCTAAATTTTGTGGAGTAAATTTAGTCTCTTACTAGTAGATCTTCCATAAAACTTCTTAGCTGTAAGGGTTCCAAGACTGACCTTGTTCTTGACTTTGGACAGAAACCCACCTGAATGATTCAGTAAAGTATTCCTGGTTATTTACTATAATCACCCTCCATCTTAGGTATATCTTTTTTTTTTTTTTTTTTTTTTTAAGATTTTATTACTTAGAGTGTACACATGAGCCGGGGCGGTTGGTCAGGGGGGATGGCTGGGGAAGGGCCAGAGGGAGAGAGAATCTCAAACAGACTTCTGCTGAGCATAGAGTCTGACATGGGGCCCAGTCTCACGACCCTGAGATCATGGTACGAGCTGAAATCAAGAGTGAGACGCTCGACCCACTGAGTCCCGCAGGCACCCCTTTCATAGATGGAGCTTTAAAATGTGGTACATTATGGCTCTAAGCTTATTTAAAATTTTTTTGATAAAAAGAATTTGATTTGTAAATCAAATTAATACATTTTTTCTCAAACTTATTTTTTCACAACTTTTTTTATTTAGAGAAAACCTATCACTAGTGACTGCTTTGGGTGATCGAGCAGCCCAAGGACGTGCCTTTGGAAATCTTGGAAACACACATTACCTCCTTGGCAACTTCAGGGATGCGGTTATAGCTCATGAGCAGGTATAGTGCAAGGCTTTGGAGCCAGATCATTTTCTCCATCAGTGTTTTGAACAGTGATTAGATTATTCTCTGGTTGTATTATAGCTATATCTAATTAGAATTTTCTGTTTCAGCGTCTCCTTATTGCAAAAGAATTTGGAGATAAAGCAGCTGAAAGAAGAGCATATAGCAACCTTGGAAATGCATATATATTTCTTGGTGAATTTGAAACTGCCTCTGAATACTACAAGTTAGTCTATTATTTCTGTAGATAAATGTAAAATGAGTAGTTACGCAGTCCTATTAAATGATAGGCTCTGGGTTTAAAACCTGTTTTTTGCACATTATTAGCAGCAGGACTTTGTGCTTCTAAGCCTCAGTTTCTTCATTGTAACAGATAATGCCAATTCCGTGCTTTTGGTATTATTGTGAGGATTGAATAAAAGGATAAATTCAGCACTTAATTCGCATAGGACCTGGTACCTTAGCTTTAGTGGTAGTGCTATGACTCCTTTATATTTTTGTTAGTTTTTATCTTTAAAACTAATTGTTTTTAAATGAAATTCTGAACTTTTAAATCTTTTAAACCTGTTTAGCATATGTGGTGTATATATTTATGTGTTTCTGGTCTTGTCTTTTTTTTAACCTAATTATGTGTTTTGAAGAAAAGCCAAAAGAAAGCCTGTTAACAAAAATATGCCCTAGTTTTCTCCAGTGATCACTGAATTTTTTTCCCCCACCATCACACCCCCTTGTTGAGCATTTCCCCTGAGGATCTTTGATCCTCACTGTAAGCTCAGGCCCCATTCACTTACCTGAGGAGTTGGCAAACCCAGCTTCTTCTGTGAAGGGTCTTTCTGATCTATCAATAGACTGGAAACGTAGGTATAGCAAAGTATAGACTCTTTGAGATTGTCCAGTCTATGCTTTCTAGTTTGGAGTTTTCTCTATTAGTGGAGATTGAAGACCCATGTAGGCCTTAGGCAGAAGCTAGTTTGAACCACAGATACAGTGATTGATTTGTATTTTATTGTTAAAGAATCTAATGTGATTTTGAATAGTTTGTCATCTTAAAAAAACCATAAAATTGCTTTTAGATCCATCTAAAAATCTAGAATATCATCCCATCCTAAACATTGACCAGTGGTTAATATTTGTTGGTTGATTAGATAAATATGAAATGCCCTCCCAAATAAATTACTATATAAGGAGTATATATTTTGATTTTTTTTTTAAAGATTTTATTTATTTGTCAGAGAGAGAGAGGAAGAGAGAGAGAGCACAGGCAGACAGAATGGCAGACAGAGGCAGAGGGAGAAGCAGGCTCCCTGCTGAGCAAGGAGCCCGATGTGGGACTCGATCCCAGGACACTGGGATCATGACCTGAGCCGAAGGTAGCTGCTTAACCAACTGAGCCACCCAGGCGTCCCTATATTTTGATTTTTAAATAGAAAAGTTTCTTATATTTTAAAGCAGAAGACATAGAAATATCTTAATTAATAAATGATCTATTTGTATTAAATACTGAAAAGTTCTGTAATAAAGAGGATGGTAGCTATTTGACTCGAAAGCATGGGTATAAAGTAATGAAACTTCTTCCCAATGCCCTCTCCGTAAGTAGGCTAGAACTCAGAACTCTCCTTTAGAATTGTTTTCAGGACCACAGAAGAGGAATGTCTTAACATTTTAAAGATTTTTTAACATTTTATTTATTCATGAGAGACTGAGAGAGAGAGGCAGTGGGAGAAGCAGGCTTCCTGGAGCAGGGAGCTGGATGTGAGACTCGATCCCAGGACCCCAGGATTACAACCTGAGCCAAAGGCAGACACTTAACTGACTGAGCCACCCAGGCGCCCCTGCCTTAATATTATAAAATTTATATCCTTCAGGATAGAAAGCAGTGGTTTGGTAAACCTACTTTAGCAATTGAATTTGGTTCCAGAAGGACTTCTGAACATTTACAAATTAACTATACCCTCAAAGAATAATGGTGTGCCAGAAAGATAGCCCAGGATCTGAAAGCAAATCCAAAAGTCTTCTAAAAATGTTTGAGAGGAGGCAATGTTAGAGTAAGTGTGTAGCCTCCCAAGGTAACAGATTTGAAGGTATCATCATTTAAGTATATAATTTCAGCTTTGTTTGCTTAAACCTATCATATTATCATCTACTTATTTTTCATATATTATAAATCATATGAAGTATTTATAGTATTTGGCAGAAATTATAGGAGTCATTTAAGTTACTGGATCTAAAGCATCTGTAGGATTAAGTGCTGATGATAAGAATAAAAACAGTATTAACATTTATTAGCATCTACTGTGAACAAGATGCTATTCTAAGCACTTTGTATATACTAATTCATTTAATCTTCGCAAAACCCTGTGAGGTATTTTCTCCGTTTAACATATGAAGAAACGGAGAGAGGTTGAGAGACTTGCCCCATTGCAGAGCTAATAATTGGCAAAGTTGGGATTTGAACCCAGTCTGGCTCTAGGATCCACACTCTTAGCTGCTACACTAGCTTCTCATTGACAATTCAATGAGTATAGGTAGAATTTAGTTAATATTTAAATATGGTATTTAATATTTTTCAGAAATCAGTGACTAATAACCTATACATTAGAATTTTAACCAAGTATTTTGAGTTTTGACTAAATGCAAAGACAACAGTATGATTGCAAAGTGAGGTTGTATGTACAAAAATTCTCTTTTTTTGCCCCTACAACTGGGACAGTTTTTTAAAATGTTAAAAAAAAACTATATTATATAATCTGTAGGGGTATTTAATCTCATATTTCAATATTCTTTTTCTCTGAAGAATTAATAGGACTCTCAAATTTATTCTTAGAATCTGGATTTGGTTTTTGTGTTTCCAAGACATCTTTTCATTTTGTCTAAAAGTAGTGGAGAAAGTGTGGGATATTGAACTCTAAAATAGATGTACTGTAAAGGCAGAAGGAAAAAGAGTTTTATTTTACAATTTATTTTACAATTTTTTGTATAATAATTTACAAGTATTATAGCCAAAAATAAAAATGATCATTGTGTGAGAACTAATTTCTTTTTTTAGAAAGACACTACTATTGGCTCGACAGCTTAAAGACAGAGCTGTCGAAGCACAGTCTTGTTATAGTCTTGGAAACACATATACTTTGCTTCAAGACTATGAAAAGGCCATTGATTATCATCTGAAGCACTTAGCAATTGCTCAAGAGCTAAATGATAGGTAAGTTACACACTTTTTTACTAAAATTAAAATATAGATGCATTATTGAGCCCCTAGAGTTTTTCCTTTGTTTTTGTTTCCTTTGTTTTCTTTGAAATTTTTAATCAAGGAATTTCTTCTGCTTTAGTCACCTCCTCTCTATATTATTGTTTGAAGGACTAGCATGTCTTAGAAGATGAGAGTGCTCCATATAGCCTTGAACCAAGACAGTAAAGAGGTCACAAACTCAATTGCCTACAGAGGTCCTCCTGACTAGATCAGTGTGGGAATAGTGGTCAACTTACAGATAAGGGCCAATATAAAGCTCCTCAGCTCCAGCTCATTTTGCTAGGCAGGACGGAGGATCTATGATGTCCAAATATTTCTCTTTTTTAAAGAGAAGCTGGAAGTCCCGAGTTTTATATGAAATCTTCTGATTTTTAAATGTTGATGGCTATTTTTAAAAAAACGGTATGAAAAAGCAGTGTATCTCTACGCATTTAGTCTGTAATGTTTGCTTTAGGAGACAGATTTTTACTTCATTATGAAGAATTTCTCTGTAGTTGTTCAAAGTAAAGTATGCTACTTCTAGTGAGTTCTCTCTCCCCAGTAGTATTCAAACATGGACTGAATGATTACCTGGGCTATCATGAAAAGAAAATGGAGTCGTTTAGAAGGACCTATCCAAGAGATTTTATTATTTCATAATAAATTGTATGTTTTAAAAGAATGTTTCCCATTTTAATACCTGACTCTGATTTCCGTATTATCTGGGTATTCTAATAAATCTCTAATATTAAGATAGTATGTACCTTTATGAAAGACCAAATAAATCCAAAGCATTATTTATACCTTTAATTACTTCTAGATAGCTTTTATTCCACATATAGCTCTCTTTCAGATAACCCATGTTAGCTTTGAATTGTTTTGTAGAATTGGTGAGGGAAGAGCATGCTGGAGCTTAGGAAATGCGTACACTGCTCTAGGGAATCATGATCAAGCGATGCATTTTGCTGAAAAGCACTTGGAAATTTCAAGAGAGGTATGAAACTAAAACACTCCTATCTGTGCTGTTATGGTTCACAAATTAGGAGGGTTGGGGGAAGCCCTGTTATTTCTCTAGATTGCTCCTATGTGACCTAGTAATAAATTTAACTATGTTATTCCCTTGGCATAAGAACTGCACAAAGCATTTTGAGATACAAATCAGAGGTCTCTTTGCATTGGCCTTCATGTAGGAAGACAGGAAAGTAAGGCCAAGTATGGCAGAATAGAAAGATTACAAAATATGCCTCCCATCTCTACATGGAAAAGTAGCATGGTATAGAAACAAAAACATGTTTTGTTTTGTAAACCAATCACGGATTTTTTCCTGTTGCAGTTCTGTCACTTTCTGGCTATTTGAGATTAGAAACCTTTTCTGAGTCTCATTTATCTCATTTATAAAATGGGACAAATAATATCTACCTTGCAGATCATTGTAAGAATTAGAGATAGTGTATATAAAACTGCCCAGTGTATTGTCTAGTGCTGGTTTAATATATATTAACTATTATTGTGGAATGGAAACAAAATTAGGAAATTTTAATCATGTGATGCCAAGTCAGTCTGTCACAGAATAACTTACATTATTATTAAATACAATTGTAGAAGTTAAAAGCAACTAATATTTAGAGAATGAATTGATACAATATAATTAGCTCTTCTATTGCCATACTTACAGAAATTTCTATTTTCTTTAAAACAATTATTGAAAAAAAACATTTAATTCAGTCTCTTAATTCTGATATAACAATTTTCATTTCTCTATATTTTCTTGAGTTTTGGGTTCACAACATTTTCAGCTAATCTTCACCATTTTTTGTCTTTTAATACTACTCTAAAATATAAATGCTTGTGGTTGTAGGTTGGGGATAGAAGTGGTGAACTAACAGCACGACTAAATCTCTCAGATCTTCAAATGGTTCTTGGTCTGAGCTACAGCACAAATAATTCAATAATGTCTGAAAATATTGAAATTGATAACAGTTTGCATGGTAAGTAATAGGTCTTCAAACCCAATTTCTTTATCCTCAATTACATTTACATTACATACCACATGTTTACCATGTCCAGAGAGAATATATAACATAGGAAGCTTAACTTTTTAAAATACCTTTTTGCTTTACCCTGTCCTATTTGTTTATCAATATAGAATATAGTATTTTCAGCTGTTATCATGAACTTAGGAATGGTAAAGTTATGATGATCTTCTTTTGTAAAAATACATTTAAATTCTGTATAAGGTCATTCAAAAGTTTGTATATGTGGGGCACCTGGGTGGCTCAGCGGGTTAAGGCCTCTGCCTTCGGCCCGGGTCGTGGTCCCAAGATCCTGGGATCGAGCCCCACATCGGGCTCTCTGCTCAGTGCAGAGCCTGCTTCTCTCTCTCTCTCTCTGCCTGCCTCTCTGCCTACTTGTGTTCTCTGTTAAATAAATAAATAAATAAAATCTTAAAAAAAAAAAAAAAGTTTGTATATGTGAAGATGACAAAATTAAAACATATTGTTTGGTTATTTTTGATTCAAATGTTTCTACGTATATGATTTTTATTTAGTTATTTTCTCCCCCCCCTTTTAAAAAAGATTTTATTTATTTATTTATTTATTTGAGAGTTGGGGGGTAATAAAAAACAGGGGGAGGGAGAGGGGCAAGCAGACTACAGTCAGTGTGGAGCCTGATGCAGGTCCCCATTTCACGACCCTGAGATGACGGCCTGAGCTGGAATCTAGAGACAGACACTTACCTGATTGAGCAATGCAGGCCCCCCCCTCCCATTTAATTTCTAAGGTGATCTCTTAGCATTATTACTTTTTTTTTTTTTTAATTCAGAAAACCTGGGAAATTTTTAGGTCAGCACCTACAGAAAGATTTGGTTTGACATTGCGACAGGGAAAGACATGCTGGACTGTCTCTATTTCTACATGAAAAAAATTGTACTTTTTTTTTTTAAGTAAGCCTTATGTGCCATATGAGGCTTGAACTCATGACCCTGAGATCAAGAGTCATACACTCTACTGACTGAGCCAACCAGGTGCCCCCCAAATTCTACCTCTGATTAAAGAAATAAAAAGGGACAATAATTTAATACTTTGTACATGCTTGTATGAGATCCATTTTACAGATCTGGCCGAAGCTTTAAAAATTCTTAGTCTGATAAAAGGTACCAATACAGATTAATGTTTTGAACTTGAAAGTCAGTGAAAAATCGAACTTTCATCTGTTTCCTTGTCTAACCCATATAAAGAAAGGAAGAAGGAAGAGATATTAGCAGCTTAGTCAGACTTTGAAAGAACATATAGTGAAAGATTCTGAAGTATGGGTAATTTATGGGACTGTGTGCTTTGCAACTGAGTAATGGGCTGTAAAATTTCTCTGCTTAATTTTCAAGTAGGTTATGTTGTAATATTTCTGATACTTTAACAAACTATTACTTGTCCTCATGGACCCCTCTAACTATAGACCCATTTTTTCGTTCCCACTTATTAAAAAAAACCTTGAAAATATTATTAATGTTCATTTCTTTACTTCTTCACCTCCCATTCCCTGCTCAAGTCACTCTACTCGGGCTTTGGCTCCATCGTGACACTGAAATCTTTTCAAGGTTACCAGAGATCTCCATTTTACCAAATCATTGGTCAGGTTACTTGATTTCTCAATGATATTTCCTACTGCTGATCATTCCCTTCTCAAAATACTTTCTTTGGTATTCCAGGATTATCCTCCTTTTCTGGTTTGCTCTCACCTCACTGGCCACTCTCAGTCATCATTACTGTCTCCTTATCATCTTTACATCCTTGAAATTTGTAGTGCCCAGAGATCAGTTCTTTTTTTTTTTTTTTAAAGATTTTATTTATTTATTTGCTAGAGACATAGCGAGAGAGGGAACACAAGCAGGGGGAGTGAGAGAGGAAGAAGCAGGCTCCCCGCAGAGTAGGGAGCCCATTGCGGGGGCTTGATCCCAGGACCCTGGGATCATGACCTGAGCCGAAGGCAGATGCCCAACAACAGAGCCACCCAGGTGCCCGCAGAGATCAATTCTTGGACCTTTTCTTCCTTTCCCCTTCCATCTCTCCCTCCCTATTATCTGTCTATCTTGTCCTTCCTTCCTTTCTGATTTTATCCTTTTTCCTCTTATTGTATACTCTAGATCTACTTCTTTTTCTTTCTTTTTTTTAAGATTTTATTTTTTAAAGATTTTTTTTAAACATACTTGATTTTTTTTTTTTAAAGATTTTATTTATTTATTTATTTGACAGAGAGAGAACACAAGTAGGCAGAGAGGCAGGCAGAGAGAGAGGAGGAAGCAGGCTCCCTGCTGAGCAGAGAGCCCGATGCGGGACTCGATCCCAGGACCCTGAGATCATGACCTGAGCCGAAGGCAGCGGCTTAACCCACTGAGCCACCCAGGCACCCGCATACTTGATTTTTTTTAAAGATTTTATTTTATTTATTTGACAGACAAAGATTAGGAGTAGGCAGAGAGAGAGAGAGGAGGAAGCAGGCTTCCTGCTGAGCAAAGAGCCCGATGCGGGTCTTGATCCCAGGACCCTGGGATCATTACCTGAGCCAAAGACAGAGGCTTTAACCCACTGAGCCACCCGGGCTCCCCTAAAGATTTTATTTATTTGTCAGAAGAGGGCAAGAGCAGGGGGAGCGGCAGGCAGAAGCAGGCTCTGCACTGAGCAAGCAGCTTGATGTGGGACTCAGTCTCAAGACCTTGGGATCATGACCTGAGCCAAAGGCAGACGCTTATCCAACTGAGCCACGCAGGCATCCCAAGATTTTATTTATTTATTGATTGATTGATTAATTGATTGATTGATTTGACAGAGGGAGCAAGCATGAGCCAGGGGGAGAGACAGAGAAGCAGACTACTTGCTGATCAGGGAGCCCGATGCAGGGCCCAATCCAAGAACCCTATGATCATGACCTGAGCTGAAAGCAGACACTTAACTGACTGAGCTACCCAGGTACCCCTAGATGAGTGCTTCTAATAGAACTTTCTGTGAAGATGGAAATATTGTAGATCTAATCTGTCTAGTACAATAGCCTCTAGCCATATGTGGCTCTTGAGAACTTGCAGTGTGGCTAGAGCAAAAGTGGAAATTAATTCTTAATATTATTAATTATAATTAATTAAAAAGTTAAGGGCCTCTGGGTGGCTCAGTCAGTTAATTGGCTGCCTTCAGCTCAGGTCATGATCCTACGGTCCTGAGACTAAGCCCCATGTCAAGCTCCCTGCTCAGCAGAGAGCCTGCTTCTTCCTCTTCCTCTGCCTGCCACTCTGCCTACTTGAGTGCGCATGTGCTTGCATGTACACTCTCTCTCTCTTTCTGCCCCCCCCCCAAAAAAAAGAGTCACATGTGACTAGTCTCAGTTTGGGCTCCTTGCTCAGTGGGGAGCTGGCTTCTCCCCCTGCTTATGCTCTCTCTCCCTCTCTCTTCCTCTGACAAACAAAATCTTTTTTAACAAATGTAAAAACAAAAAATAAAAGAAAGTAGAAGGCAAAAAATAGTAACAGAAGTTAATGAAATTAAAACAAAGATTCAATAGAGAGATTTTGAAAACTACAAATTTGGTTCTTTAGAAAGACTAGGGGCACTTGGGTGGCTCAGGGGGTTAAAGCCTCTGGCTTCGCCTTGCCTTCAGCTCAGGTCATAGTTCCAGGGTCCTGGAATCGAGCCCCACGTCAGGCTCTCTGCTTAGCGGGGAACCTGCTTCCCCCTCTCTCTCTGCCTGCCTCTCTGCCTACTTGTGATCTCTGCCTGTCAAATAAATAAATAAAATCTTTTTTAAAATGCCTATAAATTAAAAATAAGACAGATAACCCCCCCAAAAAATCATCAAAATGATGAACAGAAGAAATACAAATAGCCCATAAATATATGAAAAGATATTTAACTCATTTAATCAGGGAAAACGACAGTGAGGTTAATACTGGAAACTTATGAGGTGGCTAAAAATTAAAAGGTCTGAGAATACCAGTATTGAGATGTGGGTAATAGAAACTCTTACTCAGTGCTGACAGTGACAGAAATATATCTACTCTCAAGAACAATCTGGCAATATTCTGGGAAAGTTGTGAATGTAGTAAGCATACGCATACTGCTGATAGCCAAACTGGAAGAAATTCTTTCTCATGCCACTAAGATATATTTCCAAGAATTTCTGTAGTAGTACTTATTTATATGATTTTTTTTTAAAAACTGGAATCAACCTATAAATCTGTCCCTAGTAGAACAGATAAAGAATTTCCTAGTCCTAAAATGGCAATGAAAATTAAACTAAACTACACATAGCAACTTGGCTGAATCTCTCAAACGTAAGGTTTCTCAAAGGAATCAAGTTAGATGATACATAAACTATGAGAGCATTTATTTACTATATCATAAGCTATGTTGCTTAGAGAGCTATTCATATGTAATGAAAATTTAAAAATTACCATGAGGAGGCAAGTTATAGGAAGAGTCACATAGATGAGGAATTAATGTGTTGATAATGGTTTATTTCTTAAGCTGGGTATTAGGTATCATATATTCCTTATATTATGTCTTTAAAATATTGCTTAATCTTTAAAATATTGAATGGATATGAAAATTCTATTTTAATGATTATTAAAAAGAAATTTGAGAAAGTTTTAATTTAACATTTAATGTGATCTTAAAATGAAAGTGAGTGACTTAGGAAAGAGTTACAACAGGGACACCTAGCTGGCTCGGTCAATAGAACATGCGACCTTTTTTTTTTTTTTTTTAAGATTTTTATTTATTTGACAGAGATCACAAGTAGGCAGAGAGGCAGGCGGGGTGGGGTGCAGGGGGAAGGAGGAAGCAGGCTCCCTGCTGAGCAGAGAGCCCAATGCGGGGCTCAATCCCAGAACCCTGAGATCATGACCTGAGCCAAAGGCAGAGGCTTTAACCCACAGAGCCACCCAGGCACCCCAGAACATGCTACTCTTAATCTTGGGATCATGAGTTCAAGTTCTACATTGGGCATGGAGCCTACTTTAAAAAAAAAAAAAAAAAAAAGGAACAAGATATAGTACTAAGGATGTTATTTTGATTATTAGCTCAAAACTGAAGGCCTAAAGCCTTTTTAAAAAAATATTTATTTATGCATAAAAAACAGAGAGAGGCAGAGGGAGAAGCAGGCTCCCTGCTCAGGGAGCCCAATGTGAGACTTTATCCCAGGACACAGGGATCGTGACCCAAGCTAAAGGTAGACGCTTAACTATCTGAGCCACCCATGCACCCTCTAAAGCCTTTTCTTCAGGTTTTTACTTACTTAAACTGCCGTACAGCTTTTTTTCCTCCTTTATTTAATTTGAAATTTTTTTCAGTTTTATTGAAAAATGATATACATGACTAATTTTAAGGTGTACAAGCAAGATGGCTTGATTTTCTCGTGATGAACATCCTTACGATAAACCCTCTTAGCAGCTTCCCTAAGTATCATAGAGCAATGTTGACTATAGTCGTCATGTTGTATATTATATTCTCTAGTACATATTTACTTTATAACCAAAGTTTATACCTTTTGACCACGTTCCCCTCCCCTAATCCCCTCTGCTTCTGATAAGCAGATCTCTTTTTCCTAGTTTGGGTTTTTTTTTTTTTTTTTAAGATTCCACTATAAGTGAGATCATACAGGATTTGTCCTTCTCATTTTTTCTTTTAAGAGTCTGTGGATAGTATATAACCAGTTATTATAAAATGCCTTTTCTAAATTAATGGGTAATGTTAGAACCAAAGTTAGTTTCCAACCAAAATGTAGCTTCCGTACATCAAAGCATTTTGGAGGGAGTGGATATTCTATTTTTTTGTATTTGGTATGGAAAATTATTATTCTTAAAAGAATACGTGTTTGTACAAGTTTCCTCCTTCCATATGGGCTTGTGTAACAGACTTTAAAATTGAATAACCTAGTGATGCTGTACTCTTAAGGGCTCCCAGGTTTATTTGAATTAATTTTTTTTTCAAAGGTGCACGCCCCAAGTTTGGACGCCGACACAGTATGGAAAACATGGAACTTATGAAGTTAACACCAGAAAAGGTTAGCAACTTTTATGTTTTAAATTTCTTGAACTGTTAAAATCAAATATTTAAATAACTTATAACTTAAATGAATAGTTTAAATAAACCTTGTCTTGTATAGGTATCACTTTAAAATTTTCCTTTAAAAAGAATGAGGAAAAAAGTATAAGTCCAAAAAGAATGTGTGTAGTATGATGCCACCTGTTCAAGAAGAGCATTATGCATAGATATCCTTTGTAGATGCATAAAACCTTTCCAGAAGCATATGTAAGAAAATTGCTAAGAATAGTTGCTTCTGGGAAAAATACTGGGTGTCTGAGTTAGGAGAGATATTTACTTTATATATAGTTTGAACTGTTTGAATACTTTAACATGTACATGTATATTTTAATTAAAAGAAAAAATTTTAAAAGGTTAGGAAGCTTTTTTTTTTTCTCCCCCAACTAAGTAATGGCAAAATTATTGGCAAGGTTAATATTTATGATCAATCTAGTTTTTCTGGCTGCATTTCTTTTTTTTTTTTTTTTAAGATTTTTTATTTATTTACTTGACAGACAGAGATCACAAGTAGGCAGAGAGGCAGAGAGAGAGAGGAGGAAGCAGGCTCCCTGCTGAGCAGAGAGCCTAATGTGGGGCTCTATCCCAGGACCCTGGGATCATGACCTGAGCCGAAAGCAGAGGCTTCAACCCACTGAGCCACCCAGGCGCCCCATCTGGCTGCATTTCTTAAAAGCATTTTCTTAACTGACAGATAACTTTTTATTCAAGATCTTGGTCTAGGCTTTTTTTTTTTTCTTTTTAAGAGAGAAGGGACTTTATAATTAGAGCTTATTTTTGTCTTTATTATTTTTTATTAAGTTTTTTGTTTTAATTCCAGGAGAGTTAACATAGTGTTATGAGTTTCAGGTGTACAATATAGTGATTCAGTACTTATATATACATTACTGAATGCTCATCACTCTAAGTGTACTCTTTTTTTTTTTTTTTAAAGATTTTATTTATTTATTTGACAGAGATCACAAGTAGACAGAAAGGCAGGCAGAAAGAGGAGGAGGGGAAACAGGCCCTCCGCTGAGCATTGAGCCAGATGCGGGGCTCGATCCCACGACCCTGGGATCATGACTGGAGCCGAAGGCAGAGGCTTTAACCCACTGAGCCACCCAGGTGCCCCTCTAAGCGTACTCTTTAATCCCCATCACCTATACCACCCCTCCCCCCCCCCCCCGGAAAAAGGTTTTTAAAAAAAAAAAAAAATCTAGGCTACTTTCTTACACCTTCATTTAACTTAATTTTACATTGTTAAAGTAGGTGGTTGTTCTTTTATGGTATATTATATAAAATGCTTCTTATAAAATAAGTTCATTATAATAACTTTAGAAAATTTCAACAAGGAAATTAAAATTATCAGTAATCCCACCTCCCAGTTATTGTTATTTTGGTTTTTATTCATCTTGCGTTTTTGTATGAATACTGTCATATTTAAAGATATATTTTATAATGCATATTTAATATATCATTTCCATGTTAAATATTTCTCTGCCCTATTATTACAAGCATGTGTTTTTTTAATATTGACATTTTTGTGAGAATAGTTTTCAAAAGACTAACATCTAATTGATTTGAACTTATATCCAGTATCTTTTTTATTCCAGTCAGAGTTGTTCAAAAACTGAAAGACGTCATGATTTCCCCCAAATATCTACCTCTTACCTTGTCAGTTCTCAAAGCTGTCCAATCTGCAAATTATTAAAAAAAAAAAAACAAAAAACCTTTAAGTCAATTTAAGCTTCTTTTTCTTATTCTTGAGGAACATACTAATAAGTAGCGAAATTAATTTGCTACCTTGTGCCCAGCTGTGTACTAACCATAGATTCCTTTAAGAAGCTAACCAGATTCTTTTTTGGGGTGTTGAGTTTGAGAAGTTCTTTATAGATCATGCATACATGCCCTTTATCTGTAGTGTCATTTGCGAATATTTTCTCCCATTCCATGGGTTGCCTCTTTGTTTTGTTGACTGTTTCCTTTACTATGCAGAAGTTTTTATCTTGATGAAATCCCAAAAGTTCATTTTTCCTTTTGTTTTCCTTGACTTTGGAGACATGTTTTGAAAGAAGTTGCTGAAAAGGTTACTGCCTATGTTTTCCTTTAGGATTTTGATGGAATCCTATCTCACATTGAGGTCTTTCATCCACTTAGAGTTTATCTTTATGTATGGTGTAAGAGAATGGTCGAGTTTCATTCTTCTGTATAGAGCTGTCCAATTTTCCCAGCACCATTTATTGAAGAGACTGTCTTTTTTCCATTGGATATTTTTTCCTGCTTTGCCAAAGATTAGTTGACCACAGAGTTGAGGGTCCATTTCTTGGATTCTGGGTTCTCTATTCTGTTCCATTGACCTATGTGTCTGTTTTTGTGCCAGTACCATGCTGTCTTGGAGATCATGGCTTTGCAGTATAGCTTGAAATAAGGCAACGTGATACCCCCAGCTTTTTCTTTTTTAACATTTCCTTGACGATTTGGGGTCTTTTCTGGTTCCATACAAATTTCAGGATTGTTTGTTCCAGCACTTTGAAAAAGGCCATTGGTATTTTTATCAGGATGACATTGAAAGTATAGACCGCTCTGGGCAGCATAGACATTTTAACAGTGTTTATTCTTCCAATCCATGAGCATGGAATGTTTTTGACATCTTTCCATGTCTTCTTCAATTTCCTTCGTAAGTGTTCTGTAGTATAGATCCTTTCCCTCTTTGGTTAGGTTTGTTCCAAGGTATCTTAAGGTTTTGGTGCTATTGTAAATGGAATCAACTCCCTAATTTCTCTTTCTACTGTTACATTGTTAGTGTATAGGAAACCAACTGATTTCTGTGCATTGATTTTGTAACCTGCCAGGTTACTGAATTGCTGTATGACTTATAGTAATTTGGGAGTAGTCTTTTGGGTTTCCACACAAAGTATCATGTCACCTGCAAAGAGAGGGAGTTTGACTTCTTCTTTGCCAATCTGAGTATCTTTTCTTTTTCTCTGATTGGTGTTGCTATGACTTCTCGTACTTCTAGTACTATGTTGAACAACAGTGGCGAGAGTGGTCGTCCTTGTCATGTTCCTGATCTTAAGGGAAAGGCTCTCAGCTTTTCCCCATTGAGAAAAGCTCCATGTGGGCTTTTCATAGATGGTTTTTATGAAATTGAGCAATGTTCCCCCTATCCCTACACTCTGAAGAGTTTTAATAAGGAAAGGATGCTGTATTTTGTCAAATGCTTTTCCTGCATCAATTGAGAGGACTGTGTGGTTCTTGTCTCTTCTCTTACTTGTTTTATCATATCAATTGATTTGTGAATATTGAACCACCCTTGCATCCCAGGGATAAATCCCTGATTGTGATGGATAATCCTTTTAATGTACTTTTGGATCCTATTAGCTAGGATCTTGTTGAGAATTTTGGCATCCATATTCATCAGAGATACTGGTCTGTAATTCTCCTTTTTGATGAGGTCTTCACTTGGTTTTGGGATCAAGGTAATGCTAGCCTCATAGAATGAGTTTAGAAGTTTTCCTTCTATTTCTATTTTTTGAAACAGCTTCAGGAGAATAGGCATTATTTCTTCTTTCAATGTTTAGTAGAATTCTCCCACCTGGACTCTTGTTTTTTTTGCATAATTTTTGTTCGCTGCTCAGCCTCATTAGTGGCTGTCTAGGAAGCCATTCAAAAAATGGGCAGAAGACATGAACAGACACTTCTCCAAAGAATATATACAAATAGATAACAGGCACATGAAAAAATATTCAACATCATTAGCCATCAGGGAAATTCAAATCAAAACCACACTGAGATACCACCTTATACCAGTTAGAATGGCAAAAACTGACAAGATAAGAAACAACAAATGTTGGAGAGGTTGTAGAGAAAGGGAACCCTCTTACACTGTTGGTGGGAACATAAGTTGGTGCAGCATTTTGGAAAACAGTGTGGAGGTTCCTCAAAAAGTTAAAAATAGAGCTACCCTATGACCCAGAAATTGCATTACTATTTACCCCCATAATACAGATGTAGTGAAAAGAAGGGCCACATGCACCCCAATGTTCATAGCAGCAATGTCCACAATAGCCAAACTGGAAGGAGCTGAGATGCCCTTCAACAGATGAATGGATGAAGGAGCTGTAATCCGTATGTACAATGGACTATTACTCAGCCATCAGAAAGGGTGAATACCCAACATTTGAATTAACATGGATAGAACTGGAGAATATTATGCCGAGTGAAGTGAGTTAAACAGAGAAAGACAATTATCAAATGATTTCACTTATTTGTGGAACATAGGGAATAGCATGGAAGATATTAGGAGAAGGAAGGGAAAAATGAAGTGGGGATAGTCAGAGGGGGAGACGAACCATGAGAGACTGTGGACTCCAGGAATCAAACTGAGGGTTTAAGAGGGGAGGGGGTGAGGGGATGGGTGAGCCCGGTGATGGGTATTAAGGAGGGCACATATTGCATGAAGCACTGGGTATTATGCACAGTGAATCATGGAACATTGCATCAAAAACTAATGATGTACTGTATGATGGCTAACATAACATAATAAAAAAATTATATTAAAAAAAAAAAACAAACAGCTAACCAGATTCAACCCTGTAGTTTTCCAAGAGCCAAATAATGACAAGTTTTATCTTTAAAATATGTTTGGAATTAGTTGTTTTCTTTTCCTCATCATAAAGTTGCACTGAGTTATTTCATTAGGCTCAACAAAGTAAAGAAACATATATAAAGATAAAAGATGTCTGTCTTAGAGATGCTTCTTGGGAAAGAGTGTAACTGAAGGGAGGTCTTGAGACCCTGGATGTCAGAAAACGCCTTTTTGCTACTCTCACATTTGATTGTAGTTCCACTTACATTGGAATTATTGGCTGGAAATAATTTTCCTTCGTAATTTTAAGGACATCGTTCCAGTCTGTGTTCTTCAGTGTTTTTGTTGAAAGGTCCAAGTAAGTATATAGGAAACATTTAAAATTTTTCACATTTTGAAACACTTGGGATATAGGTGGGTTTTATGTTCTAACATCTGGGGCCATTTAAGTTTTTCTTGAATCAGTAGACCCTGAAGTCCACTCTAGCAATAATTTCCCCTTATCACCTGTATGAGAAAAGGAATGGGGGCCTGTGGGGGGGGTGGTTCAGGGTATGGGGAGGCTTCATTTGATGCAGAGAGCTGGCTTAGTCGCTCACTAGCTGCCTGTGTCAGGTATGATAGCCTCAGGAATAGGACTTACTCTAATTTGTGCCTCATGGTATAACCATGAAAAAAATGTGTTTTATCAAATTATTAGTTATTATATAACATAGACTTTTGGACTTACTTGCAAACACTTAAGCCGCAAATGTCACATAGCTACTGTAAATACTGTAGGTTTCCCTTTCCACAGAGTGAATATTTGTTATATTGAGTCTGCTATTTAGGTTATATTGAGTCTGCTATTTAGGTTATATTGAGTCTGCTATTTAGAGGTTAAGTATATTTAAACTAGGTCTAGGCCTATATAAATTGCTCATTAGATGTTTTGCCTATTGAGAATTAGTAGCTGGTGAAAACAAAAAATATCAACCAAAAATTACTACTGCTTATATAAATTTTAATAATTTATTTTTAATTTTAAATTTATATATAAATTAATAATGTTAATTTCTACAGTTAAAAATTCTATGTGCATCCAAAATTTCCAGGTGTAACAGATTAACTAACTCACATCCAGAATAAAATTTGCTCTTTCCCTGACCATTCAAATTTTATTTTTATGGGATTTTGACAAACTGTTTTCTTAAGTTCTTAAAAGCCACCATTTTATGTTTTGGTAATGAGAAATCCACAGTATACATTTGGTACAAGCTGTTGAAAACAGTGAGACACACTGGCAAAAAGGAATTTAAGAGATCTAGCTGCCCCTCCACACAAAATGAGTGGTGACGGCAGGTTAATATTATAGAAAACCAGAGATTGTTTTTTTATTCATGTCCTGCTTTCCATTTTTTATATTTATAATTTTGTAGGTACAGAACTGGAACAGTGAAATTCTTGCTAAACAAAAGCCTCTTATTGCCAAACCTTCTGCGAAGCTGCTCTTTGTCAACAGATTGAAGGGGAAAAAATGCAAAACTAATTCCTCCACTAAAGTTCTCCAGGATGCCAGTAATTCCATTGATCACCGAATTCCAAATTCTCAGAGAGTATGTATAAAATAAGGTTTTGAGTATCTACATTTTAGTATTCTTATACTGGAACTGAATATTTGGAAATTTATATTGGACATTTAATACAAAATGCCATTTTTATTCAAAGAAGTCTTCCATATTTCCCTCTTTCTGTTGTCTTTAAAGCTAGAAACTATAATTTCTCCATTCATGTTGTTTCATTGCTTTGGACAGTAGTTGTCCCTATTTTCAAAAATACTACCTTTTATTTACTGGAGTGTCTCCCAGTAAAACTGTCCTTCTTTCAGCTTAGAAGTTAAACAAATGAAATTTAGATGATCAAGGATTTTAAAATACTAATTTAAAACAGTATCCGCTAGCATCAACTTCTGTTTATTTATACTGAAATTATAACAGTTACTAAAACTATTCTGATGAAACAAGAAACAAGTTAATTAAGAAATAAAATCTCTGGAGTATCTCTAATCTAGCTAAGTTATACTCTGATAAAAGAATCAAAATAAATTACAAAGATGATTCTTCAAATTACCAAGTCCATTTCTCAATGACAGCTTTTGGGAATATTGTGTTAGTCTTTTATTTATTTATTTTATTTTTTTTACAGACTTCTCTTGTCCCTTAAGAATTAGTTCTGCCCTTCTCCTAAGGCCTATAAAATGTACCTCTACTATAATATTTACATCATATGAAAAAACAAAATACTTTTTATTAAACACTGCAACTGTCATTTTAAGCTTTGAAGCTTTCCAAGTAAAGTATGACTGGTTTCCCTCTGCCCCAAATATTCATTTATTTGAAGTTATATATTTTTTCAAGACCACATCTTTAATAAAGGACTTGGAAATCACAGTTCTTAGTTTTCAATTGGAAATTGGAAATCACTATTCTTAGTTTTCAGTTCTTAAATTAGTTTACTTTCAAATTCTGTTGTAGAATCTTAGAACTGAACTTTGAGCCTATTTAAAAATAAACTGCTTCAGATACTGAATGAATTTATATAATGAATACTGAATGAAGTTATATAAATTCATTCAGTATTTGAAGCAATTCCCCAGAGTGTGAGGTACATTTTTTTTAAAAGTTATTTATTTATTTATTTGAGACAGAGTGTGAGCAGGGGGAGTGGCAGGCAGAGGAAGAAGCAGACTCCTCACTGGGTAGGGAGCCCAGTGCAAGACTGGATCCCAGGACCCTGGGATCATGAGCTGAGCTGAAGGCAAAAGCTCCCTGAGGTACACTTCTTTAGCCTTGGAAATATAAGGATTAAAAACTATATATAACTAGGGGCGTGTGAGTGGCTCAGTGGGTTAAGCCTCTGCCTTCAGCTCAGGTCATGATCCCAGGGTCCTGGGATCGAGCCCCACATCGGGTTCTCTGCTTGGCAGGGAGATTGCTTCCCCCCCTCCTCTGCCTGCCTCCTGCCTACTTGTGATCTTTGTCCCTCTGTCAAATAAAATCTTAAAAAAAAAAAAAAAAAAAAAAAACCTATACATAACTAAAAATGCCTTTTGTTAGTTGGATTGGAATAACTCTATTACCAAGGTTGCCATCTTGAATTCTTTATAATGAAAGTGTCAATTTTTATTTTTAATCTTCATTCTTTACCTTTTGCACATGTATCATGATATCATTCCATTCATGATATGGAATGATAATGCTGGAATATTCAGATTTTCTCTCAATATTTCAGAAAGTCAGTACAAATACTATTGGCGATGAAGGATTCTTTGACTTGGTAAGCCGATTTCAGAGCAATCGGATGGATGATCAGAGGTGCTGCTTACAAGAACAGAGCTGTGGGCCTGCTTCAACTGCAGCTTCTTCCACTCCCCCTAGAGTGATGCTAAAAAGTGAGTTATCTCTGCTTCTCCCCCAGTTTTAATAAAGTTCCTTGTGATATTCTTGTGATTTCTTTCTGAGAGTTTAGTTCTCATCAGAGCAAGTACAGTAAATGAGCCTGAACCCAGGTGTGCTGGAAATGCTGGTATTTCTTCAGTTCAAAACAAAGTTCTGTTTCAGTTCCCCTAGGTTCATATGTATTTTAGTCCACTGCACTTTCTACTAACTATAGCATACTGTCTCCCTAGATTCTTTGGAACTGGGAAAAAAAATCTAACTTTATTTTTTTTTTTTAAGATTTTATTTATTTATTTGACAGACAGAGATCACACATAGGCAGAGACACAGGCAGAGAGGAGGCAGAGAGGAGGAAGCAGGCCCCCTGCCGAGCAGAGAGCCTGATGTGGGGCTCGATCCCAGGACCCTGAGATCATGATCTGAGCCGAAGGCAGAGGATTAACCCACCGAGCCACCCAGGCTCCCCAAAAAATCTAACTTTAAAAGTAAAAATAGTGAGGGGAAAAAATTTAAGTTATACATATCTTATAATTCTATATAAAACAAAAATGCATCCTATCTGGATTTTAAAAAGCCGAGACAGGGCTGCCTGGGTGGCTCAGTGGGTTAAGCCTCTGCCTTCAGCTCAGGTCATGATCTCAGGGTTCTGGGATCGAGCCCCACATGGGCCTCTCTGCTCATCAGGGAGCCTGCTTCCTCCTTTCTCTCTCTCTCTCTGCTTGCCTCTCTGCCTACTTGTGATCTCTGTCAAATAAATAAAATCTTAAAAAAAAAAAAAAAAAAAGCCGAGACAGACTGAAGAGGTACCTATGACTAAGGCTGAGGCTAAGGTCTCCCTGCACCTTAGAAAGGTCTAAAATGGGTTACTTCAATTTCCTACTTCAGCTACCAAAAGACTTCCTCTGCCACAGACTAGGACTTAACTTACCAGCAACACTTAACTCTTCCTATCCAGGGCATAGGATAAAAACAGTCTCATTCATTCTCACGTGAGAAATTATCTAAGAAAGTTTATTACCTTCCAAAATCTAGCTCCAGATCTTATAAAGTATGTTTTGTTTTGTTTTTAAGTAGGCTCCACATCCAGCATGGACCCCAACACAGGGCTTGAACTCATGACCGTGAGATCAAAAAGCAGGCAGTTAACTGAGCCAGCACCCCTTGTAAAGTTACATTTTGAGTGAACATTAGATAAAAGGAAATACAGTCAAATCTAAGTAACATCGAACTGGATCATCTGAAGTACTCTGGGCTTCTTTCATCCCTCCCTGCCTGTCTAGTCAGGCCCCAGCCTATCAGTGATTCAGGGGGACAGAGTGGATGTTGGGACTGAACAAGGCCGAAAGGAACTGTATGTGTTTAAAAGTGTGCTTAAATATTTTTGTAATGCTATGGACTTTTTTCTGATTCATAGCACCATCTGTTTCCATGGTATCCCCCAACACGGATGAGTTTTTAGATCTTCTTGCCAGCTCACAGAGCCGCCGTCTCGATGACCAAAGGGCCAGTTTCAGTAATTTGCCGGGGCTTCGACTGACACAAAACAACAATAAGTCTGTACTTGGACACCTGATGACTAATGACAACAAAGAGCCTGATGAAGACTTCTTTGACATCCTTGTAAAATGTCAAGTATGTATGCATATTTATGACAGTCTGTGTATGGCTCAGATGCTACTGGGAGCTTTGTCAGTATTATAATTTTAATTTGGGAAGGGCTCATTTTGTATTAGGGACACACTTATTATTTAGGGGTCCATCACACACTACAGATCTCTGTGATGGCTTTTTACTTGTATTATTTTAGTGGTGAGGCGAGGTGAGATGTTGCTGATGACTCTGAGCTGTGGTGGTGAATAGACTGAGTGGTGTAAAAGGAGACCTAGAGAAGAGCCCCTCTTTCCTAAATTAGGAAAAAGCATTGGGATCAGCCAGGCATTACTATGGGGAGTCTAGCTGGGGCCCTCTCTAGAGAACTTTAGGAGTAATGCACATATTGAGATAGCTTTCATTTTTTCGTTATTTTAATAATTATTTATCAAAATGGTTAAAGAATAGCTCAAATAACTTGAACAGGACCATAAGAAAAATAGTCATTTTTACTGAAGAGACATTTCCTCTGCCCAACCCTAATTCTGTGTTTTCTCATTCATAAAATGATGAGATGATGATACATATACTACCTATCTCTCATTCAATTAACAGAAAATTATTGAGCACCTATTATGTTCTCTGCACTAGACATTTGAGACATACTTGGCTTTTAAGGGATCCTACATTTTAGTATGAGAGTAAGTCTGTACATGTATATACATGTACATAGATATTCTATGTCAGGTACTGATAACATGCTATAAAGAAAATTAAAGCAAGATACAGGAGTTGGGGTATCCAGGGATGGTGGTGGTTAGGAAAGAGGTTTCAGTATTGGCATATTAACAGAGAGCGCTGAAAGAGGTGAAACAGGCATGTGAAGATTTAATGAAAGTGTTCCATGCCGAGATAATAGATCTCTTCTTGGATATAAAAGCTTAGCAGGCTTAGGGAATGACAAGGTGGCCAGTGTGACTGGCATGGGGTGAATAAAGGGTAAGAGAGTGGTAGGACATCAGGATGGAGAAATAACCAGCCTCTATCTTATAGTCCATGATGAGGTTCTTGTATTCCAATCATTTTGGCTACTGCTGAAAGCATGTGGAGTGGCAAAGGGTATTAGCAGAAAAGCCAGGTAGAAAAACCAATATGGGTAATTCAGGTAAAAGATGACTCTGATTAGTGTAGCAGTTGGTAGTAGTGATGATAAGCAGTCAGAATAGGGATATATTTTGAAGTTATGGTTGATGGGTAAGACCTGTTAATAAATTGGATGGAGGGTATAAGAAAGAATCAAGGAAGGCTCCTATCTTTTAGTCAGTGAATGGTACAGTTTACTGAAATGGAGAAGTCAAGAGGAGAAACAGTTCTACTTTAGATATGTAAATCTGAGTTACGTAAGTAGATCCTCAAGTAGAGATGTTGAGTAGGCCACTGGATATGGAGATTTTGGGAGTCATCAGCATATAGCTGGTATTAAATCCTTGATAAGACAGTATCCAAAGAATAAAGAAACAGGAAGACTAAGCTCTGGGCATTCCAAAATCTAACTGAGTAGAGTAAGATAAGCCAGCAAAGCAGCAGTCAGCCCAGACAGTGGTAGAAGCAAACTGAAGAAAGTGTTTTAAGAACATTGCTAAGAAGCCAAGTAAGATGATGGGCTGATCTATGAGATTTGGCAACATGGAGATTATTAGTCTTTTTGAAAGATACTCTTTTAGTGACATGATGGGGACAAAGGATTGAGGGGGTTGAGAAAATGGAAAGTATAAAGGGGAGATAGAAGTGCGTTTTCTTACTTTGGAAGTTAATACCGCATGTATGCTGATAGAAATGATCATAGAGGGAGGAATAGGTGATGTGGCATAATATGGAATAATCAAAGTTTTTACGCAGGTGAGAAGGAGAGCAGAGTATTATGTGTACAGATTTGGGGGTAAGTGTAGGTAGGAATTCTCTCTGGTGGCTTTTATTTTCTTAGCAAAGTAAGAAGTAGGGACATTAGTGGAAACTGTGGAAAACATAGTTTCTTTCAGAAACTGAAAGCATATTGAGCAGGGGAAAGTAACAGAAGTACTGAGCTACTCTGAGGACTCATTTGAATAAGTCACAGAAATAAGACAGGTCAGTACAGTGGTGTTTTTTTTCTTGAGGTCTAACCACTTAAGGATACAGAGATTTAATCAAGGTCAGTATTTTGACAGAATAGGATAGACTGGGAGAGAAGCACACCACGGAGTTAGTTCAGTTAGGGACTTTGGAATCTACGGTGCATCGAAGAGGGAAGTAAGGAAATGAAAGATATGAAACTGAAAAGTAACAACAAGCCCAATGGCTTTTAAGAAATACTGTCCCAGGGCACCTGGGTGGCTCAGTGGGTTTAAAGCCTCTGCCTTCAGCTCAGGTCATGATATCAGGGTCCTGGGATTGAGCCCCGCATCGGGCTCTCTGCTCAGCAGGGAACTGGCTTCCCTCCTTTTCTCTCTCTGCCTATTTGTGATCTCTTTCTCTGTCAAATGAATGAAAGAAATCTTTTTTTAAAAAAAGAAGGAAATACTGTCCCTAGGGGCACCTGGGTGGCTCACTGGGTTAAAGCCTCCGCCTTTGGCTCAGTTCATGATCCAATGGTCAAGCCCCACATCAGGCTCTCTGCTCAGTGGGGAGTCTGCTTCCTCCTCTCTCTGCCTACTTGTGATCTCTGTCAAATAAACAAATCTTTAAAAAAAAAAAAAAAAGAAATATTGTCCCTAATAACAATCAATATATATGAAGCAAAAATTGACAGAAAGGAAAAATGATCATTTCTACAAAAACAGTTGAAGGCTTCAAGACCCCTCTCAAAATAGGTACAACTAGGCAGTGGATAAACTTGAATAACGCAATAGGCTAACTAGTTCTTACAGAACATACATTCTTCTCAAGTGCATATGGGATATTCTCCAGGAGAGACCATATGTTCGGACACAAAGTAACTCTCAACAATTTAAAAAGACAGGGGCGCCTGGGTGGCTCAGTGGGTTAAAGCCTCTGCCTTCGGCTCAGGTCATGGTCCCAGGGTCCTGGGATTGAGCCCCACATCAGGCTCTCTGCTCAGCAGGGAACCTGCTTTCTCTCTCTCTCTTTAAAAAAAAAAAAACATAATCATACATAGAAGATACTCTGACCCCAACAGGATGAAGTTAGAAACAACAATAGAGGGAAAAATGGAGAATTCACAAACTTGTGGAAATTAACCAGTAGGTAAAGAGGAAATCATAAGAGAAATTAGAAAATACCTAGAGACTGATGAAAATGGAAACACAATATTCTAAAACTTGGGATACAATGAAGGTAGTACTCTGAAAAATTTTATAGCTGTAAGAAGGAAGATCTCAAATTAACAACCTAACTTCATAGATAAATCTAAAACTAGCAGAAGGAAGGAAATGGAGAACAGAAAAACAGGATAAATCAAATCTTAAATCTGATTATTTGGAAAGTTTAACTGGTAAACATTTATACAACTGGTAAACAGTTAACTACAGTAAGAAAAAAAAAAGCCTCAAATTACTAAAATTAGAAATAAAAGTGGGGACATTACTCATATTCCACAAAAATAAAAATGATTTTAGGGGACTACTCTGAATGATTATTTGCCAGCAAGTTGAATAACCTGTATGAAATGGATAAATAGCTAGAAACACAAAATTATCCAACACTGAATCATGAATAGAAAGTAGTCCCATAATCCATAAGGACATTGCATCAGCAATAAAAAACTTCCTGACGAAGAAAAGCCCTGGACCTGATGGCTTCACTGAATTCTGCCAAACATTTAAAAAACTAACACCCGTCCTCTTACTCCTCAAAAAAACTGAAGAGAAGGGAATACTTCCTATTCCTAAATCATTCTATGAGGCCAATATTGTCCTGATACCATACCCAGGAGGAATTTGTTCCTGGAACAAATTCAACACGGGAATCAATCAAGAGATGATTCAACACGGGAATCAATCAATAGATACACATTAATAGAATGAAAGTGGGGGGAAAACCCCCACTTGATCATCTAAATGGATATAGAAAAAGCATCTGACAAAATTCAACACATTTTCATGTTAAAAACACTCAACAAACTAGGAATAGTAAGAAACTACCACAACATAATAAAAGTCATTTATGAGGGGTGCCTGGGCACAGAGTCGGTTGCAATGTCTTTTTATTTATTTGACAGATCATTAGTAGGCAGAGAGAGAGAGGAAAGCAGGCTCCCCGCTGAGCAGAGAGCCCAATGTGGGGCTCAATCCCAGGACCCTGAGATCATGACCTGAGCCAAAGGCAGAGGCTTAACCTAGGTGCCCCGCAGTGTCTGACTCTTGATTTCAGATCAGGTCTCAGGGTTGTGGACTCAAGCCCCATGTGGGTCTCTGCACTCAGCAGAGTCTGCTTGTCAGTCTCCCTGTGCCCTTGGCCCTGTGTGCGTACACATGCGCAAATTTATAGATTAAAAAGAAGTCATTTGTGAAATAGCCACAGCCACTATCATACTCAGTGGTAAAAGACAAAAGCTGTTCTCTAAGATCAACACAAGGAGCCCACTCTCGCCACCTTTATTCAACATAATACTGGAACTTCTAGCAGAGTAGTTAGGCAAGGGGAAAAAAAATCCACACTAGAAAGGAAAAAGTTATCTATATTCAGAAATGACAGTTTCAGATGTAGAAAACCCTAAAGATTTCACCAACAAAACCACAAAAAACCCTGTCAGAACTAAGAAACAAATTCAGCAAAATAACAGGATATAAAATATCCAAATAATCAGTCATGTTTCCCTACACTAACAATGATGAACAGACTAAATAGGAAATTAACAGTTCTTACAGTAATATCAAAGAGTAAGCTACCCAAAAATGAACTTAACCAGGGAGGTTAATGAACAATAAAAACTATAGAATATTTCTGAAAGACATGAAAACCTCATAAATGGAAAAAAAATCTTGTGTTCATGGATTAGACAACTTAATATTGTTAAAATGCCCATACCATCCAGAGTGTAATCTACAGATTCAGTGCATTTCTTTTTTTTTTTTTTTTAAAGATTTTATTTATTTATTTGACAGAGAGAAACCACAAGTAGTCGGAGAGGCAGGCAGAGAGACAGAGGGAAGCAGGCTCTCCCCGCCGAGCAGAGAGCCCGATGTGGGACTCGATCCCAGGACCCTGAGATCATGACCTGAGCCGAAGGCAGTGGCCTAACCCACTGAGCCACCCAGGCGCCCCAGATTCAGTGCATTTCTTAACAAAATGTAAATGGGGCGCCTGGGCGGCTCAGTGGGTTAAAGCCTCTGCCTTCGGCTCAGGTCATGATCTCAGGGGAGACTGCTTCCTCCTCTCTCTCTGCCTGCCTCTCTGCCTACTTGCGATCTCTATCAAATAAATAAATAAAAATATTTTTTTAAAAATGTAAATAAGGTTTTTCACAGAAACAGAAAATTCCATCCTGAGATTCCACAGGAACCCAAATAACTCCAAACAATTTGGAGGAAGCAAAACAAAGAGGGCTCACATTTCCTGATTTCAAATTTTACTACAAAGCCACAGTTACCAAATAGTTTTGGTACTGGCATAATGACAAACATATATACCAATTGGAAAGAGAGCCCAGAAATAAATCCTTGAATATGTGGTCTAGTGATTTTCAGCAAGTATGCCAGGACTATTATATGGGGAAAAGATTCTCATCATCAAATGATTCTGGGAAAACTATCCACATGCAAAAGAATGAAGCTGAACCCTTACCTAACACCATATATAAACTGATTCAGAATGGATCAAAGACCTAAATGCAAGAGCTAAGACTATAAAATTTGTAGAAAACATTAAGGGGAAAGTTTCAAGATTTTGGATTTGGCGGTGATTTCTTAGTTATGATGCCAAAGGTACAGGCAACAAAAGAAGAAGTAGATAAATTGGATGTCATGAAAATTTAAAACTTTTGTACGTTAGATAACACTCTTACAAAAGTAAAAAGGCAACTCACAGAAAATATCTGCACATCATATAACTGATAAAGGATTAATTCAGAATATAGAGAACCCTATAACTTAAACTACAAAAAAACCTGTTTCAGAAATGGACACAGGCGCCTACGTGGCTCAGTCAGTTAAGTGACTGACTCTTGATTTCAGCTCAGGTCATGAGGTCAGTGTCATGATATAGAGCCCCATGCTGGGGCTCATGCATAGCACAGAGCCTACTTAAGATTCTCTCTGCCTTTTCCCCAATCCCTCCCCAAAGAACCAAAATAGATATTTCTCCAAAGAAAATATACAGATGGCCAATAATATATGACGGGATGCTCAACATCATAAATTAGAGAAATGCAAATCAAAACCACAATGAAATACCATCTCACACCCATTAAGACACTACCATTAAAAAACAACCCCACCAGAAAATAACGAGCATTGGTGAGGACATGGAGAAGTTGGAAATGTTGGTGCCCTGCAGATGGAAATAGAAAACAGTGAAGCTGCTATGAGAAACAGTATGGTGGGATTTTCCAAGATTGCAGAAGAGTAGGAGAACTCAGTTTTGTCTAGTCCCAGGAATTCGGCTACACAGCCATCATCTGTGAACTCAACCAGAGATCTAAGAAAAAGAATTGCTGCAGTCTACAAATAGAAAGGCAGCCACTTTCTGCAAGAATGACAAGATAGAAAAACTCACCTCAAAAGAGAACAAGAGGCAATACTGACTTACCAGGGACCTAATCAGTATGGATATTAAGATGTTAGAACTAGAGTTCAGAATAACAATTATAAAGATATTAGCCGGTCTTGAAAAAAGCATAGAAGACACTAGAGAATCCCTTTCTGACAAAATAAAAGAACTAAAATCTAAAAAGATTGAAATCAAAAAGGCTATCAGTGAAACACAATTTAAAAATGGAGGCTCTAACTACTAGGGTAAATGAGGCAGAAGATAATTAGTGATACAGACGACAAAATGATGGGGAATGAGGAAGCTGAGAAAAACCGAGAACTACTGGATCATGAGAGAATTCAAGAGATAAGTGATACCATAAAGTTAACAATACTAGAATAATTAGGATCCCAGAAGAAGTGGGGACAAATTATATCTGAGAACTTTCCTAATCTTGAGGAAAGAAGCAAGCATTCAAGTCCAGGAGGCACAAAGAACCATCCCCCTCAAAATCAGTAAAAATAGGACATATAATAGTGAAGCTTGCAAATCTCAGAGACAAAGAGAAAATCCTGAAAGCAGCTCAGGACAAAAGGTCTATAACCTACAAGAGTGGAAATAAAGGGCTAGCAACAGACCTTTCTACAGAGACCTGGCAGGCCAGAGAGGACTGGCATGATATATTCAGGTTGCTAAATGAGAAATACGTAGCCAAGAATACTGTCTGGCTAGAAAGTCATTCCAAATAGAAGAGATAATAACACTTCCAAAATAAACAATTTATGATCACTAAACCAGTCCTGCAAGAAATGTTAAAGGGGATCCTTTAAGCAAAGAGCCCAAAAGTACCACCAGAAAGGAACACAGACAATATACAGAAACAGTGACTTTATAGGTAATTCAGTGGCACTAAATTCATATCTTTCAGTAGTTACTCTGAATGTAAATGGGCTAAATATGCCCGAATCAAAAGACAGGGTATGAGACTGGGGCACCTGGGTGGCTCAGTCGGTTAAAGCCTCTGCCTTCGGCTCAAGTCATGATCCCAGGGTCCTGGGATTGAGCCCTGCTCAGATCGGGCTCTCTGCTCAGTGAGGAGCCTGCTTCCTCTCTCTCTGCCTGCCTCTCTGCCTATTTGTGATCTCTTTCTATCAAATAAATAAATAAAATCTTTTTAAAAAGGGGGGGTATGAGATTGGATTAAAAAAAAAAAAGACCCATTGATGTGCTGTCTGCAAGAGATTCATTTTGGACCCAAAGACACTTCCAGACTGAAAGTAAGGGGGTGGAAAGCCACTACCGTGCTAATGGACATCAAAAGAAAGCGGGGTGGCAATCCTCATTTCAGACAAATGAAATTTTAAACCAAAGACTGTATAAGAGATGAGGAAAGATGCTATGTCATAATTAGAGGGTCTGCCCAACAAGAAGATCTAGCAATTGTACATATTCATGCCCCTAACATGGGAGCAGCCAATTATACAAACCAATTAATAACAAAATTAAAGAAGCACATTGATAATAATATCATCATAGTAGGAGACTTAAAAATTTTAAAGATTTATTTATTTGAGAGAACAGAAGAAAGCACACGGTGAGAGGTGGGGAAGGGAGAGGGAGAAGCAGACTCCCTGCTGAGCAGGAAGCAGATGTTTAACTGACTGAGCCACCCAGGTGCCCCAATAGTAGGGAACTTTAACACCCCACTCGCTACAATGGACAGATCTTCTAAGCAGAAGATCAACAAATAAAAAAGGGCTTTGAATGACACACTGGACTAGGTAGATTTCACAGATGTATACACAGCATTCCATCCTAAAGCAGCAGAATACACTTTTTTTTTTCTTTTTAAGTTTTATTGATTTGACAGAGCACAAGCAGGAGGAGTGGCAGGCAGAGGAGAGGGAGAAGCAAGCTCCTTGCTGAGTAAGAAGCCAGATACGGGACCCAATCCCAGGACCCTGGGATCATGACCTGAGCCAAAGGCAGATGCTTAACCGACTAAAACACATGTGCCCCCAGAATATACATTCTTCTCAAGTCTACATGGAATATTCTCCAGAACAGATCACATACTGGGTCACAAATCAGGTCTCAACCAGTACCAAAAGACATGGATCATTCCCTGCATATTTTTGGACCACAATGCTTTGAGGCTGGAACTCAGTCACAAGAGGAAATTTGGAAAGAACTCAAATACTTGGAGGTTAAAGAGCATCCTACTAAAGAATGAATGAGTCAACTAGGAAATTAAAGAAGAATTTTAAAAATTTTTATGGAAACAAATGAAAATGAAAACACAACTGTTCAAAACCTTTGGGATGCAGCAAAGGCAGTTCTAAGAGGGAAGTATATATCAATATAAGCCTTTCTCAAGAAACATGAAAGGCCTCACAGACACAGCCCAACCCTACACCTAAAGGAGCTTAAGAATAGCAAATAAAGCCTAAACCTAGCAGGAGAAGAGAAATAATTAATATTAGAGGAGAAATCAATGACATAGAAACCAAAAGAACATCAGAACAGATCAACAAAACTAGGAGCTGGTTCTTTGAAAGAATTAGTATGATCGATGACACCCCCTCCCCCACCAGACTTATCAAAAAGAAAAAAAAAACAATAAAATAAAATCATGAATGGAAAAGGAGAGATCACAACCAACACCAAGGAAATACAATTACAAGAACATATGATGAGCAACTATATGCCAACAAATTAGGCAATCTGGAAGAAATGGATGCATTCCTTAGAGATGTATAAATTGCCAAAAGTGAACCAGGAAGAAATAGAAAACCTGAGCAGAGTCCAGGGCTGCATGGCTTCTCGGGAATTCTACCAAGCATTTAAAGAAGAATTAACACCTATTCTTCTGAAGCTCTTTCAAAAAATAGAAATGGAAGGAAAACTTCCAAACACATTCTGTCAGGCCAGTATTACCTTGATTCCCAAACCAAAGACCCCACTGAAAAGACCAATATCCCTGATAAACCTGGATGATGCAAAAATTCTTACCAGGATACTAGCAGTAGGCTCCAACAGTACATTAAAAGGATTATTCACCATGACCAAGTGTAATTTATTCCTGGGCTGCAAGCGTGGCTCAACAGCTGCAAATCAGTCAACATGATACACCACAATAAAAGGACAAGAACCACAGGATCCTCTCAATAGATGCACAAAAAGCATTTGACAAGTTACAGCATCCTTTCTTAATTAAAACTTCACAGTGTAAGAAGTGTAGGGATAAAGAATATCCTAAAAGCCACATATGAAAAGCCCACTGTATTATTCTTGATGGGGAAAAACTGAGCTTTTCCCCTAAGTTCAGGAACAGGACAGAAATGTCCACTCTTACCACTGTTCAACATAGTACTAGAAATCCTGCCTCAGTAATCAGACAACAAAAAGAAAAGGCATCTGAATCAGCAAAGAATTGAAACTCTCACTCTTTGCAGATGACATGACACTCTATGTGGAAAACTCATAAAGGAATTTAGCAAAGTGGCAGAATGTAAAATCAATGCACAGAAATCAGTTGTATTTCTATACACTGAGAAAGAAATTAAGGAGTCGATCCCATTTACAACTGCACCCAAAACCATAAGATAATTGGGAATAAACCTAAATAAAGTGGCAAAGGATCTGTACTTAGAAAACTGTAGAACACTCATGAAAGAAATGGAAAAGCATCCCATGTGCATGGGTTGAAAGGATAAATACTGTTGAAATGTCTAAGCTATCTAGGGCAATCTAAACATTTGATACAATCCCTATGGAAATACTATCAACTTTTTCACAGAGCTGGAAGAAATAATTCTAAAATTTGTTTGGAACCAAAAAAGACCCTGAATAGCCAAAGGAATGTTGAAAAAGAAAAACAAAGCTGGTGGTATCACAATTCCAGACTTCAAGTTCTATTACAAAACTGTAATCATCAAGACAGTATGGTACCGACACAAAAACACATAGATCAATGGAATAGAACAGAGAACCCAGAAATGGACCCTCAACTCTAGGGTCAACTAATCTTTGACAAAGCAGGAAAGGATATTCAATGGGAAAAAGACAGTCTCTTCAACAAATGGTGTTAGGAAAATTGGGCAGCCACATGCAAAGGAATGAAACTACACCATTTCCTTACACCATACACAAAAATAGAGTCAAGATGGATGAAATACCTAAATGTGAGACAGGAATCCATCAAAATCCTAGAGAACACAGGCAGCACCTCTTTGATCTAGGCCACAGCAGCTTCTTGCTAGACACATCTCCAAAGGCAAGGGAAACAAAGGCAAAATTGAACTACTGGGACTTACCAAGATAAAAAGCTTCTGCACAGCAAAGGAAACAATCAACAAAACCAAAAGACAACCAACAGAATGGGAGAAAATATTTGCAAATGACTTACCAAAATATCCAAAATTTATAAAGAACTTATCAAACTCAACATCTAAAGAACACATAATCCAGTCAAGAAATGGACAGGGGTGCTTGGATGCCTCAGTTGTTAATCATCTGCCTTTGGCTCAGGTCATGATTCCAGGGTCCTGGGATCGAGACCCACATCGGGCTCCCTGCTCAGTGGGGAGCCTGCTTCTCCCTCTACCACTCCCCTTGCTTGTGGTCCCTCTCTTGCTGTCTCTCTGTCAAATAAATAAAATCTTTTTTAAAAAAGGAAAGAAAGAAAGAAATGGACAGAAGAGGCTCAGTCCTGAGTGGCTCAGTCAGTTAAGTGACTGCCTTTAGCTCAGAACATGATCGCAGGGGTCCTGGGTTGGAGCCCTGCATTGGGCGCTCCGCTCAGTAGCAGATCTGCTTCTCCCTCTCCGTGACCTCTCTCGCTTTCACTCTCTCAAATAAACAGTCTTTTAAAAAAAAATTCTCTGGATTAAAACTCAGCTTAAATGTTAAAAAAATAAATAAAAACAGTATGGTAGTTCCTCACAAAGTTAAAATTACGATATGATCCAATAGTCTTATTTCTGGGTACATACCCAAGCAATTGAAATCACAGATACATCGTACACCCATGCTCAATATTCACAATATTGCATTGTTCACAATAGCCAAAAGTTAGAGGCAACTAAGTGCCCAGTGGCAGATGGATAAAATATGGTGTAGGTACATAATGGAATACTTTTCAGTCATAAAAATGAGGAAAATTCTGACACAAGTCACAACACAGGTGAACCCCAAAGGCATTGTGCTGAGAAGCAGGCATTTGTCCTCACAGGAGGACAAATACAATACAGTTTCACTCCTATGAGGTAAAGTAGTCAGATTCACAGAGTGAAAGTAGAATGGTGGTTGCCAGCAGCTGGAGAGGGGAGAATGGGAGCTACTGTTTAAGACATTTAGAGTTTGGTTTTACAAGACGAAAATCTTCAGAATATGGATGGTGATGACTATACAACAGGATGAATACCAAATAGGGTTAATACTAAACTATACATTTAAAAATGGTGAAAGTGGTAAATTTTATTTTATAATTATAAAAAAAAATTCCTGGGGGATTACTATCTAGCCTGATCTGGAAAATTGGAGGTGGCAGTCAAAATAGGATGTTTGAAATCATGATTGTAAAGACAATGCAGTTATTGAGAGTGATCAAATTTGCCCTAAGACCATGGGAGCGAATAGATAAGGCAGAGGTAAAGAATGAAGACCAGAAGAGGTCTAGGGACCCAAGTGCCCGAGTATTGGATGAGTTGGAGGCCAATTAAATCACCACAGCTTAAGGACAAGAGAAATGAAGCCTGAAGGCGGGGTGTGGTGGTGGTGGTGGTGGTGGTGGTGGTGGTGGTGGTGGTGGTGGTGGTG
>NC_081570.1:93648790-93707672 GCF_022355385.1 Mustela nigripes
TTTGGCGGTCTTCCCCGCTCCCCCCCCCTTTTGTGACCCCCACCCCCGAGCCCGCCCCCCCGCCCCCCCGTCCCGCCCCCCCCCCCCCCCCCCCCCCCCCCCCCCCGCCGACCTCAGGCACCAATCTGCTCTCCACAGGGAAACTAGATGCAAATTTGCTGAAATTAGTCAAAGAGAAAGAAAAGGCTCTAAACAAGGGTGGGAGCATAATCAGAATTGTGGTGGTATGAAGGTTTTTAATTCAATTCTAGCTCCACCATCCCCCAAACTCCCCCCAGTAAATCTTTCACAAAAGGGAAACACCAGAGCCTGGCTTAAGCCACTGACTAAGCCAGTTTTGAACAAAGGTGACCCAATTCCCAAGTAAGAGCTCCTCAGCTGCATCATCTTAAGCAGGGAGGGGTGTGTGTGTGTGTGTGTGTGTGTGTGTTTGCGCGCGCGCACGCGTAAGCTGGGGGGTGTCCCACCGAGAGAGGGAAAGGATTTTTGGTGCATGCACAGGGTGACTCTAGTGCTCTGGGTTTCTCCAGGCTTTCTTCCTGACTCCTTGCTACATTCCGCACAGCCGGAATGGATCCCTAGGTGAGGGAATATAAATCTGGCCACAGAGAAGTACATAAGTCCCAGGTCAGAGCTGTGTGTTATGCTATTCCACCTGATGTCACCTTTTATAGAGAACAAACCTTTACAGGCAGCAGCTACTCAGTCCTGCGCCCTGTTTTACATTTTATATCCTAATGCTTAGTGAGATTAAGGATTCTTTCCCAGCAGAATCAGAAGTTCCTCCAGGTCAAGATCTGTGTCATGCATGCCCCTTCCCTTATGCCCCTCATGGCATCCTGAAGATTACTTGGCACATAGTCAGTGCTCAGTACTTAATCCTGTGACTTCAGGCAGCACTGTCGGGATAGGGTTAGGGCGCTGCACAGATGGAGTCTTCTGTTACTCACCATTTGGCCAAACATACTGCTTTGTGGATTTCTTCCCATTTTCCCCCAAAATCCTTGGACACCCACAGGCCATTCTGAAAGATTATAAATGACTTATCAGAATTCCAGCTTTGTCTTGTGCAGCTGCTTATATGACCTTTAATAATTCATATCTAATCATTTGGGACAGTAAACACACACACTGAAGTTCCATCAAGCAGCCTGCCCTCCATACACACTTGGGTGATGGGGGCCCCTTCAGGGTTTTGGAAATTCAGAATAACAAATGCTTATGGAGTGCCTACTGTGTGCCAGGCACTGTCCCCAGAGGTTGCACTAGGGACACAAAGACAATATATTCCCTGTTCTTAAGGAGCTCAGGGTTTAACAAGAATCGTGGATAAGATTTTGATACAATGTGGTAAGTTACGGAAACACTGTGTCCAGGGGGAGAATAAGGAGGGGAGCAAGGATGCTTCAGAGACAGTTTGTGAAGTCAGCTGAACTAGTATTAATAATGAGCAGCGTAACCATAAGAAGGCAAATGGGGAGATGGGATGTTATTGCACAAATACACAGTAGTACCAGCTGAGGCCAGAGGGGATAAAACATCACAGCGCCAGCAAGGAGTTCAAAGCCTTCAGACACTGATGGAGCACAAATTCCAAGCTGAGGAAAGAAGGGGCTCATGCTAGGGAGAGATGTGAAGGCCCTTGGTTTTACTTTTTTTTGAGAGAGAGAAAGAGTATGCGCACACACATGTGAATATGGGATGGGAGGAGTAGAGGAAGGGCAGAGGGAAAAAGAGAATCTTAGGCTCCATGCTAAGCATGCTAACCCCTGACACAGGGCTCGATCTCACAACTCCAAGATTCCCAAGATCACAGAACCTGGGCCAAAAATCAAGAGTCGGACACTTAACTGACTAAGCCACAAAGGCACCCCTCAGTTTTACTTTTTTAAAGGTATAATACTTGAATGGCAACAGGAGAGATGGATTTCAGACCAGAAACAGGAAAAGCAGTAAAAAAGCTGTACCCCATTAGTTCACTGAGAGTTAGTGAAACTCCAGGGCCCCTGGGGGCCTCAGCTGCCTAAGTGTCTGACTTCAGTTCAGGTCATGATCCCAGGGCCTTGGGATCAAGCCCTGTGTCAGGCTCCCTATTCAGCAGGAAGTCTACTTCTCTCTCTGCCTTCTGTTCCCCCCACTCATCCTTGCTCACTCTCTCTCAAATAAAATCTTTTTTTTTTTTTTAAGATTTTATTTATTTATTTGACAGAGAGAGATCACAAGTAGACAGAGAGGCAGGCAGAGAGAGAGAGAGGGAAGCAGGCTCCCTGCTGAGCAGAAAGCCCGATGTGGGCCTCAATCCCTGAGATCATGACCTGAGCCGAAGGCAGCGGCTTAACCCACTGAGCCACCCAGGGGCCCTCTCTTAAATAAAATCTTAAAAAAAAAAAAAAAGAGTTAGTGAGGCCCTAAACCACACCTGTGAGGAATAGGCTCAGGAAGAATCTAGAAACTAGATTTGGTAGAACTGGTAGCTTTTTCCTGTAGGGCAGAGTGTGTGTGTGGGGGGGGGGGGGGGGAAGATAGAAATCTGAAGTGCTAGGAGGAAGCCAGAAATATGGATTTGAGAATCTTACACATTACAGGGACAGTTACAATGGACAGAGGGGAGGAGATTGCTCAGAATGAAATGAGCAATAGCAGCTTGAGGGTAGATTGACAGAAGTTTATGAAAGAGACCAGGAAGGAATGGTTAGAAGGTAAGAAAGAAGCCAAGGAAGCCAAGTTCCCGAAAGGAGAGACTGGCCATTTATTTTCAAATGTAGCAAAGGCTGGGTAAGATAAAGACAGACAATATCCATTACATTGGCAACACAAGCCCACTGGGCCCAGACCCAGTGGAGCTGGGACAGAGATGTCCTGGTACAGCTGAAATTATAAGGGGCTGATCGAGGCAGAATTTACCTACAGTGCTCCCTCCATGCTTACCCACCATTCTTCCTTCTGTAACTCTTTATTTCTCTGATAACATTCACCTCCCAGCATTTCTAATTTACCAAATTCTACTTGGAAATATCTGGTATCACTTATAGTTGTACCTTAGTACATATTGGTCTGTCTTTTCAACCCTGGGTTTTTGTTGTTGTTCTTGTTTTAAGATTTTATTTATTTATTTGAGAGAGAGCGAGCAAGTAGGGGAAAGGGGAAGAAAGAGAATCTTTTTTTTTTTTTTAAAGATTTTATTTATTTATTTGACAGACAGAGCACAAGGAGGCAGAGATGCAGGCAGAGAGAGAAGGGGGCGGGAAGTATGCTCTCTGCTGAGCAGAGAGCCCGATGCAGGGCTTGATTCCAGAACCATGGGATCATGACCTGAGCCGAAGGCAGAGGCTTTAACCCACTGAGCCACCCAGGTGCCCTGAAGAGAGAGAATCTTGAGCAGACTCCACACTTAGTGCAGAGCCTGACGCAGGGCTCAATCTCACAACCCTGAGATCATGACCTGAGCCGAGACCAAGAGTTGGATGCTTAACCGACTGTGCCACCCAGGCACCCCAAACCTGATTATTTATACCTCCAACTTACCCTTAACTGGAAGAAACTGAGATATAAAAGCAGACTGTGACTACCTCTTCCTGAGGACAGCATGTTTCAATAATCTTAAGACACTTGGTAATGGCAATGGGGTTGAATTCAAAATGGGGGTTGCTGGGGTGCCTGGGTGGTTCAATGGGTTAAAGCCTCTGCCTTCAGTTTGGGTCGTGATCTTAGGGTCCTGGAACTGAGCCCCGCTTCGGGCTCTCTGCTCAGTGGGGAGCCTGCTTCTGCCTCTCTCTCTGCCTGCCTCTTTGCCTACTTGTGATCGCTGCCTGTCAAATAAATAAACAAGTGATCTTTAAAAAAGGGGAGGGGTTGCTGATTTTGTCCATTCCTCTGGGGGTCTCTGTGCTCCCTTGAAGGGCCTAGCTCAAGCTGCTGGAGGCTGACTTCCTGGAATTGTTGCTTTAAGATCTGAAGCCTACCCAGCAGGCCAGTTTCCTTCCTCTATCCTCCTTTGCCTAAACTTAACTTTGGTCTCCTTGAGTCTTCTAGCCTTTCCTCTGCTCAAAGATCTGCACAGAAGGCCCAGACCCCAGACAGCTCTTCATCCTCCCCATGCTACCCCTTTGCTCAGCCTGGCTTGTCCACGATGATGACCCACTTTCTGTCCCCACAGCAATGGCTCTCAAATTTTAGTGTGCAGACTCAGCTGGGAAGGTTGTTAAAAATACTAGCCACCTCAAAAACAAAAGTCACTGGCAGACTATGTCTGGACCGGGGCCAAAGAACTGCATATTAAAAGAATCTCCCAGGGGTTTCTAACTGATATTGCAGGTCAGAAGACCACGCTCTAAGAAATAAGATGAGAAAGAGCCCATGTAAATGAAAAGTATAATTATGATTATCACAGTCTAGCAACTCAGCCACTTTGGGCCCTTAAAGTCGATGGTAAAGGAGACTGGTACTCCAGGAAAGGAAAAGTGAAATGTGCTCCCCATAGAACTTTCAGAAGAGAGGTGGAAGGGTCAGGGAGAGGCACAGGTTCCTGGGGACAGTATAGGAATATGGTAGGGGATGCAGAGATGTAAAACTCTGGATATTTAATACAGGAGTATCAAAGATAGAAATCAGTATAATTTATATACTGGGAGCTAACAAAAAAAAATTATGAAGATGTGGTTTGGTCATAGGAAAGGAGTAACACCATCAGGAGTTTGACAGTTTATGCTTGTCCCTTGAAGCACAAGAATAATTACATTAAACTGTTTTCTAGTTCATTACTCTGAGAGCACACTGCATCTACTCACTTAAAAAAATGTGTAATGACAGCTAGATATCATACTTGTCTGGAATAGATAGTACACGAAAATCATGCCCTTTACCAAACTAGAAAATAATGCAAAAAATACAAATTCATGCCTTAAAAAATCACTAGAAAGCAGTCCAATATAAAGGCATTTCCTATAGGGTTCTTTTAAAACAGTGTGTTTTCAGTTTATAAAAATGCAAAAAAGCAACACAAGTTCCTCAACTATACTTACTTCAGTGCTGAGGGCTAAAAGATAATCAGAATTCTGAGGGCTATACATCATCTGAGTCAGAGGATGGAAAGGGAGATTGGTCTGAACAAAGTTCTTTGCAAAATCTGAGGATCTGAAGATTCTTCCTCCGTGACTTCCTCCAGACACCTCTGCTGTTAAAATCACCTGATAAAGAAGAAAAAAGTTCAGATTCAGAGTATAATACTATAAAAGCACAGAAGTTCTTACACCATTTTCACCAGATATCCGTTAAGAAATTTCCAAAAATTCAAAGAGTTATAAAAACAGATTATAGGTATACTACACTCAAGTATTAGTCTTATAACAAATATTATCCTAAATTGAAATAGTGCATCATAACTGTGAATTTAGCTTGCTCAGTTTGAGATTAGCTAGTTGCCCAAAGCTAAAATGTTGTTTTTTGGATTATACATTGTGATGCCAAAGAGCTGCTACATAATTTTTTTTTTAAAGATTATTTATTTATTTATTTGACAGAGAGAGATCACAAGTAGGCATAGAGGCAGGCAGAGAGAGAGAGAGGAGGAAGCAGGCTCCCTGCTGAGCAGAGAGCCCGATACGGGACTCGATCCCAGGACCCTGAGATCATGACCTGAGCCGAAAGCAGAGGCTTAACCACTGAGCCACCCAGCTGCCCCTGCTACATAATTTTAAAGAGTTTGGCTAGGATCTTGGATAGGGACCCCCCTCCCAAAAAAGAACCTGTGTGCTGAATTCCATTCTTTGATGAACAGCACTAAATTATGTTTAATTTTAAAATGCACTAATGGGGCGCCTGGGTGGCTCAGTTGTTAGGTGTCTGCCTTTGGCTCAGGTCATGATCCCAGAGTCCTGGGATCAAGCCCTGCATTGGGCTTCCTGCTTGGCAGGAGGCCTGCTTCTCCCTCTCCCACTCTTCTGGCTTGTGTTCCCTCTTTTGTTATGTCTCTCACATAAATAAATAAATATTTATATCAGATAAATATATGTGTCAGATAAATAAATAAAATCTTTAAATAAAAATAAATATTTATATCAGATAAATAAATAAAATCTTAAAAAAAAATAAAATGCACTAACAGCAAACTAAATATATTGCTATATACAACTGGACCATTCCAACATTATTATCTGACAACCCTATGTGTCGCACAAAGCACAGCTTCATATGTGTGTGAATGAGTCTCACCTTTCCAGAATTCTCAGGACCAATAGCCATGCCAAACTCAGTCCGAATGAAGGTGTTATTGATGAGATTTGTAATATCCTTAAAGTTCTTTCCATAGTCCTCACTGAGAGGAAGAAGAGCAAAACACATTTAGAATGCAGCAGTCAAGGACACTTTCGGGAGTCCTGCCTGGCTTCCATACATGATCCCTGCCCACTGCGTTGGCTGAGGCACTCACCACCCTCCCCTGAACAGTCACCTGCCTCAGGGGATGGATCCCATCTCTAGTTCCAGTGGTGGGCCTGATTAGTCTGAAGGACAGTCTTCCCCTTCACCAGTGAAGGGTCAGAAATGGGAGTGACCCAGGTAGACCCAGTAAGACAAAAGGGGGAAATTTGGGGTCTTTGAGGAAACACGTTTCTTTATCCTTAAGACAGCCACCTGACAAAATGATGTCTTCCTTTGCTGAGCGGTTCTCAGTCAATGCATTCTTGCCCGCCAGCCCCCACCACAACCGCAAACATTTGGCTTGTCAGGAGACGTTTATTATCACAACCCAGCGGTGAGATGCTACTGGCATCTAGTGGGTGAAGGCCAGGGGTGCTGCCACACATCCTACAATGCACAGGACAGTTTCACGACAAGAAAAAATTAGCTGACCCTAAATGTCAGTGACCCAAAGATTGGGAAACGCCAACCCTGTAATATGTGAATACAAAGCAAAAAACTGCTACAGACATTTTGGCAAAATGAGAGCACAACTTGAAAAATAAGCCAACAAAAGTGAACTGCTGAGGGAATTCTGGAATTCCAGAGAAGCAGAGCCCATGACATTGGATTGAACTAACACCAAAGCCCATCCTTCTTCTGTATTTAGTTATGAGCCATTAATTCCCTTATTATTTAAGCTAGTATGGGTTGGGATGTCTGCTAAATGTAGCCAAAGGCCTCCAAACTAATCTAGTCATGTACAGCCCTAACGATAAAGCTGCAAGCTGCAAACGAAGGAGCAGGAGTCCTGAGGTCCCCCCACTCCCAGAGGCTGCCGTACCAGGCACCCATGTCCACAGTGTGCCTCGCACAAAACAGCTAGGGAAAACAAAGTTAATCTCATCTCTTGGGTTGCTAAAGCTTTTTCTAAAAGTTCATTCCAACAATATTTTTGAGAAGTATTCAGCTTTGTGTTTCGATTTTGCAAACTAAAAGCAAAAAAGTCAGTAGCTATCTACATCTGCTGGGTTTCATACTGTGTGCAGTCTGCTAAAACATGATAGAGAATGCGGCATCTCAGCAGTCCGGAGATCTAGACGTTCGTCGGTGAAGACGGCTGTGTGCGGCCAGTTAGTTGCCTGCTGATAAATGCAGTGTTCGCTGATAAATGCAGATAGGGTATATGGCTTCACAAATGGTAGTTCAGGTAGAAGCCTCCACAAATAAAGAATCACAGAACTGTGGAACACAGAATGAGAGAGATGCAAGGGACTGAGGAGAACATCTTGTCCAACTGCCTCACCTCACAGCTGAGGAGGTTCCCAAGGAGGCAAACTGTGAGAAGGCAACCAGTTAATTAAGGGCAAAACTGAAACTACAATGCAATTCTCTTAACTCTCAGCCCCATACTAGAGGCAACTTTGAATTATTTTATTTGTAAATAAAATTCTCTTACAACCTGTAGACTTCCACAATCTTGCCAGGGCTGATGTCCCCACAGTAAAGATGGGCTAAGAGGAAGTTGAGCCAGACAGGAAGGCAGCGTCTCCGAGTGTTCCCGGAGGTCCCTGACTGCATGCTAAAGCAAACCACACCTAAATTCAAGTTGTCTGAAAGACTCTTCCTCAACAAAACAGGGATTAGGCACTGTCCAACTGATTCTTTACTACCCTATCCTTGGCTTTGGAGTACAAAAAGTTTTCTTATCTTCTGGATAGCAGGTCAAAGGGATTACACATAAACAATTCCTCACTCCACAAGGTACAGATCCTTAGTCACTCAGACAACCGTCTAAAGGGGTTTGTAGTAGCTTGCTTATCACCAGCTTACAAATCTCCCCTCCTTTAGGACATCCCCAGTGAACCTCCACAAACCTGTTGGCAAGCCTGTTTGCTTTTTAAGAACTTGGCACAACAAACACAACCCTGCTCTTCAGAAAAAGAAAGCAACATGAGCATAACAAAAAATCATCTGCAACTACACTACTTTAGTCACTGAAAAAAACAACTGGAGCACAATGGACTAGTATCAACAGGCTAGGATTTATGCAGGGTTCTGCTGAGGCCATGTAAGGCCAAGGAATATATTTTAATATAACACTTTATTTTAAAGTAGCTTTACTGGGATGCCTGGGTGGCTCAGTTGGTTAAGCAGCAGCCTTCTGCTTGGCTCATGATCCCAGGGTCCTGGGATCGAGACCCACATTGGGCTACCTGCTCAGCAGAGAGCCTGCTTCTCCTTCTCACTTTGCCTGCCTCTCTGCCTACTTGTGCGCCCTCTCTCTGTCAAATAAGTAAATAAAATATTTAAAAAATGATTTAAAAATAAAAAATTAAAGTAGCTTTATTTGGGGGCACCTGGGTAGCTCAGCTGGTTAAGAGTCCAGCTCCTGGTTTCAGCTCAGGTCATGATCTCTGGGTCTTGGGATTGAGCCCTGCGCCAGGCTCCATGCTCTGCACCTGCTTGAGATTCCTTCCCCTTCCCTATGCCTCTCCCTTTGCTCCTGCCCCTGCTTGGGTGCTCTCTTGCTAAAATAAATAAATAAAATCTTAAAAAATAATAAAGTAGCTTTATTTTCTATCAGTACACAACATACATCATGAAGAGGAAACCAAAGCAACATCTTGAAAAATATATCTACTTTTCAAAATCCAGAAGATAATTAATAGTGTCATAAACAGCAGTCAAACGATAAGTAAATCCTGTGAAACCATCTGCTTTAGAAACAAGTCTTTTGAATAGAAAATAACCAATTTCTGGTTGCCAAAAATAAATGATCACTTACGCATATATCTGTGCTGTAAACACGCATAAGAATATGTACATATTTGCAGCTGAAGTGTTAAAATACAAATATTTTCAGAATAGAACCCAATACCTTCAAAGAACAAGAAAGATCTAGACATTATTAAAATAAATGAAAAAAGAAGTAATCATCGTATAGGACTTCAAGTAAGACAAAATCAAAATTCCTAGTAGAAGGAAGCACTCAAAGGGTTTTTTCCCATAAGACTCATATTGACACTCAACCCAAATGTCAATACTCAAAAATTACATCCTTGTTTTTGAGGACTTTTCATTTATAATCTATTGGAACTTGTAACACCAGGTATCTGAACCACAGAAATTTAACGGAAAGTAATAGTATGAGAGTTCTACAATATCTCAGATAATCTTATATTTTATTTTTCTTGACAATCAAACAAGCATTTGGGGCGCCTGGGTGGCTCACTCACTTAAGCATATGACTCTTAATTCAGCTCAGGTCATGATCCACCCTGAGCATGAAGCCTGCCTAAGATTCTCCTCCCTCCCCCATCCCCCTACCTCATGTGCGCACAACACGTGTGTGCGCGCGTGTACGTGCATGCACTCTCTCTCTTAAAACACACAAACAAGCAAACAAACACCCACATACAAGCATAGATATCCTTGTTTTGTTGGCTTTTAGGCCTAAACATTTCTGTTTCTTTATTTTTGCCAGGATTAAGTCGCTATAAATTGCAACATAAAGGCAACAAGGATGACAACAAACTTAAAAAAAAAAACAACCTACTGTTTTCTAGTTTTCACTGATCAGGAAGCTTACATAGTAGATCCTTACTGTTCCTAGGTTTCTATTTAAAAATTTGACTGCACACTCAAACGTATTTGTAACCCTTGCTCCTGACACTTTTGGAGTCATTAGCAGGCATGCACAGAGTGAGGAACACAGAGTGAGTAACCCAGCATGCATATTCCCAGCTGGGGTCCGAGAAGAGGACCCTCGGCCTTCTTCTGTCAGCTTTTACACTGTCAATAAGTGTATTCTTCACACTCTATTTAGTGCCATGCATTTTGCACTTGTGTTTTTTCTTGGTGATTCTGCTATTTCTAATAGCACCCAAGCACAGTGTTGGAGGGCTAGTGTTCCTCAGCACAAGAAGGCTTTGATGTGCCTTATGGAGAAAATAAGGTTAGAAAAGTTAGAAAAAGCATCCTCTCGGCATGAGTTGGAAACGACCTCAACATTAATGAATCAATAATACACATTAAATAAGGTGTCTTCTTTCAACAGAAATGTACATAAAACAAGATCATGTACTGATCAATGAACAAAAATGAATGGTGTGATGGAGCACCTGGGCTGGCTCAGTAGGTTAAGCCACTGCCTTCAGCTCAGGGTCCTGGGATCAAGCCCCGCATGGGGCTCTCTGCTCAACAGGGAGTCTGCTTCTCCCTATCTCTGCCTACTTGTGATCTCTGTCTGTCAAATAAAGAAATAAAATCTTTAAAAAAAAAAAAATGAATGGTATGAGCAGAGGTTTGTGGGAGCTGAAATCTTTCTTTCCTCTAGGAGCAATGGTTTCGTACCTCCCAATTCAGGATACATGGGAACTCTGCAGAACAATGACAACCAGCGGTACTGAGACTTCCAGTTAAAAGATCAACAGGGAGAATGTAGCTTATTAAAATGTGGCAACAAGGGCGCCTGGGTGGCTCAGTGGGTTAAGCCGCTGCCTTCAGCTCAGGTCATGATCCCAGGGTCCTGGGATCGAGTCCCGCATCGGGCTCTCTGCTCAGCAGGGAGCCTGCTTCCCTCTCTCTCTCTCTCTCTGCCTGCCTCTCTGTCTACTTGTAATCTCTGTCTGTCAAATAAACAAATAAAATATTAAAAAAAAAATGTGGCAACAAAACAGCAGACCTGAAATCACAGACTGGCCAGTAAAATGGGCAGAATTTGAATTCACATTAAGCTGAACTCCCAATACTTTAGTCTTTCTCTCTCTCTCTCTCTCTTTTTTTTTTTTACCCCCAACTGTCTAATGTTACCTTATGTCTTTTTAATATTTTATTGTTTTATGCTTACTGAAAAAAGGATGCATGTGTTTTGGAGAAATTTTGAAAACACAAGTGGGAAAATAAAGGAGATAAGATATTGTGAGTAATCAGAAGAAACATGAGTATGTACCCGGTGTCCCTATTTGGCTTTGGTTGACAAGGCAATTCTAACATGTATTTTCATGGGAATATTTCCTAAATGATGAAAACCACCTAGTTTCATGATTTTTATATGCTCTAAGTTCATAAAAGTGAAGCTGTAGTAAAAAGACATCATACATTTTAATAAACTTTTTCTTTAAGAAAAAAAAAAGCAGGGGCGCCTGGGTGGCTCAGAGAGTTAACCCTTTGCCTTTGGCTCAGGTTGTGATCTCAGGGTCCTGGGATCTAGCCCCATATCGGGCTCTCTGCCCAGCAGGGAGCCTGCTTCCTCCTCTCTCTCTGCCTGCCTCTCTGGCTACTTGTGATCTCTCTCTGTCAAATAAATAAATAAAAATCTTTAAAAAAAAAAAAAAAAGAAAAGAAGCAATAAAATATATTTTGTAATGAAATTTAAGTTAAAATTTTAACTAAATATGCAGTCATTATTAATAATCTACTGCAGTGAAAACTGGACCAAGCATATCATTAAAAAGGCTGTCATACAAGATGTCCTGGAGAAGCCAGTTTAGTGCACTTTGCTTCAATATCTGTTGATATCTTCACATTAACCTTTTTCTTTTTTTTACCTCAAGTAAGATCCTTAAAAATTTACAGTGACTACGGAATAAAATTTAATGTGAAGTTTAATTACCTCAAGATGCCCTTACTCATTTCCAAAGGTTGAACAACTCTCAATAGCAAATAAAATCACAAATAAAATAGCAGCTGTTTTATTTTTTTAAGATCTACTTATTTATTGGGAGGAGGGGCAGCAGGAGAGAGAGAAAATCTCAAGCAGATGGCAGAGCCTAAGACGGGGCTGGAACCCGAGGCGGAGCTCCATCTTACATTCCTGAGATCAGGACCTGTGCCAAAATCAAGAGTTGGACACTTAACCGACTGTGCTACCCAACTGCCCCAAAACAGCAGCAGTTTCGTGGTGTGTACAGAATTTTGATGTAGAGTAATGCTAACATGTGTTTCATTAAGTTGATCTTACAGTGAAAAGTTAGACTCAAGAGGCCCACAAACAAAAGCATGGAAAACATCTTTCAGTTGCCAAACACCAAATTATCATCTTAATCACAGGTACAGTTTATTTCCTTTCCTTTTTAACTTCACATTTGAAAGAGGCACGTGTACTTTACAATCTATTGTGTAAATTATTCCGTAACAGAGGATCAAAATTTAAGCTATTCAAATATAACTCCTTTAAATTGAAGATATTAATATATTAATTTTACCTAATCAGCAATACCTAAGGAGGTTATTTATTATTTCCCCCATCTTCCCACAATTCTTTTTTTTTTTTTTTTTTTTTAAAGATTTTATTTATTTATTTGAGAGAGAGAGAGACAGTGAGAGAGAGCATGAGCGAGGAGAAGGTCAGAGGGAGAAGCAGACTCCCCGTGGAGCTGGGAGTCCGATGCGGGACTCGATCCCGGGACTCCAGGATCATGACCTGAGCCGAAGGCAGTCGTCCAACCAACTGAGCCACCCAGGCGTCCCCCCACAATTCTTTTTTATAACCTAAAGATCAAAGTATATATTTCCCGGGGCGCCTGGGTGGCTCAGTGGGTTAAGCCTCTGCCTTCAGCACAGGTCATGATCCCAGGGTCCTGGGATCGAGCCCCGCATCGGGCTCTCTGCTTGGCAGGGAGCCTGCTTCCTCCTCTCTCTCTCTCTGTCTGCCTCTCTGCCTACTTGTGATCTCTGTCTGTCAAATAAATAAATAAAATCTTAAAAAAAAAAACCAAAAACACAAAGTATATATTTCCCTCTAACACAGCATAGGTGACAGGCACAACTTCCTTCTATCCTGTGAGCCTCTGGGCCATAAGACTCAGAGCAAGTGGCACATGACCAAGTGCTATCTATTTGATTCTCAAATGAACATATGACCACATAAGATTTAGTACAGAAAGATAATCAGGTAAATAATATGATCATGAGAGATGTGAAAACCAGAAGAGACTTCGGAAAGAATTCAACAGGCTTTTGTTTTTTCTCTTGGGCAACCTTGGCCCGTTTAGGACTCCTCTTAATCAACCTGCCCCCTCCCCTCTGAGCAACACGTGCCCCTCGGCTGGCCTGCCCAAAAACGGGACAACAGGACAACAGGAGTCCCTTCCTAGAGGCCAGGCCAGGGGAGAAGCAACGAAGCCTATTTACAGTTTCCACCTAAACTCTGGAAAAGGTCTCACTTCACAGCAGGGAGGAAAGAATATTCAAAATGACCTTGGCAAAAACAAAAAAACACCCAAACAAGAACCCTGCTGTGGGACAGGAAGCAGCAGAAGCTCAGTCACAGGACACTACTGGAGAAACAAACAGGGTCGCTCTCTAGTCAAGTGTGTGTTAGGGGTTTCTCACAAGACTAGGCAAATATAGGATGGGAAGGGCTGAGTCAGATGCTGGTTGGTATTTTAACAGTAACACTTAGTGATACTGCTTTTGTTTTTTACTTTTTCTTTTGTTTTCTTTTTTTTTTTTCTTCTGGCTGTCTTTAAAGTAAGCACAGAATTGAAAAATAAAAGGATGGGAAAAAGAGTCATGAAAACACATTTCACGCCCCCTAGGTATGACTCAGGAACCTGTCAGGTCCAGTTCTAGCCACACACTTCAAGAGCAGTGTAAAGAAAAAAAAAAAAGGGAATTCAGAAGGCAAGCAAGAAAGTGGCTAACGCAAGAGGTATAGAAGACAGTTCAATCTGGTGAGGGAAGAGTTTAGTAAACAGCCTTCACAACAGGTAGGGAATCCACTGGAGAGGAAGTTTTTATTTGCTACTAAAAATGAATTGGAAATCAGCAACTTCTTTGATGTAAATGTGTGGTATTTACCACAGCAGCATTAGTAATACTGAAAACATCAGCTACAATCTGTGTCCACAATGATAGTGATTAAATAAGTTCTGTTGATCTAACAAAAATGGTAAATTATTAGCAGAGGGGATATGAAAAATGCCACAGTATGAGCAGCACTCACCAAGTGGAATGGACATAGGTTAACATCAGGGGTTAGTAATACTTGCATACTGGCAGGGGCAAGGGTGTGAGCATTGTATAAGCCACAGAAGCATCTGGGGGCAGGCAATCACTCTTTACCAGCTGGCACCAAAGGCTCTCAGATTCATTTTAATAACTGGTAGGGCAGTGCCAGCACAGGCTGGCTACAAGCCATCCCCGGCTGTTGGCACGACAGCGGCTAACCCCACTTCGTTCTTATTCCACACCAGCCAGTGCAAAGCACAATGTGCAGAGGCTCTGCAGTGGCCATTATTACCACCTTTCTTTTACAGATGACAAAAAACTTTGGACTTGTTTGAGTTCATTCTGCTTACAAATGATAGTGCTGAGATTCAGTCCCCAGGCCTGTTTGCCAACACAGTCTGGCAATTTTACCCTGGATCACGCTGTTTCCTAAGACTATGTATGTAGTCATATGAATAATATGAAAGGGAAAAATCAAGATAATAAAGTGTAAAAATATTAAGATCACACTTTACTTTTTAGGTTGAATTTTTTTTCTTTTAAAATTTCCAAATGTTTTATAACATGGTTGTTTTCTATAAGAAAATATTTTATGAGAGCCAGGTTTTTTAAATACTGGTAAGAGTTACTGAAGTTACAACCTAAAAAAATTTTTTTCCCTCCCCAAACAGGATACCTTTCATCTGTCCGAAATGCTTCAACTACTGTTCTATCTGAATAAACAAAATCACCTATAAATCATAGGCCTTTCCAGCACTGGGATTCTACAATGCATTGTCAATCTTTATCAAACAAATAAAAAATACTATAAGCCTGAAAATTATACAGAGGCAAAGGTATTCATTCACTCAATTAGTATGTACTGCTTGCCTGCTATGAGTCAGTTGTTTGGCTAGTTGGTGAGGAACCCCAAGTTAGTCAAGAACCCTGCTTTAATGGATTTCAAGATGGCAATTCCTTCTTGGTCAATTTTTAAGCCAACATCACTATGCTGAAGGGCAGAGAGCACTGGCTCCAGGCTCAGCAGCAGCAGCCAGTGATCACGCCTACCAGGGAAGGAAGGTTGGGCTGATCCATCATCTCAGAGCTTCAACATGGGTTCACCTCCTCCCGGACCAAAACCAATAGTCAAAGAAGGAACCCTGAGAGAGTACAATGGCCCTTGGGAGATCCCTTGGCCCTGGGAGGCATTTCTATGTCATCTGCTGGGATGTCATCTTTCTTTATTTTATTTTATTTTTTTTTTAAGATTTTATTTATTTATTTGACAGAGAGAAATCACAAGTAGATGGAGAGGCAGGCAGAGAGAGAGAGGGAGGGAAGCAGGCTCCCTGCCGAGCAGAGAGCACGATGCGGGACTCAATCCCAGGACCCTGAGATCATGACCTGAGCTGAAGGCAGCGGCTTAACCCACTGAGCCACCCAGGCGCCCCTGTCATCTTTCTTTAAAGTCCCTTGGGGGGAAAATGGGATAGGCACAAATGACAGAGAAGACAATCAGCAATTTCTGAGAGTAAGTTGGTCTTGAATCTTATAATTAAGGGAAAGCACCTACTATTTAACCAAGCTGTACCTTTGAGAAGACAACTCTAAAACTTTGTGAACGTCACAGTATAGATTATAGTTCCTGAACACATACTGCCCCCATCATTACCAATGTGAATACTGTGACACACGTGGGTTAGGTCAGAACTCCCTCTGATCTGGAAACTCCCTCTGATCTGGAAATCTGTTTAGGGCTCAAAATACATATCCATTTTATTGTAAGAAAAATCACATTCACCTGAAAGGTATAGGAAGGACTCTTTTTTTTTTTTTTTAAAGATTTTATTTATTTATTTGACAGAGAGAAATCACAAGTAGATGGAGAGTCAGGCAGAGAGAGAGAGAAGCAGGCTCTCCGCTGAGCAGAGAGCCCGATGCGGGACTCGATCCCAGGACTCTGAGATCATGACCTGAGCCGAAGGCAGCGGCTTAACCCACTGAGCCACCCAGGCGCCCCAGGAAGGACTCTTTCAAGGATATAAAAACCACTCTGTGTTATTTCAGAGATCTAAAAAAAACTCATAATAAATGGAAAGATGCTTAAATTCTATGATACCTTCGCACAAATAAATACCCATTTAAATGAAGAGATACAGGCTGCTATGAACTCTTCCTTTGTCTTCCTTTATTGTTTTGCCACTCAGTGAGGTCAGCCTGCCTAAACTCCTTGGAACTAGATCCCTTTTTATACTTCATCAGGTTGCTAAGCAGATACGCAGTATGCTGAGTGTAACAGTCTGATGAAAACTTAAGATAGCTAGAAAATCCTTTAAATCAACTTTTAAACTCCATCATGTCTATATCGTAGGGAACTTACATTCACAATGTGTTACTCAGCCAATGCCCCAGCCACACGTTATGCATCTCACCTTCGATATAGCTTGGACTGTCCAAAAGTCATAATTACCAGTGGTACATGGAAGGTAGTCAAGACCAGAATGATCTGGGGAAGAGACAAAAGCATGCAGTCAATAAGAAAGATCATCCAATTACATGCTTGCATGTGATGGGATTAAATCAACAAGTAATAGATTGCCAGGAGTCCTGCCCTATGGTAGCCTATACTGTAGTATCAGAAAACCCAGAAGGACCACATTCATTGGGCTCACAATGACTCAAAATCTCAACTCATTTTGTTCAAATGGTCCCATCACATACACTTCAAGTAGTGAGGCAGAGATAATCAACCTCACACTATGATAAAGGAAAGGTGAATCTCTATTATTGTAAGATATTCTCAGGCAAAGATCATCTCTCTTTCTGCTCACAGAGGCTAGAATAATATGGGTGTTCTTAGAGAAGTCACTATATCATATATATTTGTCCATTTCTTCCTCTCCTTGCCGTTAGTTCTCTGTGAAATTAATTTTTCAAATAAGTATTTTTCTAGAAAGAAATATTCATGAGAAAAAGACTCTGATAGTAGATTAATACAAGAGGCTATGGAGTCTCAAATAGCCACATAACAAGAAGCCTTAGAGATACATGCCATCTTAGATAAATGGTTAAATCACAGAAATTGGTGCACTACTCAAATTTTAGAAGAAACTGAGACATGGTTAAAAATTAATTAAAATAAGAAATGTATAACTTGCTTTTCAACATCAAAATTCTATTTCTTTTGATTCCTGATGCCACTGTCACAGGCCTCAGTGCTATGATATATACATTACCAGAATACCAGAGGGTATGAGCTATGGCCCCTTCCCTTGTTCAGACAGAAGAACACAGAGCCGGGCAATGCCATACCCTGACTCAAGACCTACAGCCACCCTCAGCACAGCTTCCTGCTGGGGGACTGTCTATATGGGGATACAGAGGGATGAGGAGCTGAAGGACTCTACTTCCATGATGCCAGTCCTCGCACGGGCTCCTCCGTGGAAAGGGAAGAGTCAACAGAAGGAGCTGAACAACCGCGAGCCCATGGGCGCCACAGTCCTTCAACACTAACTGTGGGAAAGGACACGGAACAATACAGTTTGGAGGAAAAATGCCAAGATGTGCAACGTGCAGTTTTCTGCTGCTACACAGGGGTTTTCCCAAGTATTATGAGGCTCCTGGCTGAGCACATGGCACTCTCCTTCCTCTTTCTTCTTCTTGCTCATCTTGATGCCAAGCAGCTATCAAAAACTAAAAAGGTGTCTGTCTTCCTACTATGGAAGGCAGTCACTAGATGTTCCCAGTTCTAAAGCAAAACCAAACTAATCACAGCTTCCTGAAAATCTGTACTGCAAACATGCCTGCAATGGAGATTGGAGACCATTTCAAAAAGTAACAACATCCAGTGTTTAAACTCCTAAAATCCCCGTCTTCTTCTTGCTACACTGAATTAACAGACTGAAAATACTACTTACCCCAGTGCCATCGCCAACCCAGGACAAGGATACTGAGACACTGAGATCATCAAACACATGCTATAAGGGGAAAAAAAAAATTCATTTAGAAATGACATCTGTCTTTCGATCTCTGGCTTCCTTAAATAATTCAGAACACTATTACTTCCAAAGTAATTAAGCTGATAATCATAAGGGAATATGAATTCCCAGAAAAATGTAGGAAAGCTGGGATTGAACTACTTAACCCAAATTACAAATAACTTGGACATTTTTTTTTTAACTTGGACATTTTAATTCTCTCTCATATAAAGTAAGCCAAGCAGATGAGTTTTCTTACTGCACCAGATGGGGAGATGGAATAATCGAATTTCTTTCTCCAACAGGACTAAATATAAAGATATAGAAAGTATTCTTAGGATGCTTTAAACTAAGAGATCACAGCCCACATTGACAGATATAATTGTAACCCAATCGGCATAATTTAAATTTTTCTAGGCAGCCTTCACAGTATAGTTGAGTAGTTAATAGATGGATTCCTTTTGCTCCAAGGCTAACTCACTCATTCAAAATGACAAGGGACAGAAGCAAGAGCCAATGCCCTGTTTCACCTTTAAATAGTGAAGATGGGGACACCTGAGTGGCTCAGTTCATTAAGTGTGTGACTCTTGACTTCAGCTCAGGTCATGAACTCAGGATTGTGAGATTGACTCCCGTGTCAGGTTCTGTGCTCAGTGTGGAGTCCGCTTGAGATTCTCTCTCTCCCGCTGCCCCTCCTCCTGCTCTCTCTCTAAAATAAATAAAATAAATCTTTAAGGGGCGCCTGGGTGGCTCAGTGGGTTGAGCCTCTGCCTTCAACTCGGGTCGTGATCTCGGGGTCCTGGCATCGAGCTCCGCATTGGGCTCTCTGCTCAGTGTGGAGTCTGCTTCCCTCTCTCTCTGCCTGCCTCTCTGCCTACTTGTGATGTCTGTCTGTCAAATAAATAAATGAATAAATAAATAAAACCTTTTAAAAAATCTTTAAAAATAAGTAAATAAATAGTGGTGATGATGATGAATTAAGATAGAAGAAGTCTTGGCAGTTGTGGTAAGAGTTAGGAAAAAGAGGGGTGCCTGGGTGGCTCAGTGGGTTAAGCCTCTGCCTTCCGCTCAGGTCATGATCTCAGGGTCCTGGGACTGAGCCCTGCTTTGGGCTCTCTGCTCAGCGGGGAGCCTGCTTCCTTCTCTCTCTGCCTGCCTCTCTGCCTACTTGTGATCTCTGTCAAATAAATAAATAAAATCTTTAAAAAAAAAAAGAGTTAGGAAAAAGAAAAGGGAAAGCTGGTATATTATAACCAAGATACCAGAAGCATGTTGGAATGTAGTTATAATAATCATCACGGATCCTTTAGGGTTTTGGTTCTCAAATACTTTCTCTATTTATAAAATAATACATATCCATTATAGAAAATGTGGGCAATAATAGGGAGGTAAAATAAAGAAAATATAAATTATTTATAATCCTATCACACAGATATTCAAGGCTAACATTATGGGTATAATCTTCTAGTGTATCACTTTTAAAATTAAATTAAATTAAAATTTTTATATTATTTTATTATTTTTTTTAATTTAAATTCAATTATCTAACACACAGTACATCATTAGATTTTGGTGTAGTGCTCAATGATTCATTAGTTGCGTATAACACCCAGTGCTCATCACATCACATGCCTTCCTTACTGCCCACCACCCAGGTACCCCCCCACCCTCCCATCATTTCTTTAACTGATAAAGAATTCCAAAAAGGCAATACACTGGCACTTGGTAAAAATTTCCAACCATGCACAAACGTATATAGTCGATCCTTGAGCAACGTGGGAGAAGGGGGTGCTGACCCCCAGCATGGTCAAGAGCCATATATAATTTTTGAGTCCCTCAACACTTAAATACTAATAGGCTACTGCTGACTGGAAACCTTACCAATATCTCCAATAGAAGATTAACACATATTTTTTTTACATTATATCTACTATATGCTGTATTCTTGCAAAAAAGTTAGAGAAAATAAAATGTTATAAAGAAAATCATAAAGAAGAGAATAATTTACAGAACTGCACTGTATTTATCAAACACCAACAAACCACATGTAAGTGGATCCGTGCCCTTCAAACTCATGTTGTCCACAGGTCAAATGCATAATAAAAAGTGAAGAGCTTTCCTCTTCCCCACCTTGTGCCCCACCACCTCAAGCCCCACTCCCCTGAGCAGTTAACAGTTTAGTATATACTCCTGCTAAATGTTGACAATTATGCTTTTCACTTACAAAGACTTCTTACATCTTACTAAGTTCTTTAACGTTAAGTGCGCCCTGACTTTCCAAGGATGAGCGGTTCCTTAGAAGCAGAGGCTGTAACTATACTTCTTGGTATTCTCTGGGCCTGACTTGATACTTAACACCCTAAATAAGCGTCTGTTGAAAATGATTATACATCCTTCCCAAACCACAAACTCAGTCTCAAAATAGAACATGTCTATAAATGGTGGGATGCCAGCCACTTGGTCACTCAAGCAACTACCCCAACAGAGAAGTCTGAAGAAATACGACTCAAAAACACTAACTGTTCTGCTCATCTTCTCATTTTCGTTCATGGTCCTCCTGAACGGGTTTCTGAATTCATCTACACTATTTGCCCCCTGGACAGTGAGTACCTTTGAGTTCAGCAGAAGCTCTTGTACGATCTCTGAAAACGGTACAATCCGTGCCTCATGGAAGGCTTACTTGTTAAATGCCGGTTAACTCTCAAACATTCAGGCAGAGCTTCTCACAGCCTCTGCAGGACAGAAAGGCCATTCATACATGTAAGCTGGCTAAGCATCTGAGAAAAAGTAGGGCTGCTAGAGACATCTGGAACCAGCAGCTTAAAAACTGACACAGCAATGGGTCTTGTAAGATACTCCACACAGAGCAAGACGGCCTGTTCTCTTGCGTGAGGATATAGTGTCTGAAATTACATCAATGAGCTCCTTGAGGAGTAGGAATACCCAGAGCTACCACAGGCACCAGAGAGACCACATGGGCTCACAGTCGTTTAAACACAGACTATATTTCCAAGGAAGGCTCTGGTCATCACAACTGACTATGATAAAAGACAAATTCCATCACAGGAGTCCTGGCAATCTTGATCAGGCCACAATGTAGTTAGTCTTGAGCCAATCAGGATCTGCAACTTTCACAAAGCTCTATACACTGCACCCCGTCAGCGCACACTGGCATTACTCACATTTTCCTGTCACCCAGTCACAGAAAGAGGAGGGTCATTAGATATCACTAGCGACACCCAGCTTCACCTGAACAACTCAAAGGATAGCTGCCCTCATTTATCATCCAAACAGTGCCTCTGGAAATGTAGGCCAGATTTATTAACTACAATTGGGGTCTTCTGCTACCTTTAACTCTTCCTCCCTTTCCTTCCCAATAACTCAGATTACACTGGGTGTTCTTTGACAGCAGGCACTGTGATGTGGTGTCACCCATTAGGCCTAGCACAAGGTCTCATATGTATTCAGGGCTCTGCAAATATCTCCGTACAAGTCTATTCGCAACCCCCAGCTACCAGTGAGTGTTATCAATCTGTGTGTAATCCTCCTTTTAGCATGGTTACCACCATTTCAGCAAATAATGGCTGAAAAAACCCATCTGTCTATGACAAATGCAACTAACGTTTTATACTCCAGTCTTTAACATTCTTTTTTTTTTTTTTTAAAGATTTTATTTATTTACTTGACAGAGAGAGATCACAAGTAGGCATAGAGGCAGGCAGAGAGAGAGAGAGGAGGAAGCAGACTCCCTGCTGAGCAGAGTGCCCGATGCGGGACTCGATCCCAGGACACTGAGATCATGACCTGAGCCGAAGGCAGCGGCTTAACCCACTGAGCCACCCAGGCGCCCCAGTCTTTAACATTCTTATACTACTGAAAGTAAAAGAGAAAAATGAAATCAGATCTAACAACAGACCAAACCTCAGGTGGAAAGAAAAGGTCATATGGAAAGAAAAATTAACCCTCATGTAAATGCTACTCTGGACTTGCCTTAAAAAGCTTAGAAAGAAAGAAAGAAAGAAAGAGAAAGAAAGAGAAAAAGAAAGAACCCAACCAAGAACAGAAAGGACCAATCCACTGCCAAGGAACCTAACTATGCCCAGACCAAAGTTCAAGATATTTATAGGAATATAAAAATATCTAGCAATCGAGAAGATAAAATTCACAATGTCCAACGTTCAATCAAAAAAACCAGGCATGCAAAGAAGCAAGAAAACGGGAACCATAATGAGGAGAAAAATCAATCAAACTGACCCAGAAATAACACAGATAATAGAACTAATAGACAAGGACATGAAGACAGCTGTAATTATACTCCACAGGTTTAATAAATTAGAGAGTAGACTGAGCATGCTAAATAAAGGCATAGAAGATATGAAACAGACTCAAACTGGACTTCTAGAGATGGGAATTACAAAACCTGGGATGAAAATTACATGGGACAGCATTAACAGGAGAGGAGGCACTGCAGAAAGGGACATTTAAAAAATATATATTTTATTTATTTATTTGACACAGAGAGAGAGAGAGAGAGATCCCAAGTAGACAGAGAGCCAGGCAGAGAGAGAAGGGGGAAGCAGGCTCCCTGCCAAGCAGAGAGCCCCATGCGGGGCTCGATCCCAGGACCCTGAGATCATGACCTGAGCCGAAGGAAGAGGCTTAACCCACTGAGCCACCCAGGTGCCCCAGAAAGGGACATTTTAATAGACTCGAAGCTATACCCATAGAAACTATCCAAGTGAGACACGGTGAAAAAAGACAGGAAAAATGAACAGGGCATCACTGAGCTATAGAGCTTCAAGTCACCTAATATATACTTAATAGGAGTTCCTGGAAAATTGGGGGGTAGGGTGGGAACAGAAAGAGAAAACAAAAAAAAAAAAAAGGAAAGAAATATGAGCCCAAAGTTTCCCAGATTTAATTAAAAGTATAAACCCAGAGAGCCAAGAAGCTCACAAATCCCAAGCTTAAGGAGCACAATGAAAACTACACCAAAGCACATCATATTCAAAATGTTTAAAACCAGTGATAAAAATCTTAAAAGCACCCAGAAGAAAAAAAATGACATTACATACAGAAGAACAAAGAATTATTGGAGACTTCTCCTTATTCATAGTGTAAACTAGTGAGTGGATCAGGATTTTTAAAGAACTGGGGGAAAACTGTAAAGATAAAATTCTATACCCAGTGAAAATAGTTTTTAAATGCATGCTTTAGAAAAGAAAGGTTCTGGTTCTTCTGAACTTGTTCGTTGCCCCTCACTATTATATGGTGGATGTTCCTTTCTGACAGCCTCAAGGGAGGGACTACACCAGTGCAAAAGATCTGGAAGGCAACTGAAATCCCGACTTTCTGTGTAAAACCAACCATTCCAGTTCCTCATGATCACAGCTCACGTGATCTCCTCCTAGGTATTACTCTCACAACATGTATGGATGTTGCTGATACTATAACTATTTACACACCTGGCTACCTCTCAGATTACACTGGGTGTTCTTCGACGGCAGACACTGTGATGTGGTGTCACCCATCAGGCCTAGCACAAGGTTTTATATGTATTCAGAGCGCCGCGAATATCTCCGTACAAGTCTATTCGCAACCCCCTGCTATCAGCGTTATCAATCTGTGTGTAATCCTCCTTCCAGCGTGGTTACCACCATTTCAGTAAATAATGGCCCTTTCTGCCAGCTGGAACACTGTTAACACTAAGACGTGTTCCAGGGTGCTCATACACATACCAGTGACCTCACTCCTCTCCTTCCCACTACAATTACCGTCAACTCCATAAGGCCCAAACTGGTAAAGGTGTCTTGCATGCATCATATTGTTTGGAGACACTGGCGGGGGGGGCAGACCATACAGAAGAGAAATGCACACATCTGAGTTCGAAGAAACAGGGGTCTGCATACTGAGATTTAAGCAGGGTTTCCAGAGGTGGGAATAGCCACAAGCAACAGCAAGGTTGATGGGAGGAGGTTGTTGTGCAGGTAAAACAAACATGAAGATACATGCAACCCTTCTGAAAAATGTCAAAGGAGAACACAAATAACATATTAATGTCACCCACCAGTCAAGTGCTGAGTATACAGTAGACACTATTAAGCACTTGTTCAAATGACTAAAAATTTTAAGATTAGGATAGACAAGCCATGGTAGGAATAGAAGAAAAATAAAAATACAGTAAAGGAAATGTGTTCGAGAAGAAAAGTACTTCTGCTTGAATGCCCACAGAAAACAGAGATGAGGCCACAGGATCACTTATGCAAATAGGCATGGTTTCCAATGGTATATACAGCTGAACATAATCAACCAGTAAGTTATGGTTCAATTGTTCTAATCAAGGTAAAGTAAGATGAATAAAAGAAATATGAGCAGAGGACAAGGCTATGTGGCTAGAAAGAACTGAAAGGCAGAATAATCCCTTTTAAAAGGAGAAAACCCCAGACCTTCAGCACGATATTACCAATGAATAGCCTACAATACTAAAATACTGAACATATAAAAACACATAGCTATGTAGGAGTTGAGGAGTCCAGGCAACAGAAGGTATAGGGGATGCCTACCGCAAGCAGTGTTGCAAAAGTGATGTTCTGTGCTAGCTGTAGAGATGACAGTGGAAATGGAGAAGGTGGGGAGAGCTGAAGCACATTTTATTTCTGGAAAACAATAGCAGTGTTGCTCCAATGTATTATGCCTAAGAGGTAGATTATTTAGCACAAAGAGAATATGATCTGGCCACTTCATATTGCTAAGCAGTCAACCAAATGTACAATGCAGAAGCAGGCCAAAATCAAGGGAAACCATGTAAATATGCTATTTATGTGAAGATCAATCCAAAAGCCAGTACCCAGAAGGCCCACGGAGTAGATACAGTAATTCTGATTACTTAATCATACTCTATGGTAGGAAGTTCAGAAACCAAGCAGTTTAAGACTAGCTATGTAAAAATGTCAGCTTGATTCAATCAGGAGCAGATGAGCATGAAACTTGTCACTTCTAGAGAGAGATTTATTAATCTCCTAGCACAGTTACTGGCACAAGAATAGACAAGACAGATCAATGGAACAAAACAAAGTCCAAGCCTGGGTAAGGCTTCTTTTAGAGTGTATGATCAAGTTAGCATTTCAAGTTAGGGATTGAAGTGTTAGAAAAACTAGCTATATGGAAAAAATAAGCTGGATCCCTAAAACCTTTCTTATCCCCACTCACAAATAAATTCCATACAGAGCAAAGATTTAAATACAGAAAGTCAAATCTTGAAAATCCTAGAAGTATGAGTGACTATTTTTATAATCTTAAAATGAGAAGACCATCTCAAAAAATGATGCAAAAACTGGAACCCATAACATACTACAGGAATTACTTGGACTGCATAAAAAAAAAATTTAATGGCAAAACACCAAAAAATTTAATGGCAAAACACGAGTTGAAAAAAATGAAAAAAATTATTTGCAACAAGACAAAGGGTCACTATAAAAAAGAGTTGTCAAGTCAATAAGAAAAGGACAAAGACCTCCAAATAGGCAAAAGACACAAATAAGCAATTCACAAAGGATAAGGAAATGACTAATAACATGGGAAAGGCTATTCAATTTCACTAGTAATCCCAAGGAAATCACAGACAAATAATGTAATGACATTTCCAACTTCCAGAAAAGCCTGACAGCACGTATCCAGTAAGGACACAGAGCCCGGGCACCTGTGTGCACTGTGGGTGGGAGCGTCTCAACAGTGATGTGAATCAGAACTGAAAATGTCCACACCATATGACCCAGCAATCCCACCCTTAGGAATTTATCACAGTGGGATAATTACACATCTTGACAAAGGATGTTCGTACCTGGATGAGGCTAGCAGCTACTGAGCACATCCTTTAGGCCATCTACTGCGTGAAAGCAGCTTAACACATCCTCATTTCATCCATGTAACAACACCGTAAGATATCACTCTCTCTGTATATTCTAGGTGAAGGATTAAAGCTTTGTTACATATGCTATAACAGGCAACAAAGCAGACTGGGTGCTGCTGGAGATGTTCCAGCATCTGACACTGGAGGACATTCCCAACGTGCTTCCTAAAAAGCAAGTCACAGAATAGTGTGTAAAATCCTGTGTGGGTCCTTATGGTTAAAAGTTACCTGGAGGGAGGTCCTTCAGAAAATCAACAGCAACTGCCTCTAAATGGTAGAATTCATGGGGATACTTTTCCTTCTTTATAGTTTTTCTGGACTGCCTGAATTACTCCCCACCCCACCTCCACTAGCAGGAATCATGTTTAAAAATAAAACTATAGAAGTTATTTTTATTTTGAAAAAAGGATATATAAAAGGATGGTATTAAAGTATACACAGATGATGTCAGTTTCTTCTATTATACTTCTATTATACTGGCTAACAGGATGCAACAGAAGGTTACAGGACGGGTTAGAAAGCCCATGCCTTGAAGCCACACTAATGTCGGTGGTCTCGATTTAAGGCAGACCTCCAAATACCACATCCCAACGTCAATATTCACCAATACACTCACAGTCTTCCGTACATCACCTGTTGAACAGTGATTTCTAATATCCCAGATGGCACTGACAGCCATTTGCTGCCCCCAGTAGGGAAGCTCTGGGCAGCAGGAAATCTTTGGCTGGCATTTATAACCAAATTGGTTTTCAGGGACTCATTATGTTTGAGAGTAGGGGACAGCTTGTACTACCTTCTCTGAAATACATCCACCTTGACAGCTGATGGTAAGATTTATCCATGCATTTACTGCCTACCATTTTAAAGTCTGAGGTCCACACATTTAAGAGACCATGAATGAACACTAATGTCCATTTCTGGGGACCCATGGCCAATTGCTAGCTCCTCTGGAAAAAGAGAAAGGCCACAAAACACAACATGCTTCGTGGGAATAACTTTGTCTTCACATCTAATTAAACCAGGAGCCTAATTAAATTACTGTTTCTATAGCTCAGAGAACTTACAGTTGGTTGTGAGACTCACTGTAGCTTGGAAAGAAAACCTGGTAATGAGAAACTTCTGCCTGTCTTAGTTACACATCTGATCGAAAGTAAACTACTGAAAGAACCAAATGTGGGTCAGGTTTACAGGGTTGGCCCCAGGTGAAAAGCCATTCCACAGATGACCTGACCATTCTGCCATCAGGAACCACTTCTCTGGCAGGTAAACAAGGGAATGAATCCCATGACGGCATCCTTCACACACATTCCTTCTTTGGACAAGTACCTCTGTGTGTCTACCATGCACCACGCCCTATTTGGAGCCCTGGGGAAACAGCAGTGGGAGTCTGAGTTCTGTGCTCATGGAGCATTTATACCCAAAACACACTTCCTACAGAAGTCTAAAAATGAAGGCTAACCATGCTAGACCTTTAATCTATAGATGACAGCCTGTCACAGTGAAAAATACAACTACAAAAGCAGGTGTGAAAGCCCAGTCCAGTAACTCGCTGGTTGGAAAAACAGGCTCAAATTATTTTCTCTCTTGGGAATCCACTTCCTCAGAAATAAAACTGAATTATGCTCCTTCGCTCACTGGAATAGTAAGAATCAAATGAAATAACATACAAAGGTGAGGCCCTGGTGGGCCCATAGAAGCTGGGAATTTAAGATTCAGGTTTCCAAACCCCAGCTAGGGAACACAGGGACAGCCAGGACACAGCGGAATAGGTCTGGGACATAGCCTGGGTGACGCTCCTGCAGGCAGGAAGAAAATCTTCACAGAATTCAGTTCTGTTAAATAAGGCACTGCTGGGATCATAAAACAAGAGCTAAAAATAAGATCACAAATGTTCCAGTTCTCAGGGAGACTATTCTTAGAAATGAAAACGCTAAACACAAAACATTACACAAGTTTTCATACCTACTCAATTATTCAGAGTTTTCTGTAAGGCAGGACGGTAAAGAGAAGAGCACTGGGCTAACAGTCAATCTAAATTTTCTTTCCAGCTCTGCGGAAAAGCTGTGTGAACTTCAGCAGTGCAACCTAACTTCACCACCAAGGTGAGGGGGGCTGGAATGCCAACAACTCTAGTCCTTATTAGCTTTAAAATTCTATGACTCATCAGTAATTAAACCACTCCGTTTGCTTTTCCACAGCTCTTTGTTTAAACAAACAAACAAAAACCAACTCGGCTGCCTGCTGGGCTCTGCAATCCCTTCGTGCTGAAAGGGGGAGGGCCCAGTACCCTGCCTTAGATAGAAACCCCAATGAACACTCACCGAACACTCACTGGAAGGAAGCATGTGAGACCTCTGATGGCAGTATTCACGTGGTAGAAATCTCTGCATCTGACCTTGGAGATAAACTTGCAGACCATCACTCTGTATCAACTTGCCAAACTTGTCAGAATTGTCTACAATTAGTAATCCATTTTCCTAGTTTACAGAAGCAGCAGCTAAAATTTAGGGGATAGTGCGTCTCAAGACAGGGTCAGCAGCAAAAAGAAGAGGATATTGCAAAGGGACTATCATTTCAGCAGAACCAAAAAGTAAGGTTCAACAAGCAGACAATGGGCTGTTTGAAGAAAGGGGAGAAAACAGCCCCACATACCTCAACAGCCCTTGAGGGCATGAATGCCACACCGATTAAAATAATAGGAGTGGTGGCAGAGCATAGTTTAATCTCTTCTAAAATGATGTGGGGTCACAGTATTGACTAAGAAGGTAGAGAAATATTTTAGAAAGATTCTCATTAAGCAAAAACAAAAAACCTTTGGCACTTAAAAGGGTGGGCTTAGTTTTTGAAAAATTCACTTTCTTGGGATAACTCAATTCTCATTATGACCAATAAATGAACTAAATTCCAAAGCAGCATTTACTTTTTACATCTTAGTCCCACTTCAAAGAAAAAGTGATAAGGGATAGGTCCCCAATGCCAGCCACTAAGCCACTGTGAGTGGGTAAGAAGCGCCCACTGCCTCTGCTGCCACCACACCCACTTGCTTCCAGGTCCTTGGGCACACCAAGCTCCCTCCAGCCCCAAGCCTTTGAACACGTGGTTCTGTGATACTCCTACTGAATAAATTCTATTCATCTTCAAATCTCAGTTTAAATAATTTCTCAGTGAGTCCTTCCTAATGCCCCCAGATTAAAAGGACATCTGCCAATTACTCCCCGGTTGTTACTTTTGTTCTTCTGGGTACTAATCATATTTATAACTACATACTTGTTTAACGTTCATGTTTTCCACTGGCTCATAAAAACAGGGGTCTTGTCTGCTCTGTTCTACCATCAGCTTAGGATCCAATACAATGGCCAATATCTAGCATTGTATAATCAGCAACTGTAGAAAACTGAAGAAATGAAAGTAAACATGAGACAGAATACTATAGTTAAATGCTAGCTTACACAGCATCGTTGAGTGTTGTAGGAGAGAAAAGAAGAAAGCCACTGAAGCTAGAACGGCATTCAGACAGGAGGAAAGCCATATGAACAAGGATGGAGAAGCACAGAGCACATGACGAGCTCAGGGCCTGGTGGAAAGGTCACACTAACTGGAACAGAGGGTAGGCATGGGGCGGGAAGTGGTGAAATGTTAGCCTAAAGAGACATGCACATAAGGAAAAATAACTGCACTAGCATCCTGGTCTGCCGTGCTTCCAAGAAAAGTTCCTCAGAAGCAGCCATCACATCTTGTTACTATTTCTTCAAACCTCCCAGACACCGGCGCGGTGCAGGGCTCACAGTGGCGGCTCCGTTAACAAATGAGGGTGAAGCCGGCAAGGTGCGGGTGCAGAGCTGTCAACTTAAAACCACAGGCACTGACTCTGATAAACTAAAGCTTACTGAAGCTTCAGAAGTAGAGATTAAATAGTAAGTAGTCTTATTTTTTATGATTATAAATTCTTTAAAACCATAAGTAAACTTTATCTACTTGAAACTACCAGAACCAAATGACGGGGGATCTGATGATGGTCGGATTATTATTTCTCCATCAACTCCCATAGCTTCAGGAAAGATACCTGGGTTAGATAATCTCCCTCTCACCTTATATCCTTGTTCTTAAAATCCCAAGTCCAAGGACATAAGTAGTACACATTTCTTAATCCAGACTTCTATCACTGCTCATGATGATTCCCTAGGAATATTACAGCTATAAAAAACAATTTCAAGTGTATATACAAATATTTGGGCATCTAACCAGTAACGCATCAGAAGCTTTGTGGAAATAATCATTGTAAGATTTACTAAAGAATGAACACACACTAAATCCCACATCTCATTTCATCTTCACAATGACCCTAAGACAAAGAACTTAGGACCTCCATTTTATAGATGAAAAGACCAAGACACATTGAAATTATTCTGTCCATGGTCACCACTGAAGTTTGAATTTAGCCAGGTCTGACCTGAGATCATGTTCCCTCCTAACCACTGCCTCAAAGAACTGCCAATCATATTAACAAGTTAAAATTTTGATGTAATCATGAAGGTTAAAAAAAGAACACATGCGCTTCTCACATTTCTGCCAATCTTGACTCACCCTCCTTCTTGCCACCCCCACCCAAGCCTGTCACCCAACCCTGCCAAGTGATAAAACCACTTCATCTCCCGTATCTCCTTTTCTGCATGTGTTGCTCTGGAGTTGCTATTTATCAGGATCATTTGGCTGACAACTGGGCCCTGTGGAGTCAGTAGCCAGATCAACAGGCTTGTTAAGAAATGACATAAATCACACATATGGTACTCCAAGGTTTTCAGAACATTTTCTCTTCAAAGCCTCTGATAATGCTTTTTATATGGGAAACTGAGGCTAAAAAAGGCTAACTGAGCTCTGCTGAGGGTTCAGTGATGGAAAAGAGCAGAGAATTCACAACTGTAGGACTTAGAGTGGGGGTCTATAACCTTGCCTTATCCCTAAAGCAAATGCATTGACTTAAAATATCTCTATGAGGGGTGCCTGGGTGGCTCAGTCAGTTAAGCATCTGCCTTCGGCTCAGGTCATGATCCTGGAGTCCTTGGATCCAGCCCTACCCCGGGATCTCTGCTCAGCAGAGAGTTTCTTTCTCCCTCTCCCTCTGCTGCTCCCCTCTACTTGTGCTCTTATCCTCTCTCTCTCTTTCTCAAATAAATAAAAATCTTAAAACACACACACACACATCTCTATGAAACACTTCGAAACACTGCACCACATTGGGACATCTGTGTTCTACTCTCAGTTCTTGGCCCACATACAAAGTCATTTAGACTCATCAGTAAAAGTAAGAGATCTGACCAGCTAATGAGCCTAACAATCTATGATTCAAACTGTTAAGCACATTATCAGCAAGAATTCAACCTCATCCTGTTCAAAAATATTAAGGAAAGAGAAATCTGTTCATTGGCTTCACCATCTTATAGCTCCTGGGAGTCTCATGCCTTGGCTCACATTCTCCTCCAATAAGGTCCAGGAGTCTAAGAGTGTTCCTTAGAACCTTTAGCACCTTTAAGTATAAAAGGTGGTCTGCCCTGCTCTCTATTCTGCTCTCCTGTCGGATGTATTCTTCAATACCACAGCAATGGTCAACCTCTAAATGGTCAACTCTTCTTGGATCCCCATTTCCACCTCTGGTTTCTCCATCTCCAGCCTCAAGTCTAACACTACCCATTAAAAGACATTACCCATGAAGTCCCAAAGCACAGCTCCCTGCCCAGCCCTCCCCTCTGTCTCCTCTTCCTTCTCCCACCTAAGACCTACCTTTTTTGACTTCTCTTACGTGTTTTTCTGGAAACCTTAGACATACTCCTCATCAGCTACTTCTACCCCACAGAAAACTTTCCCTTGACCATTCCCTGAGCATGTCCTGGATTTCCCTACCATCATGCCTTTACAGATCTCTTAAGAATTACCTGCATACCTTGATTCTCTCTTCATCCAGGAGGCCTTCCCAAACCACTGCACTGTGGTGGGCATGCCTTCTTTAAAAATTCTTCCAAACTTTCATCAAGACACCTTTGAACACTTAATCCTGAAAGCAGCACCAATGTGGGTCTTTAACATTTGCTTTGGATGTCCAAAGGCCTGGACTCCACTATATGTAGCTTACTAGGTGCTTAAGTGAATGACATTGACACAATATATTTAACAAAACATTTTGATAAAACTTTTTATTTCTCCTTCCAAATGATCCTAAAGCTGCTTCTCTAGTTTAAAAAACTATAATAAAGGCCAGAGGAGTGAAGTGACTGTCCATGATCACACAGCTATAAAACAGCAGAGCCAGGACTCAAATCTGGAAATTGAGAGCTCTCTTTTGAATTGTGCATACAACATCTGAATCCCTTTGACAAAGGGTAGGTACCAGATAGACGTCTGTTTCGAACTATCTTGTCTGGGAAGTATAAAGTTGATCAAAATTTTCCTTCCCAGTTATTCTCCTAGCCCTTCAGGGTGATGATCTTGCTATTGAACCAGACTTGCAAACTGGCTTAAGTACAATATCAGTACTTCACTTCTTAGAACATACAGGAAGAAAAGAACAAAACTCTTAACAAAAGCAAATATAAGAGATAGTATTCAAGCCCAAGAGGGAAAAAAACAAACAAAAAACCCCTCATACATTCTCTTCTGATGGAAAAAAAAAAAAAAAAATCAAGCCAATTAATCACTCATATGTTTCTAACTAGCACAGGGCTGAGTATATTAATGGTAAGCTGACCATCTATTTTTAAAAACACAAGCAGCCAGGACAAGAGAAAAAAAAAATCCTAGTTTTGGCCAAGTACTGTAGGAAAGGAAAAAAACAAATTAATTGTTATTTGTTTTCTGGGTTTGCTTTTAGACTATCCAAGCTAGTAGCTTTGCTTTGCATTAGATTTTTCAGGCAACAAAGGATGACAAAGTACTACCCAAAAAGTAAACAAGTCAAATGTCTTTCATAATTTTATGGAAAAAAAAAAATACTCCTGCTATCTTAAAGAACACTCATATTTCAGTGAAGCAAGCTCTGGAGGTGGTAACAAATTACCCCCAGATGTGAAATCCCTGCTATGTTCAAGTTCAACTAGGAAGCAGAACAGCCCCAATTTGCTTCTAAATTTGGAATCAATCAATAAACATTTGTGATCACAACCCCTGGCCTCCCCCTCTTCCATATGAATCAGAATTTTTTTAGACATTTTAAAGCTAATCTAAAATTTCTCCTGTTGTATCTGAGGAATTGAGAGCTCGATACTGAAATGTAAAACAGAAAATAAACTGCATTCACAGAAAACTTTCTCAGCAAAACACCACAGGCTCTGAATGGAAGATTCTGTTTTTGCTGTGGTTTCCTGAGACTAGGATTCAGGGTGGAGTGGGGAAAATAGCCTCAATATTTTAAAACAAAACAAAACAACAACAACAACAAAAACAAACAGAAAAATCCTCCACATTTCTGGCACTTAACGACGTCTGTAGGTATGAAGGGTCTGTCATGAAGATTCATTCAACCCAGCTAACTCAAAGCCACATATGACTAACCCAACTTTGACTACAGTCACTATTAGAACAACAAAAAACCTGTCTAGAACAGCCTGAAATTGGCTAGCATGTTCCTCAAGCCCCATTACTCCTCAAACCCACCTACACACAAATCAGTGAGGCAACTAGACAATGGTAAGAACAAATTTTTGCCAAATTTTTAAAAAGAATAAAAAATGCCAAAGAAACACTAGTTACAAAGAAATAGGAAGGTGACTGAAAAAATTTTTCAAATTTACAAATGCAATATCTATTTCATAATATTTTTAGAGCAACTGTCACAGTGCCTTTTGCAAGAAAAGCTGTATTTTTAATTACATGTCAAATTTGACAGTTTTGCCTGCCATAAAATTAGCTTCTAATCATATAAAACATCCAAGCATCATTTCTCCAGTCTCAAAACACAGCTCACTTCTGTAAGGGCAGAACTTGAAGGGTGCCTGGGTGGCAAAGTCAGTTGGGCGCCCAACTCTTGGTTTTAGATCAGGTCATATCTCTGGGTTGTGGGATCAAGCCCCAAGTCAGGCTCCACACTCAGCGTGGAGTCTGTTTGGGACTTTCTCCCCCTCTCCCTCTGCTCCTCCTCCTCATGTTATCTTTCCAAAATAAATAAATCTTAAAAGGAAAAAAAAAAAAAGAACCTAAGGGGTAGGGGTGCACAGAAAGGGAGGGAGAGGAGCAGACCTCACTCCTGCTCCAACCATTACCACTCAGTGTTAAGCTCTGTCCTTCCTGTGAGGATCACACAAGGATAACAGGCCAACTAGGACAAAGTTGGGGAGCACAGTCTCTGCAGTCACCCACTGAGAATCCAATGCTTGTTGGCAAGAGCTGATTGGAAATCGGCAGAGTGCAGAAGAAGCTGCTAAGAGCCTTGTGAACTGGACATGAAAAATCAGATCAAAACAGCAGGATGGAAAGCCTAATATTTTTATCATTACAGAAAGAAAATAACCATTAGAAATTGACCAGAACATAAGCCTTCTTCCAATCATTTCCACAAACAGGAGACTCAGATTTCTAGTGAAAAATCACTATGCACAAAGCCAAATATTTGAGTCAGCAGAGACCTTACCTAATTGTTACACTGCAGTCCCCCTGAGCCATTTGTCCTGCCTGGATAGCTCTCTACACTCACCCCAACCAAACTACAGATGAAGACTAACCTTTCCCCAGACAAATACACATCATCAAATCTGCTGATACGTGCAACTGAATTCCCGACTGCAGAAGTCACTTTACAGCCATCAGAGTTAAAGGTCTGATATAAGTATACTGCATGGGAATAGGGTCCTCGTGGGGATTTTGCTCATTCTGCTCAACCGGGATCAAGAAGGAAATCCTATGGAATTCCTATGCTTCTACCTCTTTGTAAAACAAACGGGTGGAACAGGGCTCAAGAGAAGACTAACTCCAGGGTCAGGGTGGGAGTGCTGGGGAAGGTAGTATGGAGAGAGACTGCCTGTTGCAATAAATGAGGCAGTTAGAAAGTTCTGGGGCAGATAAAGGTACTGACTGACCTTCCGATTTCCGGGTGTGACAAAGATCCACAACAGGCTAGGAGCGGGAGCTCCCTGAACCTCCAACAGGCACATTCAGTCCTGTCAGCCTGGACTCAGCCCTGCCAGCACCAGCAAACAAACACACACATTCTTCTCAGAGCCCACATGCCATACAACGCGGTCTCTCTCCAGGGCCTGTTTATTTAAGAAACCAGATGCTTTGATGTTGGGGTGCAGTTGGGAAGTTCTGTTAAAGAAGTAGTTAATGACAGGAGCAGAGGGAGGACAGAGAGTGAGCAACAGTTTCTGGCTTTTAATCATAAGTTTTGAAAGTTTTAAGGAAATTATCAAATGGTCTGAACACAGGAATGGGAAGTAAGGAAATTATGTCAGCAACCACTGTAACTCTGGCCAAAGCATTTCATCTGTTTCTTTAAGACAGTTTTCATGCTGAACCTCAAAGGGGTACTTACAGGAGGAATGTTTTGAAGCAATCCAACTTAGCAACCAACATTAATAAAATCTTCTGTGCTTGCTCAATTTGTCTCATGTGCAAAGGTTATACGTGTCACGGATACTCCAAGTGCTTAAAAGAGTCAGTTAAAAGTGTGGCATGAAAACAATTTTGGGTTAAAGATAAAAAGGTTATTTTTTGAGTCTGAGAAAAGGGCATTTATAAATACACAGACACACTTGCTGGATTTCATGAGGGAAGAAGCCCAAGGTATAAGTCATTAGGGCACATTATCTCCTAATACCAGAATATAAAAGCACTATCATGCTTTAGTTTTACCTTGCTTTTTAAAGAAGAAACGCCAATAAATTCTCACAAGCCAAACAAGCCAATGGTCCAGGAGATCTGCTAAAACCTTCTGAGACTTTTCATTGTCCAGTCTGAACTCTTTCCTTTGTATCTTGGCACCCAGCATCCAGCACATCTTGGACATTTGGACGGCGTTTTCGTGCACTGACTATATGAATCAATGTGGCTTAACATGAACTGCAAGTTTTAACAAATGAGAACCAAAAACTTTCGATTTTCTTTGGGAATTGACTCCTGTCATCTTGTGAAAAACTCCTCTTAGTGGCACTTTCCCAGCTGTACAAAAGGATACAAAAAAAGTATTGTATACAAAAGTATACAATAGCCCTAATAAAAAGTTGTTTGGCCATGCTGATCCTTTTATTTCACACTGTTTATAAAGGGTCGCTAAATACTAGATCTCTCAATACCGTTCAGGATGACTTATCAGGATTTCTAAAAATAAAAAATTGAAAAGCAGAACAGACTACCACATAACAATTCTGGGTTAAGGACTTCTAAGAACTGCTTTACTCAACCATTTCTAAGGTGAAGATTATTAACAATGGCTTCACTTTCACCACATTCACATGTTATAAACAGGATGGGATCTCTGAAGAAGAGACTACTGGCAATTAACAAGTGCAAAAAGAGCTATTTAAAATTAGGTCACTGAAAGAAGACGGAGAAAAAAAGCAAAAAAAAAAAAAAAAAAAAAAGCAGTAACTAAATAAAATGAGAGAAATAGAGGGAAGCTTCTTTCTGAAGAACAAGGCTTCAGATCTGCTTTTGAGTATATGTGGCCTAAGGAACCCCTGAGCCATTTTTTTCAACCTCTAGCTTTAGAAATCAACAGTTTACAAAAGATGTTTCAAGTCAGACTAGTCAGGGAATACATCCAGGAGTAGCAGCAGGTCCTGAGGTAGGTCAACCAGCAAGAGAAGAATCAAAAATATGGGGTAAGAATGCTACGTCCAGCTGACTCCAGGAAGGAAGGGGTCCTGTTTTAAGTTCAGCATCAGTGCTGTAAAGCCTTCCTCAACTCCCCACTGTGAGACAGCCCTCTACACCATTATTTTTTCCTGGCAAACAGGAAGTCTTCCCAGTACTCACTCCACCCTGTCCGCATCCAACTTGGTTGTATCCAACTTGGTTCCACCGGTCAGCACAAGTTACATAGCTGCCACCAGTGTGGCCTTCAGTGGGGCTCTCCCTGACTGCCTGTGCCCTGACAGCAACTGCGTCCGGGGGACCCCACATCTGAGAATTCAGCACAAGTATCAAGTAGAGTCCAGGCAAAGGGAGAAAGATAGTTCAAGGGAGACTGAGATTTGGCTGACAGGGAATGTGAAATGTAATGGCGAATGTATCACATGAAGGCTACCCTGGGCAAATATGGGTAGCAACAATTAAACCATTAGCTCCCAGGGAGACTAGAGGAAAGGTGTCCACGTTGCACTGCAGCAAGGAGCCTGGACCTTCTTAACAATGGGCTTTGTCAGGCCAGTAGTGTGCAAAGGTTGAGGGGCTTGTCCCTAGGGAGAGAACTATCGCAATTTTTAAAGTTTCTGACTAGGACTGAGCACGAAGGAGAATGCCGGCAATGTGCGTCCTGCTGGAAATCTTGTTACAACAGGATGAAGACAACCTGGTCGACTCCGACGCCAGGCTAGAAGGTCAAATTGAAGGCGGAAGAGAGATCACAGATACATTGTCAGCCCATCTCCAAGCTTGTCCCTTCACATACTAAAATACACACAGTAAACTAAGAACTGCTGTGGGATTTCTGAACACCCGCCTACCCACCCTGAAAGTACTGACCCGGCGAGGACACACCTCTGCTTCTGCGCAGCCCAACTTCTCCAGCACTTAAAGAGGTGATTAGTCCTCCAGCCTCCTGGTGGGTTATAGCGTTACTGGGTCCTGATTATTTACACAGACACAAAACAAGGGCGCTCTAGAAATTTTGGCAACTTAAAAAAAAAAAAAAAAGAATGCCGTGACAGTCTAAGGCTGCCTCCCCTGTGACGAAACACAGCCGCGCGGGCCGCCGCGTCCCGGGGGCCGCTCCCGGGCCGGACTCCGCCCGCCCACCGCAGTTTCGGGGCCGCGGCCCGGGGGGCGCGGGCGGCGCGGGGCAGGCGAGCGGCTCCGGTCTCCCCAGCGGAGCCGCGAGTCGCGCGGACGCTGGAGGAGGGACGGGCCGCGCGGGCGGGGCAGGCGGCCGCCGGGGGAGGGGGCCGGGGGGTGGCACCTCGCAGTCCGGGCGGCGCCCGGGCCCGGCGCCCGCTCACCTGGTGCGTGTTGTTGGCCAGCTTGGCGACGAAGTCCGGTACCCGGCCGCAGTCCTGGTCCTCCTCGAGCGCGCTGCGGCGCCAACGGCCGCCGCGGGGAACCGGGCCCCCGGGCGCGGCCGCGCGCAGCCCCCAGCTCACCCCGACGGGGCCGGACCAGCGCGACAGCGGCGCAGCGGGCGGCGGCGGCGCGTCCAGCCGGTCCTGGCCGAGGGTCTCCGGCGGCAGCAACTGGAAGAGGAGAAGGAGGCCGAGGCCGTGGGGCCAGCGCAAGAGGCCATCCGCAGCTCCCCGGGGCCGCTCCATCGCCGCCGAATGCCGACGCCGCCGACACCTGCCGCCCGGCGCGCCCGCCCACCCCCGCCGGCGCCGCGCCACACCCCCGAGCCGGAGCCCGGCGCTCCTTGGATACGCGCAGCCGGGCCTCTCCGCCTCCATAGGCTGGCCGCCTGTCCTTCTTCCCCGGTCCGCTCCTCATTGGCTCGCGTCGCCTCCGGCTTCGGGGGTCCTGGATTCGGATGCCAAGATGCGGGACTGATTGGCTGGAACGTGGCAGAGACCGCTGAGGTCATCCCCCCATCGCCTGGCGTCTCCCGGGCCGGGCTTCCAGAGTTAGCGTAGGAGCTTCCCGCGCCTCCCGCGCCTCCCGCGAAGCACCCCCTGCCCGTGGCGCCCAGACCCCTCGCTGCTCGCTCTGGCACCCTCAGGTTGGGGACCGCGTTATCCCCCCCCCCCGCGCGTCTCCCCCACAGACATCCCTAAAATTCCTTGGGTTGCGGCAGCGCCTGGAAAATCTCCTAAGGGACTCCCTCAGCTTGCTCAGCTGGAAAAGGGGGCTTCGTCATGAACCGGTGCTTCAGGTTTTTAACCTTCGCGTACTGGAGCACCCATTGTCCAGTGAAGCAGCCCGCCTCGCTGCCAGAAAGGTAAATGCGAACTGTGTGGGCTGGTCCTACGGAGGCAGATAGACATCAGAACATCCGTGACTCATGCAAGCTTGAAGAGTCCTCCACTCCACCACGTATGGTCTCACTCGCTTTCCTCTTCCGCAGGGAGTTAGGCCAAAGGCAGGATTGCTTATTGGTTTCCCTAGACTTACAAAGTAGCTTAGAAATCAGGGATGGGTAAAAGGGGCAAGAGAATTCCCCAGTGCTTACTTTAGACACGATAATTTCATAGGTAGGTGCATGTTGTCTTTACCGAAGTGTCTTAACCCTGCCATGAGTGCATTGCACAAGTTTGATTTTGAGTATATGATGCCCCCTAAATTAGCATCCTGCCTCTAATCAATAAAACAAAACCCTATGCGGTTCCCTTTATCGCAGAAACTGCACACTTAACTTTTAGAACATGCAGCGCAGGTAAAACCAGTTTTGAATCTTTACTGACTCCATCCCTTCTGAATGCTCGAAGTTGTTCAGTAGAAAAGGTAGCAAATAGAAAGATACTAAGCGCACAAACGTTACGCTCCAATAATACCACTAAAAAGTACTTTTAACTACAAACTGGAGGTAAACCCAAATGAGAATATATTATTCATTGTAGAGCAAAATGGTGCAATGCACCCAACCTAATGTTTACATTAAAATCCATCTACTCACAATAATTTGCAAACAAAAAGCTTTACAAATTTACATTTTTTCCCAGAACAACCATAAGACCTGAGAAGTGAAAAATATTTTTGAATGGCATCTGAGCAGAGTGGTGAAATCTCTAGATCAGTCTTCCAAGTTCTCAGCTGCTGAAATGACAAAGCTTGAAAACTGGTGTACAATTTGTTCCTTTCCATTAATTACCATGTGTCAGATTATTTTTTTAAAATACAGATTATTTTTTAATCTATGCCAACTATGGAGTAGATCACAAGACAGTCAGTTCCAGTAGCATGTGATTAGCTAGGGGAAGAAGAAAGGGTATAGAGGAATATTTCTTTGTTTGGGTGACACAAAGATGAATGGTCTATTGTCTTATGGGCTTGAAGAGAAAAAAACAACTCAACAGTGCCATCTCCTGGACGAATTACTACATACACTTTTAAACAAGTATTAAATTGTTGCAGTTATTGTACTTTTGAATATATTACTTTTTGTTAACCAACCGTATGCTTACAGAATATGTATTTCCTTCATCAACTGTATTAGCTGCTAGGGACATGGTACTTTGCATATGGCGCTGAGAAAATGTTTTTGCGTAACTAAAGTGTTTCAGTATTTTAGTCTGACACAGGCATTATATGCAAAAGTTGCACTGTCAGATCTCCCTTGTGAAATACTGCACATAAGATCTTACCTCACTTGCAGGACTAAAATACATAAATTACTTATTAGTAAAAACTGTACCTTTCTCCAAGATAAATTCTATAGCAAAAAGATGAATAAAAAGCCGTTACACATCACAAAACCATCACTTTTACTAGCGAGATTGTTTCTGATCCTATTTATCTTTTTAAACAAGAAGTCTTATTTATTTGACAGAGAGAGGGCACAAGCAGGGTGAACAGCAGAGGGAGGGGGAAGAGGCTTTCTGCTGAGCAGGGTGCCTGATGTGGGCCTTGATCCCAGGACCCTGATATCACCACCCGAGCCAAAGGCAGATGCGTAACCAACTGAGCCACCCATAAGCCCCGCTGATCCTATTTCAATTGGACACAAGAAACGTTGTAGGAAACTTACAGAAAACCAAACATCTCTTTTAAGGATGCTGAAATCCTATTCTTTCAAAAACATAGAGGGTGTGAAATTCACTGTCTCACCATTTGTAGAGTCCAAGGTACAAATAACACTGCCTAGGCAGCAAGAAGGCAAAGTAGTGTAAGCTGAGGCTAAGGGAGGTATGTTAAGATCTGTTTTTCCCCACATAATGCCCATAATTCAGAGACACAACTCTCATCTCTCCCTAAAGGAGCATGCTTTGTCCATGAACCTACAGAGTTAAAGGAAATGCTAGTCTAGTTCTTCCCAGTAGAAGCTTCATGGAAGCAGAGGCCACATCCAGTATTTTCACAGCTCCATCCTCAATGCCTAACACATGGTACATAGTAGATAGGTATTAGATTTGAATAAATGGAAGTTGTGATCGGATTTTTCAGTGGCATTTTCTACCAGGATTTGATAATGGTGAACATGAGAGAAATCAATCTCATGATTATCGTGTTGTATTTATTTTTTAAGTAACCTCTAAGCCTAATATGGGGCTCAAACTCATGACCCTGAAATCAAGAGTTGCATGCTCTACTGACTTGAGCCAGCCAGGTGCCCCTATCATGTGGTATTTAATAACAGGGATAAAATCACTAGACCAGTCTCCAGAACATTGGTGACAATGTGTTCTGGTTCTCTACTTTCCTTATGTGCATATCTAGGGCAAAATTATTTTCTTCCAAATGTTTGCCATTACAATTTCCAAATGTATATAAACACAAGTTTTTTTGTTTTGTTTTGTTTTGCTGGAAACACAGTATGAAATTTAATATGAATTCAACCTACGCAAATAATCATGACTTATTTTGACATCATGGACTACAACTTTCTACAAATGTCAATGAAGATAATATGCAATCAATTCTGCCTTAACCATATATGGATTTGGGGCACCTGGGAGGCTCAGTCGTTAAACGTCGATTAGCCATGTTGTAGATAGTGCTGGTATATTTCAAATTTCAATGAGATTTCCCTATTACTCACTAGGTGTATAGGATCCAAGGACCTGGCATTATAAAATCAAGAGTTGATGATATGAAACCAGAAAATCTGAGTTCAAGTCCCACAGCTTAATTTTCTGTGTCTATGGACATATACCCTTAGATTCTTCATCTGTTAAAGTATGATAATGATATCTACTTCATATGGCCATTTTGGGGGCTCCAATAGATTGATACTTTAAATAATCTCAATGAGTCATAAAATGGCAGCTTTTGTAGTTAACCTCATTAAAAATGAAAATCTCTTTTCAAATTCTCTATTAAGACACAAGAACTGGGACAACACTGTAGTTAGCTTAATTAACTCTAACCCTCAAAATGTGTTTTTCATGGTCAATTTGTTAACATCTCCTTCATATAAGAAAAGCAGCAAAAGTACCTATTTAATCAAGAGAAACTACAGGTCTGAAATGGGTTCACAGTGGTATGTATCTCTGGGAGGAGCTGGACTAGCTTGAGTTCATTTGCCAACACCAAGGGATTTGTGAGACAGTTGATTCTGTTGTAGACAGACATTAGCTTTTAGAATAGACACTCTGATAGAATAGGGATATTAATACCACTATCCTCTTTGCCTCCTAACACGAGCATTTCAAACAAAAGACTGCATTAGAAGAGAATAGTCTATTAACAAATTTTAAATTTTTCTTTATTTCAGAACTGCCTTTATGTACAGACATCATAAAAAAAAATGCACATATAATGGAGATCTTCCAAGAACAGGAGCTGAAATTAAAAGTTAAAAGCATTTAGGAGAACTGAAATTGTCCCAGAGAAGTTCTGAGGCTCATGCTTCTTTAAATGTCCTTGATAACCTCTTCAAGTTCTTCCTTTGTGAACATGTGGAAATTCTGGCCGGGCTGCACCGTGGCCAACTGGAAAGAAAGCAGAGAAGAGTTAATGAGCTGGGCTCGATTACTCTGCACATAGCACCAGGTCTGGAGGAAGCTGTGTTAGTGATGCCGCTGTTCATTAGGAACTAAGGGATCTGCTGTCCCAGGGATATCCTTTCCCACCGTAGGTTCCTAAAATAGCTCTCTGACTCCCAAATAAAACTTTTTATTGACCAAATTTTCTATTTTGAGGTTAACTTACCACATAATAGTTAACCAAACACCTGGCATCATTGTCATTTTTTCAAGTTACTTCAACAAGGATCAGAAAAGCAGCAACAAATTACACAGGGTTACTACGTTTTTCCATTAATGATTTCTTTAGAAATATATTAAAGTGTGTTTACCCACTTGCAAGTGAACCTTGTGTGTGTGAGACCTTTGTTTCTTGGACAGTCTGTGTTTCAATTTCCAACAGAAAAATGGGGATGATAATAGCACTTATACAGAAGCTGTGAAGATTAAATGTGTTAATATATGTAAGTGCTTACAACACTGCCTAGGAACACTGTAAGTACTAAATAACTATTGTTATTAGGTATGCTGTATTCTCTAAAATTGTTCATAAGGCAACTTAACAGCAAAGTTCTGTTTTTTTTAAAAGGACTGGCCATGAGGGTCGCCTGGGTGCTTAGGCGGTTAAGCATTTGCCTTCAGCTCAGGTCATGATCCCAAGGTCCAGGAATCAACCCCTGCACAGGGATCCCTGAAAGGCAGGGAGCCTGCTTCTCTCTCTATTCCTTAATTTTATTCCTTAAATTTAAAATTAAAATTTAAATCAAATTTTAAAATCTTTTAAAAAAATAAAAAAATAAAAAATAAAAGGAATGGCCATGAAAATGAAAGGATTCCACTAACACTGACAATAGGAAATCAGTTGTGATTGACAGATATTAATAATAACCAACAGTTTAGGGGCACCTGGGTGGCTCAGTGGGTTGAGCCTCTGCCTTCAGCTGGGGTCATGATCTCAGGGTTCTGGGATCGAGCCCCATGTCGGGCTCTCTGCTCAGCCTGCTTCTCCCTCTCCCTCTGCCTGCCTCTCTGCTTACTTGTGATCTCTCTCTCTCTGTCAAATAAATAAATAAAATCTTTAAAAAATAATAATAATGATAAAAATAATAACCAACAGTTTAGATATAATCTATTTAAGCAATAAAAGACCAGGGTTAGAAGATGGTTAGTTTCAAATTTAGCTAAAACAACCAATACGTCCATCACCTCTGCTGATAACACAGTTCCCATGTGTCGGGGCAATACTGAGCAATAGGTGCCACTTCACATTTGCCAAAAAGCTGTTTTGTTCGTTTTAAATGTCATGTCCTCATGTTGCCTTTTTTTTTTTAGACCTTAAAATTAAACATGCTAGAGCATTTTTGGTAATATTCATTATTGATATTTAATATAATTTGAAAATTGCCAGAATTAGCACAATCCAATTATATGATATTTATTATTTTCAGGTCATGATCTCATGGGTTGTGGAATCAAGGCCCATGGGGGCCTTGCTCAGCTGGGAGTCTGCTTAAGACTCTCTCTCTCTCCCCTCTCCCTCCAATCCCCTCTACACACTTTCTCTCTTTCAAATAAATAAATCTATAAAAACCAAACCAATCCAAAACAACACCAACAAAACGAAATCACAAGCTCTGTGAGATAGGTAAGACATATTTTCTTTCACTGATCCAATTAATAATTATTAAGCACTTGTGCACTAGTTACAATTCTATTAGGCACTAGGGATGCGAAGATGAAGAAAATTTCTTTATTTACTAAGGGTGCCAGGTGCCAAATGCTTTCAATGTTAGATGTTATAAAAGAGCTAAGCATATGTAGAGCCACAAAGGAGTGACCTAGGTGAAGTCAAGGAAGATTTCAAAGAGAAGCAGCTTTTAGGTTGTGTGTCTTTTTTTTTTTTTAAAACTTTGGCAGGGGTGGGGGGGTGCCTGCACAAGCGAGTGGAGGGAGGGGCAGAGACTGAAAGACAAATCCAAGCAGACTGAGTAGGGAGCCCAAAGTGGGGCTCAATCTCATGACCCTGAGATCATGACCTCAGCTGAAATCAGGAGTCAGATGCTTAACCGAATGAGTCACCCAGGTGCCCCCTTGAGTTATGTCTTAAAGTGGACGAGCAGAAGGGCAGGTTGAATGTATAAATGCATAAAAGCATGAAACAAGATGATGTATTTATAATACAAAGTAATTCTGAATGGCTAGAGCAGAGATTGCACATGAGGTGAGATAAAATGGGGAGGAGGAGTAGGAAAGACAATGTATTATACTGGTATATTCTGGTTTGGTATAGGACCCCAAATCACGGTTGGGTTCAAATTTTGATTCTTCCACTTACCAATTCTGTTATTTAGGGCATGATTCTACCCTCTCAAAGCTCAGTTTCCTGTTTTGTAAAATGGAAATAGGAATACCAACCTTGGAGAGTTGCTGTGTAAATTAAAAAAGATAATTACATGCAAAATGCTTAGCAAGGTGCCTAACAGATTAAACATTATGACTTAAGAACTGTAAATCATTTCATCATGAAAGAAGCTTGGAATTCATCTTGTGGACTAGAAGTCAGAAAAGATGTTTTTAAGTGGAGAACAAGCTAGACTAGATACGTGGTTTAGAAGATCAACTTCAGTAGCACAATGCAGGGAGGTGGGAAATGGAATGAAATGAAGGATGGCAAGGCTATAGGAAGGAAGACTAGTTAGGAAACCTCTGAAAATATACAAGGCAGGAGAACACTGAGTGCCTGAACAAAAGTAGGCACTGGAAGTAGGGATGGAGAGCGGGCACAGACATGAGAGTTACTGAAAAGTAGGCAAAAACAGTGAAGAGAACAATTCAGTAAAGGTAAAAGGGAGAAAGCCAGAATCTTCTAGGTTTCTGCTATGAATGGCAGGTACACCGATGGGTGTCATCAACCAGCATTAGAAAGACAAGAAGATGAAATGGTTTTCAGGAAAGATAATGAATGTTTCGTTTTAGAATTGTCAAAAATTTGAGAAGTCTGCTTCAGACAGGTCAAATAATAGGTCTAAAATGTGACCATGAAATATGACAAAAAGGAGTTAACTTAGCAAGGAGCAGTCTCAGGGAACTATTAAGAACAGAAACAAATGATAGCGATTGAGGAATAAATGGAGGGAAGCAGTGAGCACAATGAACCTAAGGTTCTGCTGGGAAGAGACCTAGCAATAAAGGTTACAAAAAAGGATGAATGGAATAGCGCTTGGCAATAAAATGTGACAGACTACTGACAGCCACAGGCTGAATCTCAAGTCATTACGCTGAGTGAAAGAAGTTAGACACAAAAGAGCACATACCGTGTAACCCATTTATATGAAACTCTAGAACACCCAAAACAAATCTATAGGGACAAAAAGCAGATCAGTAGAAAGGAATGGATTAAAAAAGGGACATAAAAAAATTTCTGGGATGACAGAAATGTTCTATACCTTAATTGAGGTGGCAGATTATGTGCTTGTTAAAATTCACTGAACTGTGTACTTAAAATAGTACATTTAAAGTTTAAATAGTACTGCATTTTACAGAATATACACTGTATCTCAACAAAGTTGATTTTTTTTTTAAGACAAGATACTAGGTCGAGGAGTTAACGAAAGTGGATTTTGTTTTGTTTTTAAGACTTTATTTATTTGAGAGAGGGAGAACAAGAGAGAGAGCTCATGCACAAGCAGGGGGAGGGGCAGAGGGAGAAGCAGGCTCCCCACTGAGCAGGGAGCCCAATGTGGGGCTCAATCCTGGGATCATGACCTGAGCTGCAGATGCTTAACCTACTGAGCCACCCAGATGCCCCTGTTTTGTTTTCTGAAAAAGATGCCACTTGGAAATTTTTTTTTTGTAGAGAAGGAAAGGCTGGGGATCCAAGGGACAACTTGATGGAGCAGGGCCCTAAAAGAAGATGAAACAGATGGGCTCTAGAGCAATGGCTCCCAAATGACTGACCCTTAGACTCATCCAAGGAGACTTCAAAACTACAGATTTCTGGGCCTCATTTCCAAAGACTGATGGACAGCCAGATTTAGAAACATCAAGAGTACTGGTGGAGTAAATTATCTTGGACAAGTCAAAGTGCCCTTTTGTTTTAATGTGAAAAAACTATAGTCAGGGATTATAGTTAGGGAATAGTTAATGATAAAACATGAAGGAGACACTTCTGATGTTCTCATGTTCTGATGTACTTTTCAAAGAAACACTGAAACTGAATGAGCTAAAAATCTATGCAGTTTCAGGTGAACCAAACAGGCCTCAGAACCTTCATTGTGAAATCAACAGAGCTACGTCTGAACTACTCTGAGGTGGAAGGGGATAGTCTTAGAAAAATGCCAAGACCCTAACTCATTAAGTACCAAGAAACACTAAGTACTAGAAAGGAAATGACAAAAACCCTCCTCAGGGTTAGGAAGGGGTATCACTGCATTTGCTGCACTTGGTCGTCTCAGAGGTTGCCAAGGGAAAGTATTTAAAAATCTCTGCTAAGAAAGTGAAAAAACAGTATTTATGTAGTAAGTTTTTCCATTTCCATTCCAAACCCTTCCTCTCACCATTACTGCTCAAAGAGCAACCCCTCCTACTCCCCGCCCTCTCTCCAACTCCACTGAGACCTTTAGGCTAGCTTCTGTTTTGGCATCCAATTTGCTCCTCCCACTGCAGCCTGTGGAAGCTGGCTCTATTGGAGAGACATTCGTAGACCCTGAACCAGCAATCCTCTATCAGGGATTAACCCTAACATACATTATCTAAGTCTATGCTAAGTACTTCTGACAAATATCCTGGTTAAGTGCTGATTGGTTTAATTACGGATTTGTGATTACAGCTGCACTGCCTTTAAAAATTCTAATTGAAATATAATGTACATACATACTATGCCTACTATCCTGACTTTCTATAAGTATCTGTTGGATGATTCCAGCCTCCACTAGATTTTTTAAAATTATTTTTAATTAAAAAAAATTTTTTTTTCTCCATTAGTATTTTAATACAGCCCAGCAACCCTTTTACTCATCCCTGTCTTCCTTTTTCCTTATCCATAATGACTCTTCCAAACAGTTCCCATTCACCTTAATTTCACTGTTGCACTCACCCATCCTAAGGAGATGATGTAAACAATCACGAGGGAAATACAGAATCCCTCTCCCAAGTCACCTGCAAACTTACCCTAACTTATTCCCAAGTCACCTGCAAACTTGCCCAAACTTACTCACCACTATACCTCCTTTCCTCCCATCTACTTTTAGCATCCTAAATAAGGGCACTCAGAATCTGGTCCACAACTGTCACGTCATCTCCAACTATCTCACTACCTCACATTTATCTCACACCCAACAGTCAGAAAACCCTCAAAGATCTCTTTTACAGGGGCGCCTGAGTGGCTCAGTATTTTAAGTGTCCAATTCTTGGTTTTGGCTCAGGTCTTGGTCTCAGGGTTGTGAGATCGAGCCCCTCATCACTGGGCTCCCTGCTCAGCAAGGAGTCACTTGGGATTCTTCCTTTCACTCAGCCCCTCCCCACATGGTGTTCTCTTGTGCTTGAGCAAGCACTCTCTCAAATAAACACATAAATCTTTAAAAAAAAAAAATTTCCTTTTCTATACAATGTTATTTTACAGCTTTGAGCCTTTATGCATAGCTGTTTGCCTCTTCTCAGAACACCCTTGTCTTCTTTTCTTTAGCATCACCTCTTCCAGCCAGCTTTCCTAATGTCCTAGTGTAAGTTACATGTTCTTGTGGCAATACATTCTGATCACTACTATAGAAGAAGTGCCACAAGCTGTTATTGTCTCTATGTTCCCCAGATTACATAGTATACTACCCTGAATGGGAACTGGAGTTTCTGTGTCTGTATCCCTGGGCATCTAGTATAATGCTGGACATATAATGGGTATTCAATATAAACCTGAATGAGTCTACCCTTCCAAATAAACTCCATCATTTGTACTAAGGCTTCCCTCTTCTAGAACTTTTCGATCACCATTTAACCTCTGCTTTTGTTTGTTTGTTTCTTTCTTTTTTTTTTTTAAGATTTTATTTGTCAGAGAGAGAAAGAGCACGCACGAGCGAGCGCGTGTACAAACAGGGGGAGCAGAAGGCAGAGGGAGAAGCAGACTCCAAGATGAGCAGGGAGCCCAATGTGGGACTCAATCCCAAGACCCTGGGACTATGACCTGAGCTGAAGGCAGATGCTCAACCAACTGAGCCACGCAGACATTCCTGCTTTTGCTTCTTTTAACATTTTTCTATATACTAGTTTCTTCTCAGTCTATGAAAGTATTTTCAAGTCTTTTATCATCCTTAAAAAGACAAAAAAGTCCTTTAATACTGCATTCTGTGGACAGTAAATCCTTGAGAAAGCAGGACATCCATGTTTTGTCCACCTCCCTTCCAGTCTTTAACTCATCCAGTTCTGGCTTCTGCTGTTACCATTTATTCAAAGGATAGTAATAACTTCTAAAGGGCCAAGCATATAAAAATGTGATTATCTCCATCCATTCAAACTTCAGCAATGGGAACTATGATATATAAATAAAAAACAACAGAAGAGAAAAATACCTCTATATTAGTTGCATTCAGCTTCTCCTCCATTACTTGTTTGAGGATGATGAGTGAAGACTTGATGGCTTCTTTCAATGTCATAGACTTGAAACAAAAAGGGTAAGAAGTGTAACCATTATAATTCTGCTTTCCTTCAAAGATTTCCCCTATAGTTCCCTGAAGAAATGACTTAGCAAATAATAAATCACGCCGCTTAATAAGTAGAGTGCATGACAAGAATCTCTACAATTCAAGTAAACAGTCAATAAGTACAATACATTTATTCACAGGGGGGAAAAAGTCCTATTTTGAACCAGATCAAAGCCACCAACTTTCATGTAAGGGACCTTTGAAGAAGCAGAAAGGGCTACACTTATGTAGTTATCTTCTTTTAATAATCGAAGCAAGATAATATTGGGAATAGCCTATGAATAAGAATTCCCAAATGATCTAAAAAGGTAGCTCATTGGTTAGCAAATCTGTTCTTGTACCATTTTAAACCCATGAAACCCTATTTTTCTACACATAAATTTTTTCTACATATAAAATCAAAACTACCAGGGGTTGATGGATGTGTGAACTGTGAGAATAATAAGTATGGCAGTCCTCAAACACAATGAATTCCCCAAAACTAAGCCCTCTCATCCCATAAGATAAAAAGTGCCAAATGCCTACTTGCTTCCAGAGCCAGACTAGGAAATACAAGTGTTAAGTAAAGCTGTAAAGATAAAGGATAAACAAGCTGTGGTACATCCATACTATGGTATACCACTCAGCATTAAGTACTGATAAGTGCAAAAACATGAATGGAACAGTATATTGAACAAAAAAGGGCAAACACAAAATACAAACTGTATGACTGCATTTATAAAAATGACAAGAGCAGACAAGCCTAATCTCTAGTGGTAAACATGGTTACCAGGGAGGAAGAGGGTGACTGGAGAGAGAAACATTTCAGGAAGTGAGAAGTGTTCTACATCTTGTTTTAAGTGGTGGTTATAAGGGTAGATAGAACTGTCAAACTCCTAGATAGAACTGTCAAACTCCTAGAAATGAACTCTTAAGGTCTGCCCATTTTATTGTATGTAGATTATACCTTGATTTAAAAAATAATAATAAAACTAAAGTTGTGAGTGCTCAATTACCTTGTGGTAAACTTCTTGCAAGGAGCTCTGGGCACCCTCTGAAGCAGAGCCAATTGCTCGAGCATCACACTGTACAAAAGTCCCAGATGGGTCCATGTGAAACCTGCAAAACCCCCCAAGAGAAGGGGATTAAAATGCTGAACAGTGGTGGCATTTTAAGAAATAAACATCTCGCTAAAGAATATAAATGCTTGGCCCTGCGGCCAGAAAACCACTGAAATACTGAGGAACAGGTCCAAAAGACATTCTGTGCCTGAGGAAACCAGATCTTTTCAAAAGTGTTTAAACTAATAAATTCCTCAGATATTTAGCAGTATAGGAGATCTAAATATGGCACCCACGTATGACTTTCTAAATATCTGAGGATAAGGATCAAATCAACATTCTAAATCAAAGCTCTAAAATACAACCTGACTATAGTAACCAAGTTACTTTTAATTCTTTCCAGCATTAGCAGTGGTGCCAACAGGGGGAGCTCTTTATAGACTCCCCAAATTTGCCTTAGTATAAGCAGCACACAATCACTGAACTTTAGAGTTAGAAGCCCTTCATTTTTTGTAATTCTACAATAATCTTCTCAGTTGATTTGAACAACCAGTCCCCATCCTAAATTAAAATTAACTTTACTAGAAAAGAAGTAGGAAAAATGGCAAATTATTCTTACAGCTGGGGTCCTTTCTCATCAACTCCTCCAAATAACAGTGCTACTCCAAAGGGACGAGACTAGAACCAAAAAAACAAGAGGTATTAAGATAACTGGCTATTGAAGTAAGTGGTGAGAGGCGCTGGGAAAGGTTTGTTTAGAGGACAAATGTCCTAAGTCCCTAAGAACAGCAAGAAAACATGACACAAACACCACACTCACCATGGCACCTGGATCTGCATCTTCTTCTCCAAACTGAAGAGCTAGATTAGACACAGCCTGAGTCACACTCTCCACAGTCATTGTCTCATTGTAGGTGAACCAATGGTTCTAGAAGAAGAGCAAAACATGGTCTACCTCCTCTTCTTTTTTTTTTTTTTTAAAAGATTTATTTATTTATTTGAGAGAGTTAGAGAGAGAGAGAGCGAGCACGGGAGCATGTGCAGTGGGGGACAGAAGGGGAGAGAAAATCTCAAGCAGACTCCCTACTGAGCACGATGCCCCACAACCCTGAGGTCAAGACCTGAGCTGAAATCAAGAGTTGAACACTTCACCGACTGAGCCACTCACGCGCCCCTAAATGCTCTCTACCTTTTAAATAAGAGAAGCATTAAAGCAGCCCTCCATCTCACTACACACATCCCTGTGAACGATGGTTGCAAACTGAATGCTCAGCTCCATTGTGTTTTCCATAACACTAAACTTGAATGCTCAGGACTACATGAAAGGAAGAGAAATAGCTCTGAAAATAAACTCTGATCAAAAGGACTCTAAGCAACAACAGACTAGAGGATTATTCCAATGAAAAACAGAGTTAATGCCTCGCAGCACCAAGCTTGGTCTTTTCACTAAAGTGAATGCTAACGGCTAAGTGCCACTTTCCCCCAAAGACCCTGGGTCATCATTATACTGGTGTTTAAATTAATGACTTACTTTTCTATAAGTACTGACAGAAAAGTTGAAAATAAGTGTAAAAAATGTTAACAAATCAGGTATTTTTTTTTCCCTTCCTGGTCTACTCTCCAAGCAGAGTATCAGTTTTCCTGATCAGTACTTGTCACCTGGTACATAACATTACTTGCAATAGGAGAGCTGTTATTTTCAAGCCCAGCACCAAAGGCAGCTGGGGTAGAATATCCCTTAGCTACATTCACTTCCTGCTACGGTGCTCCCATAGAAAGTCAATTAGGGAACAGAATGCAGTGCAAAGCTTGCTTTATATAAGGCAAATCAAAAAAGAAGCAAGAGACTGTCAGCACTATTTGCCAGGGCTTCCTTAAAGCCTCAATGGTTGGATGGCTAGACTCCAAGCCTCAGAAACTTATAAACTAGGGATTCTACCCAAAATCATTCCCAAGAGCTACATCTGATATTAACACAGATAACCTGCAATACAGCTCAGGCAGCTATGTCATCATTAAAGAAAGAACTCAAGCATCATGGGAAAAAGGAGAGATGATGCTAATTTTACCTGTGTCTCCACTCTGGCTTTATCAATTAAAGTCTTAGCATCAGCAATTAGCCCACTCATGGCACAACCTGCAATGTAAAAGCAATAGTGACCTAAGGGGCCAAATCCTTGCAGGACTCTTTCATCCACTGAGGAAATACTGAAATACTGGAATGGAACCACGACAGCCACCTAGCAATCCCACAGCAATATACCCAAGAGATAAAAATGGGAAATTATTTGATTATCTGAACTGAATACAAGTACAATTATATTACAAATAAATTTCAAAAACAATCCACAATAACATAGAACTTCAATATTTTTAAGATAGAAGACAGAGAAGAACAGCCAATCGAACATGAATTTCCTCACATTACATCCTTAAACATCCCTTCAGCACTCTTTATAGACCACAATGCACTTTCAAACTAAGTAAACAATAACATCCTAACAGAAGAAATTAAAATTTAAAAAGCCATCTCACTATGACCTATAGTAGAAGAACCTAGGATAAAATCAAAAGCTTTTTACCTCCCTGACCAAAGAGAAACCAAGTAATCTAGAGAAAAGTTTGTCTAACGGTCCAAGATACCAAGGTTATGGCTTTTACTTTATACACCATGACTCAAAAATCTGCACTTCCAGCCTAAGCCTTGCTTCCACGTTTCAAACCCCATAAAGCCAAATGACTCCCTTAATATATCTACTTGGATATACCACCAACTCAAATCAAGTTTGTTCCCTTCTAAACTCCTTGGCCCGCACAACCAATTAGATCTCAAATTCTTTCAGTGTCTATCAAATTAGCATGTCTGGCATTAATCCTTACTTTCTCCCTTCTCTGGCTATCATTTTGGTTAAACCCCTCATCATCTCCATGAGGACTAAAGCAAATTTCTTACCTGATCTCCTTACATTCAGTCTCAGCCCTCTTCACTCTACCTGCAACCTTGCTATCAGAATGGTCTTTCTAAAATACTAACCTGATCATATTACCTCAATGCTTAAAATCTTTCTCATCAGAGCAAAAGGATCAAGTTCAAGCTCTTTAGCATGGTAAGAACGCCCAACTATCTGATCCCAGACTCACTTCTTGCTACAGTCCACCTCCCAGTCATACCAAAATTGCTTGTGCCGGCGTATTCCACATTTTATACCATCAAGGGTTTGCTCATTTCCATTCCCTCTAACCAGAGTGTCTCCCTTCTATCTCCAGACACTTGTTCACTTGGTGAACACTTCCTGATCTTTTGCAGTTCAGCTCAGCTCAATCTTCACCATTACGGAATCCTTTTCTGAATACCCACTACCACTGGCCCAAGACAAAACTAATTATTTCCTCCTCTGTACCCCTTCTAAACACATACCACAGCCTTTCTTAATGCTACCTATATCACTCAGTTGCATTTACTTATCTACATGTTTACCTCCACTATTCGGTTGTATGCTTCTGAAAGACAAGGACTATGTCTCATTTCTCTCTGTATCCCTGCTGACTAACATATATCTGGCACATAGTTAGGTTCTCAATTTGCTGAATGAAGTGACACTGATCTGTCTCCAAAAGACAAGTGACCTGAAGTAGCCACAATGTTCTAATCTTAAAAGACTAAATCTGTTTCTCTGTCTGTGAAAGAAATAATGTGGAGCTCCCAGAATCACCATGGCATTTGGTTCTGAGGCCTTCAAGTCATTATTTTACTGATGTTTCATTAATAAGATGACTAGTAGGTTAAGAAAATCTGGACAGCCAACTAAAATGCCATGCTATAAATAATGAGAACTACTCACCCTGTAATGCTACAGTGATGCCAGAAGCTAAGGCAGGGGAATTTAAACAGACACCAAGAAAATTAGTGCTGGGGAGTGGGTGGGGGAGTAGGGGGTGGCAGGGAGTAAAAAGATAAATCTCAAAACAGAGGAAGAGAACTGATCTGTTCAGTCTAATATTCTTATGCTCTCTGAACCTTAGTCACCCCAAAGATCTTTAAGAATTCTTCTTTTCAGCAGAGACCTCTAGTTTTCCACACAATTTTCTGCTCCTGGTGGTTTCTTACCAGGACTAACATTATGCATTACTGAAGACCCAACCATCTCATAAGGACCTGGCCTATGATTCAACCTTGACATAGTTTAACAACCATCACATTTGCCAAGTCTAAATTTGAAGGCTCCCTGACTTAATTCTGGGAGTAAGTGAGCTCTACAACTGCTTCCTACTCTTATATTACGCACACTGGCCTACTATCTGAAAAATAATAGTTAACAAGGAGATAAGATGTTCATCTAATACATCTCCCTTGGAACACCAAAGACGACTAATTAACCCAAGCCAGATCCTACAGATCAGCTTTCCCTTACTGCTTACCTATGTGAGCATCAATCTCTACAATTTTCTCAATGCTGCTTGGCTCCATGAGTGGGGAGGTAATTCTCTTCTCCACAGCTAGGCACACACCCTCTGATGTCTGGATCCCAATGGCTGTAGAACCAAGCTGAAAAGAAATGCATCACGTTATCACATACAGGTCAAAGAACCGTCTCACATACTCACCAGGAATCTCTCTGAATAACTTTACAAGATAAAAGCTTCAATCAGCTATATCTAGTATGCAGAGAATAAGCAGCACCCTAATAAGTAATGTACTATTCCTATCAATGGTGAGAGCACTGATCTATAGAATTTTGTTCTTCTAAAGAGAAAGGTCACCAAGTTCTTAAAAACATGTGGAAAATTATCAACTTTAATGCCAGTATTTTGAAGGAGCAGATTCTAAAGTTCTAAACATAGTGGGGAAAAAGTAGTAAAATTCTAATATTTTTCTTTCCAGCTCTGCTATCTTGACCTATCCCAAAAGGTAGTATTCCTCAAATGTATAACATAACCTCCAGAAAAGTAATGTACTTAAAAAAAAGAAAGAAAGAAAGAAGAAGAAGAAGAAACACAATTACCACCACCAATGTAAAAATAGTAATCTTTTTTTTTAAAGATTTTATTTATTTACTTGACAGAGAGAAATCACAAGTAGATGGAGAGGCAGGCAGAGAGAGAGAGAGAGAGAGAGGGAAGCAGACTCCCTGCTGAGCAGAGAGCCCGATGCGGGACTCAATCCCAGGACCCTGAGATCATGACCTGAGCCAAAGGCAGAGGCTTAAGCCACTGAGCCACCCAGGCGCCCAAAATAGTAATCTTTTGAGGTCACTAGCAGTTCACAATATAGATAATTTCATCTCCCATCTCCATGACACCATCTTAATCACCTTCCCTCTATGTCTATTTCTTTATCTGTAAAACACATCAAGAAGAGTAAATGTATTAATATATAAAAGGCTTAAAATGGTGTCTGGCATACAATAAAGGAGTAACAAATTTAGTCATTCTTCTTCTATGCCAGGATTACTTCAATAGCCTCCTACCTAGGCTCCCCAACTTAATCTCTCTCTTAATGTATATTTCATGTTATGGCCTGACTGATTTAATAAAATGCTCTTTTCATTATACTTCTTCTCTGAAGAATTAACATCTCCCTATATTGCCTGTAACATAAATTCCACATAAGCTTCCACAGCCCTCAAAACCTAATCTCACTTTTCTCTCCCAACTTTTTTTTTCTTTTTAAAGATTTTATTTATTTATTTGACAGAGAGAGATCACAAGTAGGCAGAGAGGCAGGCAGAGAAAGAGGGGGAAGCAGACTCCCCAGTGAGCAGAGAGCCCAGGATCCTGAGATCATGACCAGAGCAGAACAAAGAAGCTTAACCCACTGAGCCACCCAGGCGCCCCTCCCCGTCAACTTTATCGTTCATTATTCTCCAACAAAATCCACCAGGTATAACCCAACCCACTTTCTCATGCCATATTATCTCCTACTACCTTTGCAACTCTGCTCATGCCTTCTCTCTCTTGGAATACAATCTTCTGCCTATCCAAATTCCACCCACCATTTATAAAGCCTTCGATGACTAAATGTGCTCTTTCTTCTGAATTACCATTATTATTTAGTTAGTTCTACAAAGCATTCCCTGCCAGTGCAATCACCAGACTCCTGGAACCTGTTATTGCAAAGGAGTCCAAAGAATTCCATGAATCAATATGCATAACACGTTTAATATGTCTGCACACTGATCATGTCTCATACATAGATGTATTATTTTTCAAATACATAGTCCTTTTTAACTGTTTTTAAATGTATATAGCAGCTTTTTACTACACATTTTCTTTTTTTTTTAAGTTCACTGTTCTTTTAAGATTTCATTCAGTTTTTTAAAGATTTTTTTATTTACTTATTTGACAGAGAGAGAACACAAGCAGGGGGAGCAGGAGAGGGAGAGGGAGAAGCAGGCTCCCTGCTGAGCAGGAAGCCCAATATGGGGCTGGATCCCAGGACCCTTAGATCATGACCTGAGCCGAAGACAGACACTTAAACTGACTGAGCCACCCAGGCGCCCATTATGTATTTTCTTAATTGGTATTTATATGCATAACTATAGGAGATGAACTGTTAAACAATTTTTTGTAAAAAAAAAAAAAAAAAAAATGAGCGTTCATACTTCTAGTTAAAGTTGTAGACTGAAAACACCCATAAGCTCTACTCCTTCCCCCAGCCTGGCAAGAGTACAAGATTAAAGGATGGTGGGGGTGAGGGATGTACAAAAAATATACTAGGACAAAGAAAATGGGCAAAGACATAGCAACAAAATTTCAAAAAAAGATTGGTTGGTGGTAATTTACTGAGCAGACCTGAGAATTCTGAATCCTAAATCAGTAGTAAAGAAATCAAGAAAAAACCTAATTTGTATCACAGAAACCTCCAAAAAGGAAACAGTGGTAACAAGGACCTGTGGAAATAGAATCAGAGGAACTAAAGACTGCAGCATCAGTTCCATGCCTACCTAAGAAACAGATTTCCAGATCCCATCCCCTATGCTATAAAGCTGGAAGATGGCCTCCACCCAACTCCTGTAGAAGACTCTGGAGAGTGTAAAACAGGGTGGTCTTTGGATTGCAGGACACTAAGAACAGTCAAAAACAGGAGATTAGAGTGGGAACAGGGGCATTAAGTAAAAATTGACAAGCTTAATATTAAGAACCTCAGCCTTTGGCTCTCAGAAGCTAGTAGCTGAAACCCTTTAGGCATGAAATGAGAAGGGGCATTTTTCTCTAGAGCAGTGGTTTTCAAACTTTTTGAAATCTACAAACTCTACATTAAGAAATACATTTCCTATCATGATCAAAACACACAAAAGGATACAAATAAATATAACAGAAACAACATGGAAAAAAACAAAACACTCACCAGAACTATGAGCAAGGCATTCTGATATCTCCTGTTCTATTCCACTCAAAAAGAAATGCTTCCACAAACTACTAAATTGACTTCCATGACCACTAATGGGTCAACACTTAAAGCTTGAAAAACACAGCTCTAAAAAAATCTAACCAGTTAGGGGTACCTGGCTGGCCCAGCTGGAAGTGCATGCAACTCCTTATCTCAAGGTTGTGAGTTCAAGCCCTACACTGGGTGTAGTAGGGATTAAATAAATAGAAAGGGAGGAAGGGAGGGAGGAAAGAAAGAATCTAACCAGCCCAAGAAGGAAAAAAATTAAAAAACAAAACAAAACAAAAAACCCTTAAAAATCCTTGGGGTGCCTGGGTGGCTCAGTTGGTTAAGTCTGCCTTTGGCTCGGGTCCTGAAATTGGGGTCCTGGGACTGAGCCCCATGTTGGGATCCCTGCTCAGTGGGGGAGTCTGCTTCTCCCTCCCCCTCTGCCCTTCCCCCTCCCCCACTAGTGCACACACTCTCTCTCAAATAAATAAATATAATTTTTTAAAATAAAATCTTTGGGGTGCCTGGGTGGCTCAGTCAGTTAAGTGTCTTGACTCCTTGATTTCAGCTCAGGTCAGGAACTTAGCACAGTGAGCCCCATGTTGGGATCCCTGCTCAGTGGGGGAGTCTGCTTCTCCCTCCCCCTCTGCTCTTCCCCCTCCCCCACTAGTGCACACACACTCTCTCAAATAAATAAATATAATTTTTTTAAATAAAATCTTTGGGGTGCCTGGGTGGCTCAGTCAGTTAAGTGTCTTGACTCCTTGATTTCAGCTCAGGTCAGGAACTTAGCACAGTGAGCCC